>NW_006408537.1:8294805-8304178 GCF_000296735.1 Chrysochloris asiatica
TGATCAATTTCTTCTTTTGTTATAGGTCTGTTTAGGTTTTCTACTTTACTCTGTGTAAGTTTAGGTAGGTTGTGTTTTTCTAAAAATGTATCCATCTCTTCTAAGTTTTCAAATTTGTTGGAGTACAACTTTTCATAGTATTCTGTTATTATCCTTTTGATTTCCTTTGGTTCAGTTATAACATCACCTGTGTGGTTTCTAATGCATGTTATTTGTGTCTTCTCTCTCTTTTCTTTTGTTAGGTTTGCCAATGGTTTACCAATTTTGTTAATCCTTTCAAAGAACCAGCTTCTTGTCCTATTGATTCTTTCTATAGTTTTTCTGTTTTCTATCTCATTTATCTCTGCTCTAATCTTTATTATTTCTTGTCTTTTGGTGGCTGTAGGTTCCCTCTGTTGGTCAGTTTGTAATTGTTGGAGATGCTGTGTTAATGTGTTAATTTTGGTTCTTTCTCCTTTTTTGGATGTGTGCATTTAGTGCAATAAATTGTCCTCTCAGCACCACTTTCACTGTGTTCCAAAGATTTTAGTATGTTGTGTTTCATTCTCATTTGTTTCTAGGAACTTTGTAAATTCACATTTTATTTCTTCTACTACCCAGTTGCTTTTCAGCAGGTTGTTATTCACTTTCCATGTATTTGATTTTATTTCCTTGGTCTTCCTATTGTTGATTTCTAATTTGTTAATTTGTGGTCTGAGAAGATGCTTTGTAGTATTTTGATATTTGTAAATTTATGGAGGTTTGTTTTGTTGCCTAACATGTGTTCTGTCCTGGAGAATCCTCCATGTGCACTGGAAAAGAATGTGTATTGTGTTATTGTTGGGTTGAATGCTCTGTATACATCTATGAAGTCCAGTTGGCTGATTGTGTTGTTTAGTTCCTCTGTGTCTTCGTCAAGTTTCTCAACATATCATTTTTTTTCTTAAATGATTTATTGTGAATTATGTGACAGTTTACATGGGAGAACACTAGTTTTACATTCATTCTATCTTATATCGTCTCATTGCCATGGTTACAATCCCCTCCATGCAATCCTTCCCCCTTGCCCCCCAGGTCTTCAGCACACAGTCGCTCTCCCTCTCTGGGTCTAGAGTCTCCAGCTGCTCCATCGCTCCACATCATCATCTCTGGCTCCATTTCAGGCATCACTGCTTTTCTGGGTAGGGTCCCGCTCTCTGCTCTTCTCCCTTGATGATCCTAGGGACCTCCGCTCCTAGACTGAAAAGTCAATCACTCCCCTCCTTGCTATAAAACATCCACCCTTACATTTCCAACCCTCACAGTCAGTCCTTCAACATATCATTTTTAATTATGGTCAAAACAACTAGAAAGAAACTCAATGAAGATACCAAGATACCACACCCACTGCCATCTAGTAGAACCTCACTCACAGGGACCCTACAGGACAGAATAGGTCATTCTGAAGCAGGCAGCTTCATCTTTCTCCCATGAAGCAGCTAATGGAGTTTGAACCACTGACCTTGAAGTTATCAGCCCACCCCTTAACCCACTGCACCTCCAAAAGATTTGAATAACACAGCTACCAACTAAACCTCACAGTCATATACAAAACACAGCATCCAGAAGAAGCATAGTGCATATTATTCTCCAACGCCACAGGAATTGTTCTCCAGAATAGACCACATTCTGACCTACAAAGCAAGCCTCACTAAATGAAAAAAAAAAAAAAAAATCAACATAATACAAATAATCATCTATGACTATAATTCTATAAAACTATAAATAAAAGTAAAAGAAAGAGCAAGGTCTTGTGCAACAGATTTGCCTAATGTAATATATCACTTGATTTCTTGACTGTTGCTTTCATGAGTGTTGATGGTTGATCCAAGAAAAATGTACTCTTTGACAACTTCAATCTTTTCTCCATTTATATGGATCTTTTTTATTGATCCAATGGTGATGATGTCTCTTTTTTTTACATCGAGTCATCTCAATATAAATATCATAAGAAGGCTTTGGTCTTTGATCTTTATCAGTAAGTATTTTAAGTCTTCTTCAATTTCAGAAAGCAAGGTTGTATCATCTGCATATTGCAGTGTCAATGAGTCTTCCTCCAATCCTGATGAATGCCAATTGAATAAGTATGGTGAAAGAATACAACCCTGATGCACACCTTTTCTAAATCTAAACCATTCAGTGTTCCCTTCCTACCTGAGGGGCTCTATCTTCTGGCACTGTATCTGACAATATTCTGATGCTCTTCATCATGTTTCAATAATCAGTAATATAGTGCTGACAGTGTTCCACTGTTATTCATAAGGTTTTCAGTGACTAAATTTTTGGAAGTAATCCATCTCTTCTTCTTCCTAGTCTTTCTTTGTCTGGAAGATCAACTGAAATCTGTCTTACATGCGTGACCCTGCTGATATTTAAAATGTAATCATGGTAAGATTCTTATGATTCAATAGTGAGTAATTGTTATTGTGACTAATTGTGACTGTCACAACCGTAAAGGTAGATGTTTGATAATAAAAAAGGGGTAGTAGTTCATCTTACATTCCAGGAACAGTGGACCCTAGGACCATCAAGGGAGAAGAGCACAAAAGGAATGTGGAATCCTATCTAGAGAAGCAGCGACACCAAAGATGGAGGCAGAGATGATGACATGGAGAGATAGAGCAGCTGGGGACTCTAGATACATGGGAAGAGAAAGCCTATGTGCTAGTGGCCAGGAAGCAGGCTTGTAGAATGTGCCCTTTGGTTGTTTAATTTTCCTGAGTGTTTTTGTGTACATTGGGAAAAAAAAAAAGAGGGAATAAAAGCAAATACTGTTGAATGATGATGCATGGAGGGGTTTGTAATCATTGCAATGAAACCTAAAGAGACATATGCACACCCATGTTTACTGAAACTTTACTCACCCTAGCAAATATACTGTAACAACTTAAATGTCCATCAATGATGAATACATAAACACAATGTGGTACATATTTATAATGGAATGCTATATGAATATAAAGAATAATGATGAGTGTGCAAAACATATTTTAACATGGATCTAGAGGATATTATGCTAAAATAAGTAAATCACAAAAGGACAGATACTATATACCACTTGTAAAAAAAGTCAAAAATGTATTTACACATAGAAAGCACTGATACATTGCAGGGATAGCAACTATATCACAGAACAGTATGTATAAATTGTTGAATAAAAAACTAATTTGTCATGTAAACTCATATAAAACACAATAAAATGTTTTTAAAAATTTTTAAATGAACACAAGCCATAAGGCAGTTTTAAGTGATAGGATCCTAGAAACCAAAAACTGTCTATTTTTAAAATGTGGTTGTTGTTAATTGACACTAGAGTCAGTTCCGACTTATAGCACTCTTGTGTGGGTTTCCAAGGAACACCTTGTAGGTTTAAATTGCTGCCCAGTGCTGATCCTATAGCAGCACCACACCAGGAGTTTTTAAAAGACATATTTTGTCACATGTGTTAATGCTAAATAAATTCAAATTAATATCACTTTAGTGACACATGGGATTATATTTTCAAAAAGTCAACCACTCACTGTAAAACTGATAGTGTACTTTTTTGAAAGATTAATGATTCTTTTAGTTTTATTATCATTGGTCATTAAGGTAGCAAAACAAAAGAGGGATTTTTGCCCTTCAAAAGCCATATGAAAACATCTTTCATTTTCTCAATTACTTTTCTCCCATTCATTCATCAATTCTTCCTGCTCAGTCATCTTGGAGGCACACATTCCATTCAACCATTAAATTGAATTACCATCGCACAAAGGAACTTATATCCTCTCAGGCTTTTTCTTAGTAAGATATAAAATATAAGATTTTAAAAAGATATAAATTATAAGATAAAAAATTCTTAACATTTTTTTCCAGGAACTCAACCTGATCATGAAATCATTTCTACTGAGGGCTGGCAATGAGGGCCATAATAAAAATTAAAGGGTAAATGGTAAGGTTCAGGAGGAAAGGCATTTAAGTAAAGGTTTTCTTCCCCTAGACCTTATTTTTTTCAGCTGGAGCTGTTTTACCCTAATGGATTCTGCTTGTGTGGAAGTGTTCTTTAGTTCCTGAGCCAATATTATAGGTGCAAACTAACTTTAATAACTTCTGATCTGCCCTTCTTCCAACCCCTCTAGTTCCTATTCCCCTTACTGTTACTAGAAAATCAGTAAATGTCCTCCTTTATCTCTAACAATATTTTCTGTCTTAAAGTCTATTTTGTCTGATGTTATTATAGACGTTCCGGTTACAATTGCTATTTCCTGGTATATCTTTTTTCATCCTTTTAGTTTCAACTTATTTGTATCTCTGAATCTAAAGTTTGTCTTTTGTAATAAGCATATAGTTGGGTCTTATTTTTTATTAAGTCTAACAACCTCTGCCATTTGATTGGATTATGTAATTCCTCCATATTTAATGTTATCATTGATATCCTTGAATTGATGTCCCATTTTACTTTTATTTTCTGTGATTCATATCCTTTTTGCTCTCCTTCATCTTTTACTGCCTTCTTTTGTAGTAAGTGGACATTTTCGAGTGTACAACTTAAGCTCCTTAAAGATTTTTAAAATTATATCTTTGAGTCATTTTATTAGTGTTTGCTCTAGAGATTACAATATAGTTTTAACTTATTAACTTCAGATTTATACCAAATTAATTCCTGTGAGCTATAGAAACTCTGTTCCAGTATCGTTCCATTCCTATTTTTGTGTTATTATTGTCATATATTAAAGCTATATATGTTACGAACTCAACAACAGAAAATAATGCTGCAGTTATTGTTTTATGTAATCTTAAATCTAATAAGTTCAGAAAGGAGAAAATATGTGTTCATAGAGTGTTTTATATTAATTTTCTTATCTACCATTTCTGGTTTTCTTCTTTTCTTCCTGTAGAATACAGTTGCTGTCTGATGTCATTTCCTTATCCCAATATATTTCATGCCCCTCTTCTTCTGTGCTGTTATTGTCAAATGTATTACATCTTTGTATGTTATAGGCAATATGTGTATATATGATTTCTAGATATTACCTTATGCATTTTTAAAATAAGAGAAGAAAGGAGAAGGAATATATATATATATATATGTATTATACTTTCTTTTGTAAAATTACCTACATAATTATCTTTACTGATACTCTATCCTTTTCCTTGTTGATCTAAATTAATATTAGCTATAAGAGACAGCTCATGGTGCAAACATTTAAGCACTCAATTACTAGCCAATAGTTGGCATTCAGATGATAGTCCTGGTAATCTGCTTCTGGAAATCCTATAGAGAAGTTCTAGTCTACATACATGAGTTGCCATAGTTTGGAATTGACTTAACAGAAACTAAAAACAACATTAAAAATCTAATAAGATTTTAATTTATTTCTGAAATTTAATTCAGCACAAAGTATTTATCAAGTGTATAGTATTGCAGACTCTTATATAGATTAATAGACAAGGCCTCTGCCCTCAGTGACCCAACCAACATGAGCACACTGATTCAAACATGGGCTATGAAATCAGGCAGCCCTAGTTCTGCATGGCAGCTACTTTCTTAATTAGTATGAACTTTCATCTACTTATTTAACCTCTTCAATTCTCATAGTATTAAACTATACAATGGAGAGCAACATCAATCTCACTGGGTTTAGTGAGAATTAAATAGACTAATTCTCAAAAAGACAGCAATATGACTATCATCCAAATCTATGCTGAATATGAGAAAAGTTTGTTGCAAGGTATGCACCATGGAATAGTCAATCATTCCAAATCAAAAGAGCAACGTTTTCCTAAGGACAAACCTGAGAAGGTATAGGAAGGTGGTGGAATACAAATCGGAATGTTCACAGGGAAGAAGCGGGATAACTATTGTTATCATTGAGATAAAACAAAGTGTGTGATTTGTTGAATGTAGAGCTGATGACCTTGTTTGTAAACCTTCACTTAATTCACAATAAAAGTTAAATTGTTGCTGTTGTTGTTAAGTGAGCTTAAACCACCTACCTTGCAGTTCAAACGACTTTGCAGTCTGGCACATTAACCCACAGTGCCACACCAGGACTCCAAAAGTTAAATAGATACAATAAAATGTTTAACAGCAAAGTTTGTTAATTTATTAATGAATTAATGAGATAACCAGCATGGCAAAGCTGGCTGAAGGAACATTGGAGAGACTGGTCTATCTAGTCAATGAAATGAAGTGCTGGGATGAGACTGCTTAATTATTTACCAAATATCTCAAAATATCTTATGACATGAATGAAATTGGAGGGCATTAGAGAAAGATGGGGCTTTCTTTCTGCTCCAGTAAAGATTTACAGCCTCGGAAACCCTGTTCAGGGTCGCTATGGGTCGGAACCGACTCCACGACACTTAACAACAACATACTGAGTGAAATTAGTAAATAAAAAAGGGCAAATCTTGTATGCTCTCATTGTTATAAAAAGACAAGAATAGGTATACATGGAAAAATCAACATTCATTGGTAGTTATCAAGGGAAGAAAGAATAATATCTCTCTACGTAGTAGACTCTGGGAGCTTAGTGGTTACGAGTAAGGCTGTTAATCTAAAGGCTAATCAGCAAGTGGAAATGACCAGCTGTTCCGTGGGAGGCAGATAAGCCTCTCTGCTCCCGTAAGGATTTAAAGCCTCAGAAACCCTATACAGGGTCATAATGAGTCAGACCAACTTCAAGGCACATAACCACCACATAACAGATAGTTGTGGTGGTGGTGGTTTTTAGGTGCCATCGAGTCGATATCGACTCATAGCGACCTAATGCACAACACAATGAAACACTGCCCAGACCTGGGCCAACCTCACAATTGTTGCCATGCTTGAGCCCAAAGATACTGCCACTTTGCCAATCCATTGCACTGGCGGTCTTCCTCTTTTTCTCTGACCTTCCACCTTACCAAACATGATCTCCTTCTCCAATGACTGGTCCCTCCTGACAATACGTCCGAAGTATGAGAGACGAAGTTTGGCCATCCTGCCTGCACGGAACATTCTGGCTGCACGTCTTCCAACACGGAACTGTTGATTCTTTTGGCAGCCCATGGCACTTTCAATATTCTCCTCCAACAGGATAGCTGAAATGCATCAATTCTTCTACCATCTTCCTTATTCACTGTCCAGCTTTCACGTGCATATGAGGTTATACAAAATACCATGGCTTGGGTCAAGCGCACCTAAGTCCGCAAGCTGACATCTTTGCTCTTCAACACTTTAAAAAGGTCTTGTGCAGCAGATTTGCCCAATGCAATAAGTCGTTTGATTTCTTGACTGCTGCTGATCCAAGAAGAATGAAGTCCTTGACAACTTAATCTTTTCTTCAGTGATAAAAATGTTATTTATTGGTCCAGTAGTGAGGATTTTTGTTTTCTTACCTTTAGTAAAACAGATAGTTGTTATTGTTGTTGTTATGTGCCGTGGAGTCAGTTCCACAGAGCTCTGGTAGTATAGTGGTTATGAATAGAGCTGCTTATCTCACAGTCAGCAGTTCGAAACTACCAGCTGTTTTGCGGAGAAAGATGAGGTGCTCTGATCCCGTAAAGATTTACAGCCTCAGAATCCCTGTACAGGGAAACCCTGTACAAAGTACCTCTTCAACTCAGGGACAGAAAACTGTACAGGGTTGCTATGAGTTGGAACCGACTGCCTGGCACATAACCACCACCAAAACAGATAATAGACACTTGTTATTTTTTTATGAGAAAGCCAATGCCAAATGTGCATTAAGGGTGTACAACTTGACCAAGGTAAATGATGACATTAAGATATATACTAGAATAAGAAACATTTTTGGCACATGCTATATGTTTTTGTTGCACCCAAAAAGTATGTGTTTGGCAGTGCAATGAATTATTTCATATTTCTTCTATCCATGTATTTGTAACTCACATGAAGTGACTTTTTCCTGATGGATCTGGGTAGGAGAAAGTGGGGGAAGAGTTTATAGATTACATAATTCAGTTGTGAGTGATTGTTAACAGAATTAATTATGATTGCAAAAACTTGGAACTCTAATGTGTATAAAATGAGTCCCCTCAGAAGCATGAATTGGAGACATCTCACTACCATCAAGAAGAAAAAGCCAGGAGTGGAGCACATCCTTTGGACCTTGAGATCCTTGCATGCTGAACCTCTTCAATTTAGGGACAGAAAACTGTGACACTGGTGGAGTGGCAGAGGAGTAGCATCAGCAGATCCAAGAGACAGAGTATGAGACAAAGAAGTGGGCTTCTCAGCCCACCGAGCAAATGAAACTGAGTGTCTTTGGGCAGGAGGCTTGCTTGCAGAATGGAATGCTTCCAGGAATTTAATTGGGGAGCTAGGCTTGCTGACAGAGCTAGAGCTGAATGTCTTCAAGCTTAGGCTTATGGTAGAATGTGTATGCCTCGTGAGCATTTATCTTGGACTCCTGGTGTAGCCCTGTGGGTTAATGCACCAGACTGCAAAGTCATATGAACTGCATGGTAAGCAGTTCAAGCTCACCAGCTGCTCCACGGAAACTCTATACAGGGTCACTATGGGTCGGAACTGACTCAACAGCACTTAACAACAACAACACAACACAGGATAGCTTTATAATATTGCCATGACAGAGAGAGGCCTACCTGTGGATATAACTGAATAAAGGCTATTCTAACTGGAAGACCTCTGCCTTAAGTATTTCTGAGCTTGAATTGTAATCTGTTAACTTCCCTAATAAATCCCATAACAGTGAGTATGGGTCTGAGGTCGGTGTGGCCATTGCAGTGAATTATCAAGCCAGTTGTGTGGAGAATCCTGTGGGAGGGATGTCTGGTGTCATTTGTTGCATTTGGTTGCATAGGTAGATATGTACAGGAAAAAAAAAATATATATATATATATATACATGCATGCATATACAAGTGCATAGGTGTATCTATAAGCATATGTATATATAAGCATGTGCTTCATATAAAAGTGAGCTTCAAAATGTTCATGGAAAATCCCATTATCTTTTAATTTCAATTGTCCCCAAAATTTTTGAAGCACCCTTATATATTCAGATATATAAAAGAGTGCATAGAGGTCACAGTTAAGAGTGTATAGAGGTCACAGTTACAGATACTTTCTATTGTTACGGTTGTTATTAGTAAGTGCCATATATATTATATATGATGAATATGTATTATATATTATATGTGATGAATATGTATTATATAATGCACATATATTATATATAATGTATATATTTTAAATAATGCATATAATATATAATGCATGTATTATATACTGCATATTATACAATACATATAATGCATGTATTAGATAATATGTTATATTATATGATGCATGTATTATATATTATATTGTGCATATATTATATAATGCATATAATATATTATATTAT
>NW_006408537.1:8304278-8311388 GCF_000296735.1 Chrysochloris asiatica
AGAGAAAAGATTGAAGTTGTCAAGGACTTCATTCTTCTTGGATCAACTATCAACACTCATGAAAGCAGCAGTCAAGAAATCAAATGATATATTGCCTTAGAAAAATCTGCTGCACAAGACCTTTTAAAGTGTTGAAGAGTAAAGACGTCAGCTTGAGAACTAAGGTGTGCCTGACCCAAGCCATGGTATTTTCAATAACCTCATATGCATGAGAAAGCTGGACAGTGAATAAGGAAGAACATAGAAGAATTGATACTTTTGAGTTATGTTGTTGGAGGAGAATATTGAAAGTGCCATGGGCTGCCAAAAGAACCAACAGATCTGTTTTGGAAGCAATGCAGCCAGAGTGGTCCTTGGAGGCCAGGATGGCCAAACTTCGTCTCTCATAGTTCAGACATATTTTCAGGAGGGACAGTCACCGGAGAAGGATATCATGTTTGGTAAGGTGGAGGGTCAGAGAAAAAGAGAAAGACCGCCAGTGAGATCGATTGGCAAAGTGACAGCATCAATGGGTTCAAGTGTGGCAACAATTGTGAGGTTGGCCCAGGATTGGGCAGTGTTTCATTCTGTTGTACGTAGGGTCGCTATGAGTCGGTACCAACTCTATGGCACCTAACAACAACAACAAAACACCACTGTCCCTCTCACAACACATCTGGATTCGACAATCCATTGAGATGGCCACATAGAACTCGTAACAATACTCATGATTATGGGGCCCATTAGGGAAATGAACAGGTTACAATTCAGGATCAAAACCAACTCGGGATGAAACAATTTCCATCAGTAATTCCTCTTGTCTGCTATACTGTAGACATGCCTCACTCATGTCTTTAGCTTCTCAGTCATGTGCCCCTTGGCCTCTTCCCTCTCAGGAAAATGTTACAAAGATCTTTCCACCAGTCTGCTAATGTCTAAAGAGTACACTCTGCAAGCCAGTATCCTTCCCATAGGCACTCAGCTTTACTCAATCCATGAGCCTTGAACCCAAAGCTGCTCTATCTTTCCATGTCACCACCTCTTCATTTGCCTCTACTTCACCACTTTTCTAGGTAGATCTCACACTCCACTCATGCTTTTCCTTCTTTTTTTTACTCTTTTTTTTTAATTTTAAGTTTTTATTATGAATTATGTAATAGTTTAGCATAGTGTTTACGAATCGTACTGCGAACCCAAGGGCAGTAGTTCAAAACTACCAGCTGTTCTGTGGGAGAAAGATGAGGCTTTCTGCTCCCATAAAGATTTACAGCCTCAGAAACCCAGTACAGGGTCACTATGAGTCGGAACCGACTCCACAGTACTTAACCACCACCAAGTGATAGTTTACATGGGAGAACATTAGTTTTACATTCATCCTATCTTACTTTGTTTCATTGTAATGATTACAATCTCCAGCATGCATCATCAAACAACCAAAGGGTAAACCCTGCAAGGCTGCCCTCTGACCATCAGCACATAGCCCTTCTCCCTCATTGACTCTAAACTCCCCAGTCACTCTAAACTGTCCACGTCATGCTTTTCCCTCTTGATGGTTCTGGGATCATCATCTGTCCCTTCTTCTGAGATGGTTCCTTTAAAACCTAGCAAGATGGCAAAAGAAACCAATGCAAGCCTTAGAGTCCTGCATACTTTATTTGCATGATGCCACCCAATCACTTAGTGAGACTTTAAAAGATGTTTAATATAAAAGCCATATCAAGTAAATTCAAGGTACCACACTGGATTATATAAAGAAGACCATGTCATCAGGATTGGAAGCAGACTGATTAACAATCTGTGATATGCACATAAATATATTATATATAAACATCAGATTTCACTTTTTGGTGATTTCTTTGTATCATACACTGTGCTTTATAACATATACTGACACATATGGCACAAAACAATTATTAAATAAGTACGCTGATGTGACACTCTTCAGAGCATTTGATATCACTGTACTCCACATGATCACTGTATCAGAAAAAGCAAAGGGAGAAAAAACATTGTCATAATGGAGAAAAAACATTGTCAAAACAGTCAGTCAGAAGAGTCCTGAAGTCTTTTTGCAGCTTGAACTTAGACTGAAGAACAAACTATTTATAGCTGGGCTGGGAAACAAGCTCAGTGCTGCCTCAAACATGATTAAAATGGACATATCCCAGGGTTCTGAAAGCAAAGCTAAATTGCATATTCTTGTTTTCCTGCTTTTTGTCATTGTCCTGACAGGATAGTAATATGCGACTCATTTTCACAGGTTACTATACAAACTGCGTAATGTTAGTAGAACAAATCTAGGTCTATTCTGCCTACAACAAAATCTCTGGAGATAAAAATGTTAATTACCTTTTACTAAAAACGGCTCCCCCAGAATGTTGGACCGTCTTATTTGATGTGGAAATAGAAAGCAAATGTCACCACCAATCAAACACTCCACATAATCACAGCACAAATAACCAAGAAGCTACAGATATTTTCATAATCCCATTTCCCCCAAAATGCAAGAAACATATGTAATGCATGTTTAACAAACCATAAATTCAAACTTATTGCTGTTGAGTGTATTCCAACTTATAGCAACCTTAGAGGATAGACTAGAACTGCCCCATAGGGCTTCCAAGGCTGTATTCTTTGCAAACGGACTACCACATCTTTCTTCCTCAGATATGCATGTAAAGAAGGTCAATTATTAGCTTCACAGCAGTCTTCTCCAGGCATTGGTGTACTGGGTAAAGCATCTAAGCCCAGTGGTCATGTTATGGTGACATCAATAAAACATCTTTCTGAGCTTTGTGGTCTTCCCTTTCTCATGAGTCATTTTATAAAAGACAAAAAATAAGACTATAACTATTCAGAAACCCAGTTACTTTTTAAAAACACAATTAATATGGATATAGTTGAAAGTAGAGTCAGTGGCAATTTTACTGAATGCAAGTTACTGGACAGCCAACTGGAGTTCTGAGTTCCTCTTCTTGGTCCTGTTTTATAACCTAACAGTAAAGCCTCTGTGAAACTAGGGAGTATTTTCACAGAAGGATGTTTTCTTTAGTAGGATATTTCAAGAATGGAATATTAGTAGGATATTTCAAGAATGGAAAGTGGTCAAAGATATTTACCACCTTTCTCAGAAGTGTTTCCTCCTTCCATATTTATTTAATTATTCATACATTTATTTCTCATCTAATGATAAAGGTAAGGAGCTCTGGTAGCGTAGTGTTTACGAATCGGGCTGCGAATCTCACGGTCAGCAGTTCAAAATTACCAGCTGCTCCGTGGGAGAAAGATGAGTCTTTCTGCTCCCATAAAGATTTACAGCCTTAGAAACCCTGTTCAGGGTCACTATAGGTCAGAACCGATAAAGGTAATAAGCATATCACCAATTGCAGATAATAAATACATCAAAAAGGAATAGCCAAAGGTATCTGCATGAATAACTTCTTTTAGGAAGATCAGCCTGAGTCTGGTTCCTATGAGGTGAAGGTTAAAGACATCCCAAATGCCTGACTTTTCCAACATGTTATGCCACTCCATAATCCTTGATATCTATCATCACTCCTCCCTTTTCTCAAGTCCCAGGGTTCTGCAATACACTGCAATGTCTCATATAACTCACAACTGTCAGAGGAAATGACTCCCACAATTGTCCTAAATTTGTAGATCAATGTAAAGAAAACAAAAATCCTCATCACTGGACCAATAGTCAACATTCTTATCAACAGAGAAAAGATTGAAGTTGTCAAGGACTTCATTCTTCTTGGATCAACTATCAACACTCATGAAAGCAGCAGTCAAGAAATCAAATGATATATTGCCTTAGAAAAATCTGCTGCACAAGACCTTTTAAAGTGTTGAAGAGTAAAGACGTCAGCTTGAGAACTAAGGTGTGCCTGACCCAAGCCATGGTATTTTCAATAACCTCATATGCATGAGAAAGCTGGACAGTGAATAAGGAAGAACATAGAAGAATTGATACTTTTGAGTTATGTTGTTGGAGGAGAATATTGAAAGTGCCATGGGCTGCCAAAAGAACCAACAGATCTGTTTTGGAAGCAATGCAGCCAGAGTGGTCCTTGGAGGCCAGGATGGCCAAACTTCGTCTCTCATAGTTCAGACATATTTTCAGGAGGGACAGTCACCGGAGAAGGATATCATGTTTGGTAAGGTGGAGGGTCAGAGAAAAAGAGAAAGACCGCCAGTGAGATCGATTGGCAAAGTGACAGCATCAATGGGTTCAAGTGTGGCAACAATTGTGAGGTTGGCCCAGGATTGGGCAGTGTTTCATTCTGTTGTACGTAGGGTCGCTATGAGTCGGTACCAACTCTATGGCACCTAACAACAACAACAAAACACCACTGTCCCTCTCACAACACATCTGGATTCGACAATCCATTGAGATGGCCACATAGAACTCGTAACAATACTCATGATTATGGGGCCCATTAGGGAAATGAACAGGTTACAATTCAGGATCAAAACCAACTCGGGATGAAACAATTTCCATCAGTAATTCCTCTTGTCTGCTATACTGTAGACATGCCTCACTCATGTCTTTAGCTTCTCAGTCATGTGCCCCTTGGCCTCTTCCCTCTCAGGAAAATGTTACAAAGATCTTTCCACCAGTCTGCTAATGTCTAAAGAGTACACTCTGCAAGCCAGTATCCTTCCCATAGGCACTCAGCTTTACTCAATCCATGAGCCTTGAACCCAAAGCTGCTCTATCTTTCCATGTCACCACCTCTTCATTTGCCTCTACTTCACCACTTTTCTAGGTAGATCTCACACTCCACTCATGCTTTTCCTTCTTTTTTTTACTCTTTTTTTTTAATTTTAAGTTTTTATTATGAATTATGTAATAGTTTAGCATAGTGTTTACGAATCGTACTGCGAACCCAAGGGCAGTAGTTCAAAACTACCAGCTGTTCTGTGGGAGAAAGATGAGGCTTTCTGCTCCCATAAAGATTTACAGCCTCAGAAACCCAGTACAGGGTCACTATGAGTCGGAACCGACTCCACAGTACTTAACCACCACCAAGTGATAGTTTACATGGGAGAACATTAGTTTTACATTCATCCTATCTTACTTTGTTTCATTGTAATGATTACAATCTCCAGCATGCATCATCAAACAACCAAAGGGTAAACCCTGCAAGGCTGCCCTCTGACCATCAGCACATAGCCCTTCTCCCTCATTGACTCTAAACTCCCCAGCCACTCTAAACTGTCCACGTCATGCTTTTCCCTCTTGATGGTTCTGGGATCATCATCTGTCCCTTCTTCTGAGATGGTTCCTTTAAAACCTAGCAAGATGGCAAAAGAAACCAATGCAAGCCTTAGAGTCCTGCATACTTTATTTGCATGATGCCACCCAATCACTTAGTGAGACTTTAAAAGATGTTTAATATAAAAGCCATATCAAGTAAATTCAAGGTACCACACTGGATTATATAAAGAAGACCATGTCATCAGGATTGGAAGCAGACTGATTAACAATCTGTGATATGCAGCTAATACAATCTTGCTTGCCAGACACAAAGAGTATCTAAAATACTTACTGATGAAGATCAGTGTCTACAGCCTTCAGTATGAATTGCACCTCAATGTAAAGAAAACAAAAATTCTGACAACTGCACCAATAAATAGCATCATAATAAATGGAGAAAAGATTGAAGTTGTCAAAGACTTCAGTGTGCTTGGGTTCACAATCAACATTCATGGAAGCAGCAGTCAAGAAATCAAACAATGTTCCCCATTGCATAGTTTTCCTCTTCTCCAGATGGATCTGGTCAAAGGGGAAGGGGGATGATATTGATAGGGTTTTATGATTCAATTGTAATTATAAGCAAGTTATTTGTGATTGCTACAACTCTAATTGTAGAAGATGTGTAGCTAAAAGAGGGAGGAGGGTAGTTAATCTTTCATTTCAGGAACAGACTATCCCAGGAGCACCAAGGAGAACGAGCATGAGTGGAGCATGAGATTCTATCTAGCAAATCTATCTAGCATAGATGGTGGCAGAGGCAATGGTATGCAGCGATAGAGCTTCAGGCTCTAGGCCCATGGACTGGTAAGGCTGTGTGCCTGTGGGCAGGAGGCTGGCTTGCAGGACATGCCCTTAGGACACTTACGTGAATACAATTTTGTTTCATTTTTTATGTGTACAACAAATATTTTTACTGTGTTCATTTGTGAAATATAAGATGCAAAAGGGAAGGCACAGGGAGGAAGTAGGATAACTGTTGTTGCAGGGAGAGGATGTAATCATTGAAATGTATAATTTTCTGAATGTAAAGCTGATGATCTTGTCTGTTAACCGTCACTCAATTCATAATAAAAAGTTAAAAAAAAAAAAAATGTGGATCTGGAAATGACTCACTATAATGAAACCATGTTTTTAGCTTGAAACTGATCATGATGGGAGTATTTGCACTATAGAAATTAGCATAATCTGTGAATCTGTGTCCCTCTCCTTCTCAGAAAATCCATTGTTAATCATTTACCAGCACACCACTGAGGGGAAGACTTAATACTTTTAAAGCAACTGTTTTCCAAAACTCAAACTATAAATTCAACATAATCCTAGTTAAGTTTCTATCAGGCTCTTCCAAAGAAATTGATAAGTTAATTCTAATGTTTGTATGGAAATTCAAAGAATCTAAATAGCGAAAATCTTCTGGAGAAGGAAGAGTAATGTCAAAGAACTCAAACTCTTTGGTTTCATAAATTACTATAAACTTATACTACTGAGTCAGTATGATGTTATGAACAGGATAGCCAGATCAATGGGGCAGAATGTTGTTGTTGTTGTCAGGTGCCATCGAGTCAGAACAGACTCATAGCGACCCCATGCACAGCTGAACAAAATGATGTCTGATCCTGGGCCAACCTCACTACCACTGCCACACTTGATGCCATCAATGATGCCACCTGGTCGACCCATCTCATTAGGGGTCTTCCTCTTTTTCTCTGACCCTCCACCCTACCCAGCATGACATCCTTCTCCAGTGACTGTTCTCTCCTGACAATATGTCCAAAGTATGAGAGATGAAGTTTAGCCATCTTGGCCTCTAAGGAGCATTTTGGCTGCACTTCTTCCAAAACAGATCTATTGGTTCTTTTGGCAGTCCATGG
>NW_006408537.1:8311918-8334192 GCF_000296735.1 Chrysochloris asiatica
CAGTGTTCCCATGCTCTGTTCAAACAACTGCTTCTTGGTCCAGGTACAGATTTCTCAGAAGTACAATTAAGTGTTCTGGAATACTCATACTTCTCAATGTCGTCCATAGCTTGTCATGATCCACACAATTGAGAGCTTAATAAAACAAATTCAGAAAGAAAAAGAAAACAAAGGAAGAAGTGATATAGTGTATTAGGCAAGTCTACTGCAAAAGACTCCCTTAAAGTGTTATAGAACAAAGATGTCAGTTTGAGAACTAAGGTGTACTTGACACAAGCCAAAATATGTTCAATGACCTCATATGCATGTGAAAGTTGGACAATGAATAAGGACAACCATAGAAGAATCGATGCATTTGGATTATGGTGTTGATGAAGAATATTGAAAGTACCATAGACTGTCAGAACAAACAAATATGTCTTGAAAGAAGTACAGACAGAATGCTCCTAATAAGCAAGGATGTTGAGACTTTGTCTCTTGTATTTTGGGCATATTGTCAGGAAGGACCAGTTCCTAGAGAAGAACATCATACTTAGTAGAGTGGAGGATCAGCAAAAAAGAGAAAGATCCCCAAAGACATGGATTGACACAGTGTCAGCAACAATAGGCTTGAATGTTACAACAATTTTGTTATCCTGAGAACAGCACAGGATCTGGCAGTGTTTTGTTTGTTGTATCTAGGGTCTCTGTGAGTCAGAACAGACTCACTGACACCTAATAATGTAAATAGTGTGCTTTCATGACATTGAGATTAAGATAAAATGATAGATTGAGAGTCAGAGTTAAAGGCACAGATACACATACAGTTGTCAACTGCCTGGCAAGTAAGGTTTTGTTCTTAATATCTAAGTCTTCATAACAAACCAACCCAAAACTTAGTGGTCTAAACTACAACAACACTTAATTTTGCTCACAAATCTGCAATTTGTGCAGACTGGTCTTTGCTCCACTCAGATACTTCATTATTACAAATCAAGGCCTGAATTTTTTCTTCAGTTCCCTCAGCTTGAGAAATGCTGTGCATGTTCTTCCCTTTTGGTTTTCTAACTCCAGGTCTTTGCACATTTCATTATAATACTTGACTTTGGCTTTAATGATCAGTGTGTAAATTTGAATAATACTCACATTAACTGGTCTTCCTTGTAGATGTATGCATATTATCCTATCACAGACAGCATTGTACTTCAAGATAGATCTTGAAATGTTCTTTTTGATAATGAATGTGACTCCATTCCTCTTCAATTTGTCATTCCTGGCATAGTAAACCATGTGATGATGAAATTGAATTCTACCAAATTCTTCAGTCTGAAATTGATCAAACAGGGCAATCAAGAAGCATTGATAATTACTGGTGATTGGAATGTGAAAGTTGTAAACAAAGAGGAAGGATCAGTAGTTGTAAATTATGGCCTTGGTGACAGAAATGATGCTGGAGATCTCATGATAAATTTTTGCAAGACTAACAAATTATTCCATTGCAAATACAGCTTTTCAACAGCATAAACAGTGACTATGCATGTGGACCTCTCCTGATGGAATACACAAGAATCAAATTGACTACATCTGTGGGAAGAGATGATGAAGAAGCTCAATATTATAATCAGTCAAAACAACACCAGGAACTGACTGTGGAATGGACCAATTGCTTATATGCAAGTTCAGATTGAAGCTGAATAAAATGAAAGCAAGGCAACAAAATCCAAAATATGACCTTAAATATAACCCATTTGAATTTAGAGGCCATCTCTAAAACAGATTTGATGCATTAGACACTAATAACCAAAACCCAGAAGAGTTGTGGGATGGCATCAAGAACATCATATATGAAGAAATCAAAAAAATCATTAAAAAGACAAGAAAGAAAGAAAAGACCAAAATGGATGCCAGAAGAGACTCTGAAATTTACTCTTGAATGTAGAGAAGTTAAAGGAAGGAAGGAAGAAATAAGGAAGTAAAAGCTCTGAACAGAAATTTTTAAGGGGCAGCTCGAGAAGACAAAGTCAACTATTAAAATGAAATTTGCAAAAACCTAGAATTTGAAAACCAAAAGGGAAGAACAAGCTCATTATTTCTTAAGCTGAAAGTACTGAAGAAAATCCTCAACTTGCAATATTGACGGATTTTATAGGCAAAACATTGAATAATGCAGGAAATATCGAAAGAGGATGAAAGGAATATACAGAGTTACTGTACTAAGAAATGGTTGATGCTCAACCATTTCAAAAAGTAGCATATGTTCAGTAACCACGGGTATTGAAGGCAGAAATCCAAGCAGCATTGAAGACATTGATGAAAAACAAGTCTCTAAGAATTGACAGAATACAATTTGAAATGTTTCAACAAACAGATGCAGTACTGGAGGCATTCACTCATCTATGCCAATAAATCTGGAAGAAAATTACTGGGCCAGCCAATTGAAAGAGATCCATATTTGTGCCCATTCCAATGCAATGTGACTCAATGGAATGTGGAAATCATCCAACAATACTACTATCACATACAAGTAACATTTTGCTGAAGATAATTAAAAAACAATTGCAGCAATACATCAAAAGGGATCTGCTAGAAATTTAAGCCAGATTCAGAAGAGGATGTGTAAAGAGAGATATCATTGCTTACATCAGATGGACTTTAGCTAAAAGCAGAGATACCAGAAAAATATTAACTTGTGTTTTAATGACTTTTCAAAGGCATTTAACTTTGTGTATAATAATAAACTATAGATAACATTGAGAAAAATGGGTATTCCAGAACACTTAATTGTGCTCATGAGGAACCTATACATAGACCAAGATGTATTCATTAGATCAGAATAAGAGGATACTAAATGGTTTGAAATCAGGAAAAGTGTGTACCAGGTTTGTATCTCTTCACCATACTTATTCAATCTGTATGCTAAGCAAAAAATCCAAGAAGCTGAATTATCTGAAGAAGAACGTGACATCAGGATTAGAGGACTTGTCATGAACAAAGTGTAAATGCAGAAGGCACAACCTTGCTCTCTGGAAGTGAAGAAAATGTGAAATATTTACTGATGAAATATAAGACAACAGTTTTCAATATGGATTGCACCTTAGTGTAAAGAAAATGAAAATCCTCAGAAATGGACCAACATACTAAACAGTGAAAGATTAAGAGCATCATGATAAACAGAGAAAGATTGAAGTTGTCAAAGACTTCACCTGATCCACAATCAACATTCATGGAAGAAGCTATTCAATCAAACAATGTACTGCATTAGGCAAATCTGCTGCAAAAGACCTTTTAAAGCATTAAAGAACATGCATGGACTCCTGGTGTGGTGCTGTAGCATCAGCACTGAACTGGGAACCAAAAGATCAGCATTTCAAACCTACCATCGGCTCCTCAAAAACCCTATACTAGATTGCTATGAGTTAGAACCAACTTGATGGCACTTAACAGCAAAGCATGCATATAAAAGTTGGACGATGAATAAGGAAGACAGTAGAAGAATTAATGCATTTGAATAATTATGGTATTCGTGAAGAATATTGAAAGTACCATGGACTGCCAGAAGAATAGAAAATCTGACTTGGAATAAGTAATGTCAGAATGCTCCTTGAAGCGAGGATGGCCAGACTTTATCTCTCATAGTTTTGACATGTTGTCAGGAGGGAACAGTCCCTGGAGAAAGACGTCATACTTGATGAAGTGGAGGGTCTGTGAAAAATAGGAAGACCCCCACTAAGGTCAACTGACATAGTGGCAGCAGCAAAGAGCTCAAACCTAAGAACATAGGTTTGTTGAGGATGGTGCAGGACCATACAGTGTTGTGCATAGAGTCACTATGAGTCAGAATCAACTTGGTAGCACCTAACAACAACAGCAAAGTCCTGGGAATCCGAATTCTGGGTGTCTGCAGGACTATGCACTCTGCTGGCTCTAGGGAAAGATTCTTCATTGTTTCTTTCGTTTTCTGACAATTCCTTGAGTTTACTCACTTGTGTGTAGTGGGCTCCTCACCTGCTTTGTTCCTCCTGTGTATGTAACTCTGTTTCCATGTCTGTTCCTCTTTTATAAAATGCCTGTCAGAAAGGCTGAGTGACAATATCTGTAAAGGAAAACCCTATTTCCCTATAAAATAAAAAGGTATTTAGGATATACCATTTAGGGAAAACAATTTAATCCATAATAATACATTAACGATTGCCTCAAGAGACCTGAGCAGGGCAGTGGTTAAGAGACAAGCTCTGGGGTCAAACTGTCTGGGTTCAAGTCCAGCATGTACTAACAGTCATTTGTGCTCATTAAATGTTAACTATAACAATTATTGGAGTCCTGGTGTAGCACTGTAGAATATGCAGTGGACCACAAGGTCAGTTTGAACCTCAAGGTTGGTTCAAACCCTACATGGGATTGCTATGTGTTGGATCTGACACAATGATACTTAACAACAACAAATGATGATTATTAGGATCTTTGGTATCGTAGTGGGTTATCAGTTGGACTGCTAACCACAAAGTCAGCTGTTAGACTCTCTCTGTAGGAGAAAGATGAGGCTTTCTGCTCCCTTAAGGATTTATTGCCTGGGAAATACTATATAGAGTTAGAACTGATGCCACGGCACAAAACCACCACCAACACCACCACCATGATAATTATTGGAACCCCTGGGTGGTGTTAATTGATATCACACTTAACTATTAACAAAAAGTTGGAGGTTCACGTCCACCTAGAGGAGCACTGGAACAAAGACCAGTGATCTACTTGCAAAACAGTCAGCCATTGAAAATCCTATGCAGCATCGTTGTACTCTGACACACATGGGTCAGAATTGACCTGGTGACAACTGAGTTATATCACTGGTTATAATGGTTATTAAATTTCTTGTAGTGAACATATTGACAGGTTACTCCTAGGCCACCTCTTAACAAATACCTGATGTGATAGATTCTCACCAAATCTGAATTTGGTAAACAGTGGCAAAAATTTCCCACACATTGTTTTCCAGCCCAGCATAAAACTAAAGCCCTCACCAGAATTGTTGAAGATCTTAGTACTATTTCTAACTGCAAAAAAAAGACAAGTTCAACCACTGAATTATTTTATCATGTAACCCATATAGAAACTATTTTGACTGGATGAATTAGATTCTCTGAGGCCAACTCACAGTGTGCGTCTTCTTGAATGATGCTAATTTTTATATTTTCAGTATACTTCCTAATACCCCCAAAATTGGGGGAACTTTAATTTGCATATGTTAAAACTATTATTTATATTTATATAATTATAAGTATAATATAAATAGTATCTAACATCCTATCAAATATTAAATGTAGACATACTTAAATATATAAACAAATTGCTGTTGTATCAGTCCTACTCATGGTGACCCCATGTGTGTCAAAGTAAAACTGCTTCATAGTGTTTTCAGTGGCTGATTTTTCAGTAGATCACCAGGCCTTTCTACTAAAGTGGAAGCGGTGGACTCAAACCTCCAAACGTTTGGTTAGCAGCTGAGTACATTAGTCATCTGTGTCACTGTGGCACTTCATTAAACATATAGAATATACTAAACCATAAAATCTATAATGAAATCCATTACTTCATATATCCAACAGGAGTAATTCTAAGTCAACCTAATATGGTTTCAATTCCTCAGTTGGGAAGTCATAAACATTTTTATATTCACTTATATTTGCTCGGAACATGATTTAACACTGATATGAAATGTAAACAATGCTGAAAATATGGTTTAAAAATAACTTAGACACACAGAGCCATGTCTGTTCTGATAGCATCTAATAACAGGGTGCTTCCCGATCTAACATTAATTAATCCCTTTCATATTAACTACTTTGTTATTGATCATTTAATTTTTTCTTACATTTGAACAATACCAAATATATAGGATTTTATCCTGTGTCTCTTAATCTGTCTTCAGTCTTGGAATGAATGAATCTCTTACTCCTTTTCATTTTGTTTAAAGTTATGGCCTATTCTTACTACGTAGTTTAAATGACTTTATGTTGGAACTGGACATTTTATTTCCCAAGCCCAACTTTCCTCTAGCTCTGCTTTTAATTATAGTTCAATTTCATCCCATTGTTGGTCATATTATGAAATATATAAAATATAATTTGCATATACTGAAACATTAGCGGCACACCAGAGGCGCTTTTTGATTATTTAATTCTGAAATGATTCCTTTATCCCACATCTGGTGGAATCATGTAATGTTCACTTTTTCTTATCCTATGAAATTCCCTTGTGAGCTATTAGCATTAGATGAAATCATCCTCAAAGACTCTGAGAAGAACTTTATCAAACAATTGTGCCTCTAGCATAAGCCCTTGGCTCATTTGCATTTGAAAAGTACAAATACACATAAACAATTTAGTTTTACTTATTTCTAAAAGTACAATAGCATTATATATATGCTTAAGAAAATAAACAGGATCAATATTTTTTTCAGAATGTACACATACTCTCTCTCTCTTACACACACACATGTCTAAGGCCTTGCATGTACTTAACATTGGTTATGATCCCTGTAGTTTCATGCAGCAGAAACCTGACTCACACTAATTTAAGTGAGAGGAAATTCACTTGGTCATGTAACCAAAAAGTCCCAGGATAGATTTTCAGGCACAGATGAACCCAAGGGCTCTAGTAACATCATCAAGCCTCATTCTCCCCTCTCTCTGCCTTCATTCTTACACATTTGTCTACATGGGGCATGATAGCCCCCAAGACCTTTGGTCTTATCATTTACTAGCTCAGTGAAGCAGATCACAAGGTATCAATAAAAATCCTTGGATTGTGCTATTGACCTTATTTAGATCATCTCTGAACTGTGGACAGTTCATGAAACCTGCTCATAAACAGTTCAGGTCATGTGCATCCCCAGATCCAAGGGTAGGGTCAGGTCGACTCTGAACACCTATACAGAGAATGGGGTGAAGGCATAGAGGGTGGTTCCTAATGGAAAAGATCAAACTTATTGCCCCAAAATGGTGAGGTTTTCTGAACAGATAAATATAGTAAACGTCCACTATACTTTCTGGATAATTTGGGGAATCCAGTCTTTCTCTTACTCAAATCTGACATTTTAACTTCTGCCTCAGTCACTCCTCAGTCACTAGGCTTAATAAGGCAATTGATTCGGTAGCACAACTGGTCAGCGAAAGGCATTTAGAAACTCCAAGTCTTCCTCTTTTCAGACAGTTGTGTTGTTAACACACACACACACACAAAGTCCTGACAAGCAATGCAGTACATCCACTGAGGCCATCAGAGAAAGAAGGCCAGCATCATTGAACAAGAAGAGTTAAGGCTTTCAGTTAAAGGAACACACTTACCTCATTCATCTTCCAAAAACAAGAAAATAAGCACAAAGAGAATCATAGAAAAATGAGAGCAAAATTATTTTGGGAGCTGGAAAACAAATGGGCAGACCTGTGAAAGCTGAAAGTAAAGCCAGCAGTGGCTGGCGTCAGGAGAAGTAAGACTAACTAGAAAGGCCCAGGAGTTAAGGGCAATCAGAGGAAGCACAGATGAGGCCAAAACCAGAATTGCTTAAAAGTTAGAGGAGGAGAACATGGATTTCTGTTCTGCCTCTGGATCCAGAGCAGCCTAGGGACTGGTCTTACAACAGTTAGGGAGAAAACCAGAGGGTTGGTCTCTGGACAGGTTTTAATAAGGGACACTGGGCCTGACTGTGTATAGGGATGCAGTTTCTGAAAACACCTGAGTCTTAATAGAAAGATGAGATACTGAAAGATGAGTCTCTCAGCCACTCCTTGAAGCTCCCACTCAGGAGTCCAAGAATTCTCCATTTGGATCTGGCTCCACTGGTAGTGTAGTGATTATGAGTTGGGCTGCTAATCTCATGGTCAGTAGTTCGAAACTACCAGTGGCTCGGCTCTGAGGCTTTCTGCTCCTTTAAAGATTTACTGCCTCAGAAACCCTATGCAGGGTCACTATGAATTGGAACTGACTCCAGGGCACATAACCATCATACAAGTTATTAGAGTTATGGTGTAGCCCTGCAGGATAAAGCACTGGACCACAAGGTCAGTTTGAATACAAGGTCAGCCATTCAAACTTATCAGCCGCTTCTTAGAAACCCCTACATAGGGTTGCTACGAGTCAGAAGCAACTCTGTGACATTTAACAACAATCCAAGTTATTGGAGTCCTGGTGTGGCGCTATAGGATAAACAATGGACTACTAACTACAAGGTTGGTGGTTCAAACCTACCAGCTGCTCCTTGAAAACCCTATACAGGGTTGATATGAGTCAGAATTGAATCCATGGCACATAACCACTACCACCAACATGAGTCAAAACCCACTTGATGTCACTTAAAAACAACAACAACCCAAGTTATTATAAATATAATATTGCCAAGGTGAGAGGATAGAACATATTTTATTTAGTTTTGTTAGTGTCACTGATTACTGTTAAGTATATGATGGTAGTGTGTGTGTAGTCAGTTTCAATTCATAGGGTTTCCGGTGACTGTAAATCTTTATGGGAGCAGAAAGCCTCATCTTTCTCCTGAGGAAGTGGCTGGAAGATTTGAACTGCTGATGTAATATATGGACATTCATTTCTACTATTGAGCTTGTTGTTAAGAACCATGGAGTTGGTTCTGACTCATAGCAACCCTGTATAAGTTTTTCAAGGAGTGGTTGGTGGGACTGAACCACCAGTATTGCAGTTAGTAGTCCAGTGCTTATCCTACACAAGGACTCCACTCTTGAACTTGTTGTTAAGTGCTGTTGAGTTGGTTCCAACTCATGGCAACCCTGTATAAGGTTCCCAAGGAGCAGCTGGTGGGTTTGAACCACTGACCTTGAGGTTCAAACCAACCTTGCCGTCCAGTGCTTTATCCCATAGCACTACACCAGTAGAGTTCAAAACAAGCAACATAAAGGAGAAAGTAATATTTGTAAGTCTTTAAGAAGCAGTAACTTTGCTGGAGGGGAGGGAGGGGGTGATCCATGACCCATTTGAGATGCAAATTAATCTTTCTACCAAAAAAAAAACACCTAGAAATTGTAAAGGTTCCACGGATTTTTCTGAAGCCCATTCCTGGACATCTATATATCACAGCTGTTTAAAATCTCTTGCTGTAGGGAATATAGTAAATATTCAGACATAATGTTCTATTGTTGATGTCTTAAGATGAGCTGCTTGAAAAGGGTTGCTTTACCCACTTGAGTGGAATTCATAAAATTGGCTGCGATCGCATGGCAAGTGGTGGGCCAATAATCTTTTAATATAAGTCCACTGTCCTAGCGTGGTGTTGCTGTAGTATAAGCGTTGGACTGCTAACCTCAAGGTCAGTGGTCCAAACCACCAGTAGCTCCTTGGAAACCCTAGACAGGGTTGCTATGAGTTGGAACTGACTTGATGGTACTTAACAACGATGTTGTTGTGTACCATCAAGTCAGTTCCAACTCATAGCTGCCCTGTCTAGCATTTCAAAGTAGCTGCTGATGGGGTAGATCTCAAATAACGTCAGACTTTCAGCTTCTGAAATGATTTCCTGCTTTCAGTAGTTTAAGACTAGAGGGCAGTATTTCACTCTTGTATTAAATAGATCTTTCTGTGTCAAGAGTAAAGGAAGGCCCACACATTTCCTCACTATTAGTAATGCTATGATTATTTAGAAAGTGTAGGTACACAGTTTCATCTTCTGGACCCAATTTGGCCATAAAAGATGAAAGAAACCAAAACCAGATTCTTTTCACATTAAAAATGATGACGGCCCCATGGAATTTGGTATATGAGTATTTGTAGTTAGCTTAAGAAGTCATCAAGACATGACTGAGGTAAACCAGAATTGGCCAGGAAAGCATGGTCTCCAAATTTTGAGTAATTTGTGGAAGTCCACTTTGGGATTTTAAGACATAGTATAGAAGACAGGCACAGAAAAAAAAAAAAAAAAATTAAGAAGTATTCTGTAAAGTTGTTTGGAGTGACTTTGAACCAGTGAGTTTTCACAGTTGTAGGCTACTCACTTCCTCAGTCATCTATAATTCACACACAGCCTGTTGCCAGATTAAAATGATGCCAAAGAACATTAGTTGCAAACTGTAGAAGAAAATGTTAGTCTGTTTTTTCATGTTGGAAGACTTTCCTACCTGAAAGAAATTAAGTAAGATTTAGCCCAATACCCACATGAAAGAAAATAACTTTCATTTATATTTTAGCCTTTTAGAATGCATCAATTGCAAAGCCACCCTGACTCCCATTTTGAAAATTTTAATTTAAAAAACTTCCTCAGAAAGTACTAATTTTCCATATTTGGGCCTAAACTTAATTGAGTTTCACCACAGCCCTCTCAGTTCTTCTGCTCTTTCCAAAAAAGGCCCTTGTGTACAGGAATATTAAATGAAATTATGTCCCATTATTAATTGCAAGGCTTCCCTGGTATACTTTTCCACAATGAATAAGACAAAACTCAAAATCACAAAGGAATTAAAAAATAAGAATAAAATCTGAAAAACTATGTTAATTACATGAAATGACTCAGGGGCATAATAAAAGAAATGCCAAATCCTTCAGCACTCCAGAGGTAACTTAATTTACAGGAGCACAGAGACAGAGGAGCAGATATTAACTAGTTCCCAAAACCTGTAATTACCATGACCTTCACAATCACCTACCCCTTCATCTCTCTAGCACTTTAATTAGAGGGTCAACTTTGCTAGAATTACATTTAAAATTCTATCAGTCACTTTCCAACTGATTCAACACAATACAGAACATGGTTATTTGCAAGAGGGTATTTGACAATATCTTTTAAATGATGAGAAATGGAGACAGGAAAAATAAATGAATTCATTCATTCCCTCAGAAATTTTATCTCTACTAATGTTATTGCTGTTCCCTTCCACCATGCTTTTATTCTACTTTATTTGTTGGTTTGTAAATGTGGTGGTGGTGTCAGTTCAGATTCATAGTGACCCTGAATAGGGTGTCTGAGGCTGTAAACTTTTACAGGAGCAGAAAGCCTCATCTGTCTCTCTTGAAGTGACTGGTAGATTCGAACTACTGACCTTGATGTTAGCAGCCCAATTTGTAACCCACTACCCTACCAGAGCTCCTTGTTTGTAAATGTAAGATGGATTAAAAAAAATTCTTACTCATACAGCTCCTACATGTGTCAGAGTAGAACTCCATAGGGGTTTTCATCAGCTAGTTCTTTTGGAAGTAGGTTGCCAAGCTATTTTTTTGAGTCACCTGCATGCGGACTCAAACCTCCAGCCTTTTGGGCACTGGATCAACCATTTGTACCACCCAAGGACTCCCATAAGATGGATAGTGTTAGCTAGTCACAGTTGAAGTATTGTCCCTGGAATACTTCAATGTCACTGTCCTTCCAAAAGGACATGCAAAAGAGCTTAGAAAGACAAAAGGCTTAAGCAGATAAAAGATAGGTAGAATTTATTAAGCATAGACATTCTTACAGAGAAATAAGAAAGGGCTTCCACCTTGCAAAAGAAGAGGAGGAACCCCAAATACAACTTGGCTTTTCCTCTTCTGTCAGGTGTATGAGCTGTAAACTTGATTGAAGTGTCTAAGTGGCCAATCTGGGGATCCATATACGGTTGCCTTGGGTCTTGTTTTTCAGGGTTTAGCTTATTATTGACTAACTTTATTTTCCCATTGCAAATGGTTTCCCCTCTCACCCAGTCCTCTGCTAAGGACTTCCTTATTGCTGAAATTGGCTTCTTTCTGCTGAGACAGCCTATAGAGAGAATGACTTGAGACCCTCTAAATGTCCCTTGTCTACCTGTCTAACAATATCACTGAGTTGGTTCCGAGTCATAGCCACCACAAGCACAACAGAATGAAACACTGCGTGGTCTTGAACCATCCTCCCATTGCTGTGTTTGAGCCCATTGTTGCTGCTGCTGTGTCAATCCATCTCCTGGAAGTTTTTCCTCTCATTTCATTGACCCTCTAACTGACCTTGCATGATGTCCTTCTCCAGAAACTGGTCCCTCCTGATAACATGTCTAAAGTACATAAGATGAAGTCTCACCATTCTAGATTCTAAGGAACATGCTGGCTGTACTTCTTCCTCCAAGACATATTTGTTCTTTCTTCTGGTTGTTGTTGTTCAGTGCTGTCAAGTTGGTTCCGACACATAACAACCATATAGGGTTTCTAAGGAGCAGCTGGTGAGCTTGAACTGCTGACCTTGCAGCTCAAACCAACCTAGCAGTCCAGCGCATTAACCCACTGCACCACACTAGGACTTTTTCTGGTAATCATTATTCTTCACTAACACTGTAATTCAGAGGCATTAATTCTTCGGTTTTCCTTATTCACTGTTCAGCTTTTACATGCATATAAGTTAATTGAAAATATTATGGCTTGAGTCAGGTGCACCTTAGTCCTCAAAGTGACATCTCTGCTTTTTTAACACTTTAAGAGGCTGAATATAAGGCTGTTTCTCCCTTCCACAATGTAAGAGATTGAATGTTAAGACTTTGTGGATCATAACAAACTATGGATAACATTACAAAAAATGGAAATTCCAGAACACTTAATTGTGCTCATGAGGAACATATACATAGGTCTAGAGGCAGTCATTTGAACAGAACAAGAGGATAGTGAGTGGTTTAAAATCAGAAAAGGTGTGCTCTGAATTGTATTTTTTTTCACCATACTTATTCAATCTATATGTTTAGCAAATAATCTGAGAAGATGGATTATATGAAGAAGGATGTGGCATCAGGATTGGAGGAAGAATCATCCACAACCTGCCATATGCTGATGGCACAATCTGGCTTGCTGGAAGTCAAGATAATTTGGAATACTTACTGATGAAATTAAAAAACTACAGTCTTCGATATGGATTGCTCCTCAATGTAAAAAAAACAAAAACCCTCACAAATGAACCAATAAATAAACATTATGATAAAAGGAGAAAAGATAGAAGTTGTCAGAGACTTCATTTAGTTTGAGTCCGCAATCAATGCTTGTGGAAGCAGCAATCAAGAAATCAAACTATATATTGTGTTGGTCAAATCGCTACAAAATCCTCTTTAAAGTACTAAAAAAACAAAGATGTCACTTTGAAGACTAAGGGGTGCCTCACCCAAATAACAGTATTTTTAATATGCATCTGAAAGTTGAACACTGAACAAGGAAGACCAGAGAAGAATTGATGCTTTTGAATTATGGTATTGGAGAAGAATACTGGAAGTACCATAGGCTACTGGAAGACCAATCAAATCTGTCTTGGAATAAGTACAATCAGAAAGTTATTGAGAAGCCAGGATGACAAGACTTTGTCTCTCATACTTTGGACATGTTTTCAGGAAGGACCAGTCCCTGAAGAAGGACACCATGCTTGGTAAAGTAGAGGGTCATCATAAAACTGGAAGAACCCTGTCTTTTCTAGAGAAGCAAGACCAGTGAAATATATATATGTATATATAGAGAGAGAGAAAAGGAAATGGCTTGTAATTGAAGAATCTCAGGTCACTATGAACAACAGATGTGATATATTAAATACTAAAGACCGAAGACCAGAGAGTTGTGGGATGACATCAAGAACATTATACATGAAGAAAGCAAAAAGGCATTAAGAAGAGAAGAAAAAAGGAAAAGGTCAAAAAGGATGTCAGAAGAGACATTGAAACTTGCTCTCCATGTAGAGATGATAAAGCAAATGGAAGAAATGAGGAGGTCCAAGAGCTGAAAAGAAAATTTCAAATATCAGCTCGAGAAGATAAAGCCAAATATTACAACATAGTGTGCAAAGATCTGGAATCAGAAAACCAAAAAGGAAGAACACGCTCAGCATTTCTCAAGCTAGGGGAACTGAAGAAAAAATTCAAGCCTCGACTTTCATTATTGAAAGATTCTCTGGGCAAATTATTGAATGATGCAGAAAGCATCAAGAGAAGATGGAAGGAATACACAGAGTCATTGTACCAAAAGGACTTGGTTGATGTTCAACGATTTCAAGAGGTAGCATATGATCAAGAGCCAATAATACTGAAGGAGGAAGGTATATTGAAGGAATTGGCAAAGAACAAGGCACCAGGAATTGATGGAATAAAAATTGAAATCTTTGAAGAAAGTGAGGCAGCACAGGAGGCACTCACTCATCTCTGCCAAGAAATTTGGAAGACAACTATCTGGCCAACTGATTGGAAGAGATCTGTATTTGTGCCCATTCCAAAGAGGGGTGACTCAATGGAATGCATAAATCATTTGACAATCTCTTTGATATCCCATGGGAGCAAAGTTTTACTAAAGGTAATACAGAAACTGCTGTAAGCATACATTGGAAGAGAACTTCCAGATGTTCAAACTGGATTCGGAAAAGGACATGGAGCAAGGGATATCATTGCTGATATCTGATGGATCTTGGCTCAAAGCAGAGAATACCAGAAAGATGTTTACCTGTGCTTTATTGACTACAAAAGGCTTTCAATTGTGTGGATCATAACAAGCTATGGACAACATTGTGAAATATGAGTACTCCGGAACACTTAATTGTGATCATGAGGAATCTGTACCTGGACCAAGAGGCAGTTATTCGAACAGAGCATGGGAACACTGAATGTTTTAAAATTAAAAAGGTGTGCGACAGGGTTGTAGTCTTTCACCATACTTATTCAACCTGTATGCTGAGCAAATACTCTGAGAAGCTGGGTTCTATAAAGAAAAATGTGGCATCAGGATTGGAGGAAGACTCATTAACAACCAGCAATATGCAGATAATACAACTTTGCTTGCTTAAAGTGTAAAGAAATTAAAGTATTTACTGATGAAGATCAAAGACCACAGCCTTTGTTATGGATTGCATCTCAATGTGAAGAAAACAAAAATCCTTACCTCTAGACCAATAAACAACATTCTTATCAATGGAGACAAGGTTGAAGTTGTCAAGGACTTCACTCTTCTTGGATCAACTATCAACATTCATGGAAGCAGCAGTCAAGAAATCAAAGGACATATTGCATTAGGCAGACCTGCTGCACAAGACCTTTTCAAAGTGTTGAAGAGTAAAGATATCAGCTTGAGGACTTAGGTGCACTTGACCCAGGCCATGGTATTCTCTATAACCTCATATGCATGCGAAAACTGGACAATGAAAAAAGAAGACCGTAGAAGAATTGATGCTTTCAAGTTATGGTGTTGGAAGAGAATATTGAAAGTGCCATGGGCTGCCAAAAGAACCAACAGATCTGTGTTGGAAGAAGTGAAGCCAGAGTGCTCCTTGGAGGCCAGGGTTGCCAAACTTTGTCTCTCATACTTTGGACATATTGTCAGGAGGGACCATCTGTGGAGAAGGATATCATGCTTGGTAAGGTGTAGGGTCAGAGAAAAAGAAAGACCCCTAGTGAGATGGATTGGCAAAGTGACAGCATCAATGGGCTCAAGCATGGCAACAATTGTGAGTCTGGCCCAGGATCATGCAGTAGTTTGTTCTGTTGTGCATAGGGCCGCTATGAGTCGGTACTGGCTCAGAGGTACCTAACAACAACAACATCCCCAGAGTGCTTATAAGTAGACAAGTGACACAAAGTGGAAAAAGATCTAGGCCAGATCACTTATAAAATTTCCCTTAGTATCATACAGAATGGGCAAATTTCCTGGAAAATCTCTAGGTATACCTTTGGGGAAATCCTGGAAACTTCATTATAATAATTGTTAATACAGTAGAGTAGCATCCTTATACAGTGTTTTTGTAGACAATAATGACTTGATAAGTGATTTTCATCCATTTGGGGAATTTAAAAGAATAAAGTGAAATGTAATTATTTAAAACAGCAATGACAATCCAAAAATTATGTAATAATAATAGAGCTGGGAGCTATAAATTCAAATAAATAAATAAACAAATTTGAGTATAACAAAGTTATAGATATCCCAGACCAAAGGACTTTAATAGAATTTGCTTAGAGATTTCACTTCCAAATAAATCATATTTTAAAATCAGTAATGGATAAAAGCAATAAATAACTTTATCATCAGTTTATACCATCAGCAATAAAATCTACAATTGAAACACCATTAAGTGTGTTGGTAGGTATTGTCAGAGTATAGGTAGCTCTCTTCAACTTACATTGAGAAAACGTTTTTAAAAATAAACTCAACATGTTGTAGGGACCCAACAGTCAGAGACTGCCTGACTGTCATGCGCTGTAGTTACAGCACCAAGTTAGGAATAGAGGACAAAGATTCAAGGAGCTCCCTGCACTGCACTGAAACATCTGGGTGGATGTCATTCTGCTTTCTTTCAAACAAACAAAATTGAATCTTCAGATGGAACTGATAGAACGTGAAAGACTGAAGTCTAGTGTGGTAAGAAACTATTAAAAGATTAATACTGGCTTTTGGTGGAAAAGTTATTAATTATGTTGAATTACAAACACATCTGCCGCACACTCCTCAAACTATCAGAGAAGCCAGATTGTCCTTACATTCAACGTCTTGGACCCTTTTAAGTTTTTAAATACATACAGTGCTCTAGTTATTGCTTACAAGCCTATTCTTTAGATAAAATCAGAACAGTATTTAGAAGACTTGCTATTGTCTTCTATATAGTCTAACCTTTTAAATTGTTACTACTTATCCAGCATAAATGAAAAGCAACATCTCCATTTCTGTAATGCTTTCCAGTTTTCAAGATTCTTTTATGGCATGTCCTTGCCATAACATAAATAACATTCATTAATTCATGCAACAAAAAACAGCTTTAATTAGAGCAATTCTACAAAGATTTGTAGGTGTGCACTCATGTCTGCTGTACCATTCATTACTCATTCAACAATTTTTTAAAAACTTTTTGTGAATGAAGGTTTGCAGGGAAGATCATTAGTTTTACGTTCCACAAATCATACATTTTGTTTCATCTCAATGACTGTGATCCCCTCCCTGCAACAACAGTCATCCCACTTCCTCCCTGTGGTTCCTATTCCCCTCCCACCCCCTTCCCACCCCTCTCAACTTTATCATTAGGTCAATGCTGTCCTTTTGATATTGAATGATTGACCTTTCCATAGTGACCTCACCAGTGTTGTTGTACCCCTCATTTACTTATCTACTTCTTGACTGAGAATTGGGCCGTGAGAGTGGCTTCCTTTTCAGACCTGAAGGGTGGTCAAGGGCCAGTCTCTTTCTGACCAGTAAGTACAGTCTTTTATTATTATTATTATTATTAATTTTGAGGTTTTTTTGTACATTTTCTCTCACTCTATTCAGGACCTTCTAATACGATCCCTTTCAGAGCCTTGCATAGTGGTAGCCAGGCACCTTTTAGTTCTTCTGGTCTCAGTGTTGTGGAGTTCCTTTAGTCCATTGAACTAATGGATTCCAAGCATCTTCAGTTATCCTCACTCTTCTTTCTTTCACACATGGAAAGACCAATAGCTGGGATGGCTGCTCAGTAGCTTTTAATATCCCAAATGCTACTCACCGAAGTAGGATGTAGGACATTGTCTTTGTGGATTGTGTTATGCCAATTGACCATCGTGTCCCTGCGACTATGGTCCTAAGCCCCCAGCACCAGCAACTATTTCCTTAATATGATTGGCAGTAGCAAAGAAGCTCCACCGGTGTGGTGATACAGGATAATACGTTAGACCAATAAGTCGGTTTGAACTGCAAGATCGGAGGTTTAAAATCACCAGCTGCTCCTCGGAAACCCTATACAGGGATCACTATGAAATGGAACAGACTTGACATCACTTAACAACAACAATCATAGTTGTGTTTTCAGGAAGGTTGAATACCCATGCACAAATAGACCCAAGTAGTCATTAATAAGCATACTAGACTGCTCATGGGTTCCCTTTGAATTTCAGTCTTAGGAGGGGGGTTTTCCTGATGGACTGACTTTTCTTGCTTTGATGCCTCCAAAGCAAACAGCTTGCTTGATATTCTAACAGCTAAACAGTCTGCTTTTTTTCTACTGGTCGTTCTTTCAATATGAATCTTTTGATCTCCCAGCTATGCTTGGTTGGTCTCCATGTCTTTTCAAGTGGGAATGTCACACCTCGGAAGGTTCTGGGTGGGGCTCAGGATTCCACCTAAGTCCCCATACTCCACAAAAGCTAAACAAGAAGTCTGTTTCCCTGGGCAAATTCTAATTTCTAATTTAGCTAATCCAATCAGTTATAGGCTGAAGGTGACTTACAAGCTTTCTATAATAACAATTCCCAATATTCATTTATATCACATTTAAATGTCTATTTTACAGGACTAGGCAGAGGAAACCAATATCCAAAAGACAGTCAAGCTCCTAAATGTTTTTCCCCTCCTTTACTCATTCAGACTGTGTCTCGATCCCTCTATCACAGAACATTGTTGTTCCAAGATTGTGTATAAGTCACTATTTATCTCTATCCCATTTAGCCCATGTATACCTCCTTGAGTTTTCCCAATCTTTATTCCTCATCTGCCACCCTCCCTCTTCTTGTGTATTGTTCCCCCTCTGCTCTTTGTATATTGCCCTTCCTGTCACCTGAGCTCACATGTGTCTACTCCTTAACCTGTGAATTACTCTCCCCTCCCTGTCACCCTGGTAACCATCAAAGAATGTTTCTTTTAGTATTGAAATCTTTTCTTTAGCTTTTACAATAATGTTCTTATGCAATATGTGTCCTTTTGTGACTAATTGCACTCAGCATAATGTTTTCAAAGTTCATCCATGTTATGAAGTTTACAGAGTCATCATTATTCTTCAAAGTTGCATAGTATTCCATTGTATGTATATACCAAAGTTTGTTTATCCAGTATTCCATTGATGGACATTTAAGCTGTCTCTGTCTTTCTGCTATTGTAAATAGTGTTGCGATGAACATTGGTGTGCATATATCTACTTGTGTCCTAGATCATATTTCTTGTGAATATACACCAACTAGAGGGATTGCTGGGTCATGAAGTATTTCTATTTCCAACTTTCTGAGGAAGCACCATACCATTTTTCCAGAATGGTTGAACCATTTTACAGTCCCACCAGCAGTGTAGGAAGGTTCCAGGTTCTCCACACCATCACTAGAAAGCCATGGTATTTTTAGTCACCTCATATACATGGGAAAATTACACAAAGATTAAAGAAGACCAGAGAAAATACAATACATTCAAATTATGGTGTTGGCAATGAATGTTGAAAGTACTGTGGACTGCCAGAGGAACAAACAAATCTGTTTTGGAAGAAGTACAACCAGAATGATCCTTAGAAGCTAGGATGGTAAGATTTTGTCTCTTGTAGGGATTAGTCCCTGGAGAGAGACACTCTTTACAAGGCATACTTCCTGGGAGACATACAGGTGAGACATTCAGAGTGCCTTGATTGAGCAAGAATAGTCTCAGGAGAAAGCCTGGCTGCTACATCACTGATGATCCTGTCCTCTCCTTGTGCACAGTTAAATCTGTATGTAGATTCTGTATGTGGAGGGCCTTACAGTGTTGGGGCGTAGTTTGGGCAGAGAGAGAAAGGGAGGAAATGAGTCCTCTGTTTGCAAAGGAAAACTTGTCCTATCAACATCAATTAGTAATTTAAAAATAATAATAACAATTTGCTTTAGTACTCTCCTCATCCCTACTATGCCTCACAATGCAAAAATGTTTGTCAAAATCACACTATTCTTTTTCCTCATGCTTTAATTACTAGCATGTTTACCCACGTTAGCAGAATCCCGGTTTGGTCGCATTACGGTCTTTATTTAACCTTAGCTCTGGTAGTGTAGTAGTCACCACTCTGGCTGCTAAACTCAAGGACAGCCGTTTAAAACTACCAGCCATTCTGCAGGAGAAAGATAAGGCTTTCTGCCCTATAAAGATTTACAGCCTCGTAAACCCTATACAGGATCACTATGAGTTGGAACCAACTAGGTGGCACAAAACCACACCACCACTGTTGTTGTTGTTAAGTGCCATCGAGTCGGTTCCGACCCATAGCGACCCTGTACAGGGCTTCCGAGGGTGTAAATCTTTACGAGAGTAGAAAGCCTCATCTTTCTCCCGCGGAGCGGCTGGTAGTTTCGAACCGCTGACCTTAGGGTTCGCAGCCCAATTCGTAACCACTACGCTACCAGAGCACCACCACTAGATAATATGAAATAAGTTGTGGTTTTTTTTTTAATGTTTTATTGTGAATTATGTGATAGTTTACATTGGAGAACATTAGCTTTACATTCATCCTATCATATATTGTTTCATTGCCATGGTTACAATCCCTCCATGTATCATCAACCAACCAAAGGGTACACCCTGCAAGCCTACCCCCCAGTCGTCAGCACACAGCCCTTCTCCCTCTCTGGGTCTAAAGTCCACAGCCACTCCATCTCTCCACGTCATCATCTCTGCCTCCATCTCTGGTGTCACTGTTATCTGGGTAGGGTCCCACACTCCACTCTTCTCCCTTGATGGTCCCAGGGACCTCCACTCCTGGACTGCAAAGTCAACCACTCCCCTCCTTTTGCTACAAAACATCTACCTTTAAATTTCCAATCCTCACAGTCAGTCCTGATAACAATTATTCACTATTGTACCACAAGAGACTTATTCCCATCTCCTTTCATCAGCCCTGCCCAGACAGATTGGATACTACTCAGTGGAGATTCTACCTTCCCTTACATACTCTGGATCTAGGCTCCCTCTTGAAAGCTTGTAAGCCAGTCGCTGCTTGTCTTGTAGCCCCCTCCCCCCCATTTTGGGTAGCCAATGTCCAAGTTGCACATCACTGCCTACTCTGTGTATGGAGGGCGTGGGAATGATCCTCACTGTAAAGATCTGTTCCCTTAGGTGTAGGTCAAGTTCATCAAATTGTATCAGATTACTCTTTTTTGCTTCTTTTTTTCTTCTAGTTGAGTTCTGATCATCCAATCATTGAAGCCAGGTCAAGTGGGTATTATCTACATATGTAGGTGTTCTTATGCACATGCCCTCTCTTCTTATCAGCTGGACACTTCACTCTCCACTCTAGTCCTCTGTGGCTATGTCACTGATTCTGGGCCCAAGAGTCCCCAGGTCTTGCCACACTGCTGGCCAACCAGGTCTCCACCCGGGGTTCATGGGAGTCTATTGAAAGTTGTAGGGCTTAGCTCGCAGCTTCATTGCTGTTTTTCCCTCACTTCTCCTTCTCTGTGACGAATGTGGTCACCAATCAGAGCGCATGTCTGTTCATGTATTCCCATTGAGTCTTAGTCTTGGAAGGAGGTTTGCTCTGAGAGGACCCGACCACTTGCCTTGATGTCTCCTGGGCAAGCAGCTTGCCTGTTCTTGTAGTAATCAGTCGGACTGCCATTATTGTTTTGTATTTTTCCTGTCAGTATTTCTTTCAAGAAATATCTTCTGTTCTTCTAGCCACTCCAGGCTGGTCTGCTTGTCCTTTCAAGTGGAAATTTCCCACCTCAGAATATTCTGGATGGGGTTCAGGATTCTACCTATGGTCTCATGTAATGCAGAGGCTCCACAGGAAGCCTCCTTCACTGGGCAAGCTGTAGCCCCATTTTAGGTATTCCAATCAGTTTTAGGCAGAAGAAGAACTTACAAGCTTTCTATAGTGATATTTCTGGCTATTCCTTTATCGCCCCCTCAAGTGTCTATTTTATAATGGTATACCAGGGAAAACCAGATTCAAAAGATAGCCAACCATCTTAACATTATTTCCCCCCTTTTGTCCATTCCAACCATGTCTCAATCCCTGTATCCCAGAGCCCTGTTGTTCCAAGGTTGTGCATACATCATTGTTTACCTCTGTCCCACTTAGCCCATGCAAACCTGCCTAATTGTTTTCCCATCTGCCTTGTTCTTCCATTCCCCTCCCCCTTCTTATGGAATCCCCCCCTGCCTAGCATCCAAACTATCCTGTGTCTATTCCCTACCCTGTGCTCCACCTTCCCCTCTTCCCCTCACCTCACCCCCCACATCCAAGTAACAAGCAAAGAATCCTCCCCCCTTTAGTATGGGTTCTTTCTCTTAGTCTTTTACAGTACTGGTCCTATGCAGTATTTCTCCTTTTGTGATTGACTAATTTCACTCAACATAATGTCCTCAAGGTTGTTATGTGGTGGCTTGCACCTTCCTTGTATGCAGCTTCAAGGTAGCATAATATTCCATTGTGTGTATGTACCACATTTGTTTATCTATTCCTCAGTTGATGGGCACTTAGGCTGTCTCCATCTTTTTGCTATTATAAATAGTGCTGCTATGAACATTGGTGTGCATATCATGTTATGGCTCGTATTTCTTGAGGGTAAATACCAAGTAGAGGAATTGCTGGATCATAAGTTATTTCTATTTCCAACCTTCTGAGGAAGCGC
>NW_006408537.1:8334522-8377882 GCF_000296735.1 Chrysochloris asiatica
TCTGTGTATTCCCTGAATTAGTGCCCTCACATTTGTCCCTATTTTTTCATTGATGGCCTTCATAATTTTGGAATTCACATTTAGGTCTTTAATCCATGCTGAGTTGGTTTTTGTATATGGCATGAGGTAAATATCTTGTTTCAATCTTTTGCATATCATTTTCCAGTTCTGCCAACACCCTCTGTTGAAGAGACTAACCCGTCCCCATGCGATATATTTAGGTACTTTGTCAAAAATCAGTTGGCTGTATGTAGATGGGTTAATTTCTGGATTCTCAGATCTGTTCCATTGATCTATGTATCTTTCATTGTGCCAGTACCAAGCTGTTTTGACCACTGTAGCCATGTAGTAAATTTTGAAGTTGGGGAGTGACAGGTTTCCAACCTTATTCTTCTTCTTAAGCCGTGCTTTGCTTATCCTGGGTTTTTTTCCTTTCCATATAAACTTTGTAATTGTTTTTTCCATCTCTTTGAAGAATATCGTTGGACTCTGGATTGGGATTGCATTATATGTGTAAATTGCTTTGGGCAGTATCAACATTTTCACAATGTTAAGTCTTCCTATCCAGGAGCATGGTACGTTCTTCCACTTTTGTAGGTCTTGTTTGGTTTCTTGTAGTGGGGTTTTATAGCTTTCTTTGTATAAGTCCTTTGTTTCTCTGGTTACATTTATTCCTAGATATTTCATCTTTTAGGTGGCTATTGTAAATGGTATTGCTTTCCTAATGTCCTTTTCAGCGCTGTCATTTTTGGTAATGAGGAATCCAACTGATTTTTGTATGTTTATATTATAGCCTCCCACTTTGCTGAATCTTCCAGTGAGGTCTAAGAGCTTTTTTACTGAATATTTGGGGTTTACTATGTTTAGGATCTATCATCTGCAAATAGAGAGAGTTTTACTTCCTCTTTGCCAATTTGGATGCCTTTAATTTCCCTTTCTTGCCATATAGCTCTGGCTAAGACTTCCAGGAGTAGTGGTTACGAATTGGGCTGCAAACCATAAGGTCAGCAGTTCGAAACTACCAGCTGCTCTGCAGGAGAAAGATGAGGCTTTCTGTTCCCACGAAGATTTACAGCCTCGGAAACCCTGTACAGGGTCGCTATGGGTTGCAACCGACTCGACGGCACTTAACAACAACAACAAAGACTTCCAGCACAATATTGGAGTGGTGACAAAGGGCATCCTTGTCTAGTTCCTATTCACAGAGGGAAGGCTTTCAGTTTTTCTCCATTGAGAGTAATGTAGGCTGTTGGTTTTATATATATGCTCTTAATTATGTTGAGGAATTTCCCTTCAATTCCTACTTTGTTGAGGGTTTTCATCAGGAATGGATGTTGGATTTTGTCAAACGCCTTTTCTGCAGCGATTGATATGATCATGTAGTTCTTTTCTTTTTTCTTATTTATATATTACGGTGATTGTTTTACTAATGTTGAACCATCCCTGATACGCATCCCACTTGATCATGATGTATTTTCTTTTTGATGTGCTGCTAGATTCTGTTGGCTTGGATTTTGTTGAGAACTTTTGCATCTATGCTCATGAGGGATATTGGTCTATAATTTTCTTTCTTAGTGACATCCTTCCCTGGTTTTGGTATGAGGGTTATGCTTGCTTTATAAAATGTATTAGGAAGCTTTCCATCCACCTCTATATTCTGGAATAATTTGAGTAGACTTGGTGAGAGCTCTTCCTGAATGTTTGGTAGAACTCACCAGTGAAGCCATCTGGGCCTTGACTTCTTTTAGTTGGGAGTTTTTTGATGACCTGATCAATTTCTTCTTTTGTTATAAGTCTGTTCAGGTTTTCTACTTTACTCTGTGTACGTTTAGATAGGTCATGTTTTTCTAAAAATGTATCTGTCTCTTCTAAGTTTTCAAATTTGTTGCAGTACAACTTTTCATAGTATTCTATTATTATCCTTTTGATTTCCTTTGGTTCCATTGTGACATCAACCATGTGGTTTCTAATGCATATTATTTGTGTCTTCTCCCTCTTGTCTTTTACTAGGTTTGCCAATGGTCTGTCAATTTTGTTAATCCTTTCAATGAACCAGCTTCCTGTCCTGTTGATTCTTTCTGTAGTTTTTCTATCTCTTCTATAGTTTTCTATCTCATTTATTTCTGCTCTAATCTCTGGTAGCATAGTGGTTACGAATCGGGCTGCGAATCTTAAGGTCAGCAGTTCAAAACTACCAGCTGCTCCGCAGGAGAAAGATGAGGCTTTCTACTCCCGTAAAGATTTACACCCTCGGAAACCCTATACAGGGTCGCTATGGGTCGGAACCAACTCGATGGCACATAACAACAACAACAATCTTTATTATTTCTTGTCTTTTGGTGGCTGTAGCTTCCCTCTGTTGGTCTGTTTCTAATTGTTGTAGATGTTGTGTTAATGTGTTAATTTTGGTTCATTCTTCTTTTTGAATGTGTGCATTTAGTGCAATAAACTGTCCTCTCAGCACCGCTTTCACCGTGTCCCAAAGATTTTGGTATGCTGTGTTTCATTCTCATTTGTTTCTAGGAACTTTATGAGTTCACGTTTAATTTCTTCTACTATCCAGTCACTTTTCAGCAGGGTGTTATTCAGTTTCCACATATTTGACTTTATTTCCTTGGCCTCCCTAGTGTTGATTTCTATTTTGATAGCATTGTGGTCTGAGAAGATGCTTTGTTGTATTTTGATATTTGTAAATTTATGGAGGTTTGTTTTGTGGCCTAACACATGGCCTATTCTGGAGAATGTTCTATGTGCACTGGAAAAGATTGTGTATTGTGCTGTTGTTGGGTTGAATGCTCTGTACACATCTATGAGGTCCAGTTGGCTAATTATGTTGTTTAGTTCTTCTGTGTCTTTGTCAATTTTCTTTCTGGTTGTTCTATCCATTTTTGAAAGCAGTTTATTAAAATCGCCCACAATTATTATAATTCATCTATTTCTTTTTTCAAATCTATTAGAGTTTGCTTTATAAATTTTGGAGCTCTTTCATTGGGAGCATAGATATTTATTATGGCTATGTCATCTTGTTCAATTGTCCCTTTAATCATGAGATAATGTCCATCTTTATCTATTATGATGGTTTTTGCCTTAAAGTTTATTTTATCAGAGATTACTACTGCCAAAAGGGGGATCATAAAACAGCAACAGCAAAAAAACAAGAAATAAAAAACCCACCCAAATAACAACAACAACAAAACTAGATTGGATACTGTTGTCTATAATCGCAGAAAAGGGAAAGGAGGGAGAGAATACAAAAAAAAAAAAAAAAAAAAACTGTAGCCTAATATGAGTATGACTTTAATGTCTTCGTTCAGCTTCTTGCCTTCAAAGCTGCCTGATAGATTTCAAGATGCCACTGTTGGGTGCTGAAGAAGGATATCATGTTGGTAAGGTGGAGGGTCAGAGTAAAAGAGGAAGACCCCCAGCGAGATGGATTGGCCAAGTGGCAGCATCAATGGGCTCAAGCATGGCAACAATAGTGAGGTTGGACCAGGATTGGGCAGTGTTTCATTCTGGTGTGCATAAGGTCACTATGAGTTGGCACTGACTCAATGGCACCTAACAACAACTGTTGGTTGTTATACTGTATCTCAGGATTTAATTTAATTTTTGGCCTGTTTTGTTTTTAAACTCTCTTTCCCTCTCCACACCCCTTGTTCTGACCTTTTCCCTATTAAAAAACAGTTCAGGGCTGGCTCTTGGGCTGAGAGTATCTGTGCACATGTATGGCAGAAGGACCCATCAGTGGTGGGTGTAGGAGGTGTTCACTCGCTCAGGCACCCCCTCTAGTCACCAGAACGGAGGTGCACAAACAGTGAGGGCCAATAAACAGATACCAAAAAAAAAAAGAGAAAATCAGAACAAAGCAAAACTGACAAAAATGTATTGTCCACCTTTGCCTCCAGGTTCCCACGGCATTATTCCATGGTGGGTCTGCTCCCCCGCTTGGTCTTGCTGTTTGGTCTCACTGACCGAGTCGGGCAGATTCAAAAGTACTTGATTTCTTACTTCCACTACAAGTTCCCACTAGCTATAAGCCTTCAAACTTTTAAAATATTCCTGCCTATGTGGTTCAGAGTTTTGGAGCTCTTCCCTGAACCCACTTCACCTGGTATTCTGTGGTATTTCTGACCAAGACCTTCACTGTACCTCTACCCTATCCACCATCAAGTCCCACCTCCTGAAACAACTTTTTTTGTATAGATATATATATTTTTTTCTTTTGAGACTCAATGAGAGGGTTTTCCTGGAAGGTCCTGAGAGTGAGCATATTTTCATCTGCAGAAGCCCCCAATGTTACAATCACCCCCTTACAGAAAGCCTATTGTGGTGTTATTAAATGCCATCCAGTCAAATCTGACACATATCAATCCTGTATAAGTTTTCTGAGGAGCATCTGTTGAGTTTGAACTGCCAACCTTGTATTTAGAAGTCCAGTGCTTATCTTACAGTGCCACCTATTTGGAGAATGCTTTTCCTAGTTAGTTCATGGGGATAATTATAGGCAAGAATGATCTTAGCCTGGGGAGATTCCTGCTGCCTCCTCTGTCAGAATCTTCCACACTGGAGGGGCTATGAGAGCATCCTAATCTGAGCCCTGAAGACTCTTGACCTATCCATGGCTTAAAATCAGTTCATTCTAGTTCATTTTTATAGGTCCTCAGGTGATTATTATATATAATTCTGATTTAGTATATCTGGATTGGAGATGCAAAATTTCAGCAAGGGATCAAACCAGAAAAAGCCAATTCAAAGCCCTAACCTATCATACTCCTCTGGTCTGGAGATGCTTTTCAACTTCCCCTGAAACCTGGAATACTAAATAAACTTGCTTATTCACAAAACCCAGGCGATCCTAGAAAGCCAAGTGTGTGTGCTGAACAACTCTGTTCTGTAGTACTCATCAAAGAACTGGTTGCAACTGCTTTCCTTACAGTTTTAGAAAGGAATCTTCCTAATGTCCTGGGGGAAAAGAAATTATCTGGTGTCACACAGGATCCATTTCTTGATATAAAAACTTAGTGATAAGAGAATATTGGAAAGTGAATTCTTCTTAGGGTGTTATTATGCAAATGCATTTAGTATTCTTCAAATAATAAAAAGCATATACAAAAGTTTAAGAGAATGTTTTGACCTCTGTCTATATGTCTATTAGTTCATCCACAAGTTCAAGATGGCCTGTGATCTCTTAAAAGGACTGTGTCCATCTAATAATCCTTTGGAAGTATAAGATGACAGATGAACCAAAGCCTCCTCAAGAATCATTTCCTCCAACGGCCAGAAGCCAAGGACAAACAGAGCTGTGTGAGGCAGCCTTGGCAAAGATGGAGAAGTCCAGAGTTCAAAAGGAGGTCAAGAGCTGTACAGTGCACACTACCCAAATAGCCTATGTGTGGAAAGCAAAATGACTGTCAGATTATTCAATAAGCAAGATAAACACAGGATTTCTTATGCTTGCTTACTAACCTGTAGTGAACAATTTCACATTTTTTTCACCACATCAAAGATTCTGCTTCTAGGTATGGCTAACATCTGTCTTTCTCTCAGCCCGACAGCACCTTCCTATAAGAGCAAAGCCTCTTTCCAATTTGCAATCCCTTGTTTACTGGCTTTACAAGGGCCTTATTTATGTTTATTTACTAATACTTTCACATGTTTTTTGCCAATGCAAACCCCTGCTTACTTTCTTACTAAGTAATCATCCTTGTATGTGGTTTCATTACCATATGCTCAAGGGAATTAAATTGGCAGTCTGGTGTTTAAAAATAAGTAAAGATAACTTCCTAGAAGGGAGATGTGCAGTGATAACAGATAAAAAGCAACTTGTTGCTAAGTGCCATCGAGGCAATTCTGACTCATAGGGTGTCAGAGGAGCAGCTGGGAGATTTGAACCACTGACCTTTCAGTCCAGTGCTTATTCTACAGTGCCTCACAAGGACTAGGCTAAATTGCCCAAGAATGAGAGGGAAGTCACACGGAATTCTTAAATGAACAAGGGCTAAAAGGGGACCCTATTCAAGTAATTTATTATTTTCCAGCCAGCCACAAACTTACTAGTAAGGCATGAAATTGTGTCTGAGGTTAAACTGTGGCCAAACCCAAGAAGGCAATTCATCACTTTCTAGAGTGGCTTTATAAATCAAAATTATGAAAGATACTCCATTAGAAACCAGATATTTCATTGGATGACAAATCTAAGTGTACTAAGAAAATAATATTGTTTAATTTTCTATTTATAGAACAAGAGTCTTTAACAACTGAAATGCTGATTGTCTTTTTTTCCACTTCTTATTGTGAACTGGATGGAGATTTGCAGAGTACATCAATTTTCCAATCAACAATTCATACACATTTTGTTTCATCACACTGATTGAAATCCCCACAATGAAACATCAGTTATCCCACTTCCTCCCTGTGTTTCCTGTTTCCACCCCTCTTTCTTTTCTAACCCTTCTGAGCTTTGTCCTTGGTAAATGCTGCCCTTTTGATCTCATATGGTTGATTATTTAAGAAGGAAGTCCCAAAAGAAATAAGTTAACAGAACCTTTCCTGTAATATTCTAGATTGTGGCTTTGTGCAGAAGGGGCAAGGTAAAAAACGGCTAAAGCATTGTGAGGTTATGGTTCTGTGCCTCCCACATAGGAATGATTAACACAGCGCATAATAGCATTATCCTTACTTCCTGACAACATTGGATCTGAAGCAAAACTACATCCTTGGACCTCAAAGTCATCTTGTTGTTGCTGTTATTGGGTGCTGTTGAGTCATTTCGACTCACAATGACCTTATGTACAACAGAATCAAATACCGCCCATCCTCACAATTGTTATGTTTAAGCCCATTGCTTTTGCCACCATGTTAATCCATCTCATTGAAGGGCTTCCTCTTTTTTGCTGACCCTCCATTTTACTAAACATCATGTCCTTTTCCAGTCACCTTAGACAAGTCCAACTACTGTGATAAATCCTTTCTCTGACTTTCTTACTAAGAAACTCAAAGTGACTTTACTCTCCTGCGATAAGTTAATGAACTCAGACTTTTTTCAACTATAGATGTATTACTGGTGGTCTAGGTTGGGGAGTACTGGCAATGTAATAACACACAGATATGCTAGCTCATTCTTACGGTTCTGCTGCACTGGGCTGTGTACACACATATTCCCCAAAAGCTGGCTGATGTGGAAAATTCAGTCCATTTTCCCTCTCTTAAGAGTCACTACAAGATTAATTGACACTGTGGCTACAATGACATGCTCAAACATAGGAACAATTGTGAAGACAGTTCAGGATCAGACAGTGTTTGATTCTGTGGTATACAGGGTTGCTATGAGTTGGAACTGACACATCAGCACGAATCAACATGACTCATTCCTAATCATCCTTTAAAGCAGGGCTGGGGGCTGAGGTGGGGTGGATCTTTTAGCAATGAATTATTTGTCTGCCTCTAAGGAGCTCTGGTAGCGTAGTGGTTACGAATCGGGCTGCGAACCTTAAGGTCAGCGGTTCGAAACTACCAGCCGCTCCGCGGGAGAAAGATGAGGCTTTCTACTCCCGTAAAGATTTACACCCTCGGAAACCCTGTACAGGGTCGCTATGGGTCGGACCCGACTCGATGGCACTCAACAACAACAACAACAATGGAGTCCTGGTGTGGCGCTGTGGGCTAATGTGTCAGACTGCAAAGTCGTTTGAACTGCATCAGCTGCTCCTTGGAAACCTTATACAAGGTCGCTATGGTTCGGAATTGACTCGACGGCACTTAACAGCAACAAAAACAACAACGGGGTAAAATAATGCCTTGGACCACATGGTAGGTTTGAACTGCAAGGTCAGTGGTTCAAATTCACCAGTTGCTCCTCAGAAACCTTATACAGGGATACTATGAGGCAGAACTGACTCCAAGGCACTTAACAACAACAACAAAATAATTCTAAGTGTCCTGGGTGGCTCAAATGGCTTTCTCCTGGCTACTAAGCTAAATGCTGCAGTTTGACTGACCCAGCAGTGCTGCAGGAGAAAGGCCTACTGAGCTACTTCTATCAAGACTGCTACTATTGTTCTCAGTGCTGTTAAGTCGGTTATTTACTATAGAGAGCTGACATGATCGAGGATACACTAGAACTGTCCTGTAGAACTTTCTTGGCCATAATCTTCACGAAAGCAGAGTGCCAGTTTTTTTCTTGTGAAGCTGATAGGTGGTTCGAATCGCCAACCTTTCCATCAGGAATTTAGCACTTTAACTACTGCACTAATAGTGCTTCTTCAAATGGGTTTAAATTTTAAAATCTACTGCCATGGAATCAATTCTGATTCACAGTAACCCTGGAGGGCAGAGTAGAATTGCCTTTGGGTTTCCAAAGCCATAAATCTTTCTGATGGCAGACTGCCACATCTTTCTCTTGAGGTGTGTCTAGTGGGGTGAAACTGTCAACTTTTGGATTAGCAGTAAAGCGCTTAACAACTACACCACTAGGGATCCTAAATTGTTGTTGTTAAATGCCAGTGAGTTGGTACTGATTCATAGCGAGCCTGTATGAGGATTCTGAGGAGTGACTGGTGGGTTTGAACCATCTGCCTTGCTAATTTCAGAGATGATTGCAAAGTCAAGAAAGAAAGATGTTGGGGCGCTGCAGTACGTGGAGAAACTTGATGTAAAAAAGATGAGGAAAAGTCGTTTTAAAACAGTTTTCCTGTGCTTTATGAATGGACCATAATAACCTTCTCTCTCCTATTCACTTCCTTAAAGGACCTCAGAACCTTCTCTTTCCTATTCCTTCCTTAAACAAAAACTTGATCTTTTTGGCAGAGATGGTGAAAACTGTTTCAATTTTTTTAAGTAAGTAAAAAAAAAATTTTTGATCCATTTCTTTAAACATTGCTTCCCCATTGACTGCGCCATGTGACAGCTGAGCATCGTATAGGTTACATCTAAAAGTTTATCGCTCAATGAGTGCTACATTTCTGTTAAGGGTGAAGGAAAAATTAAGAAATGGATAAGGGGGATACTTCTAGCAAGATGGCAGACTAGGCAGACACACTCCATGGACCCTCTAAGATACAAGAGACCATATGAAAAAACACAGATGAAAATCCTGGAACCTTGAACTCCAGAGGACAGGTTACAGAAGTGAATTCGGTGTTTGCTGGGAGGAGACGCTGAGCAGGGATGGTGAGAGAGGGAGACTGATTGGTGAACTGGCCAGGCTTGGCGCATCTATCTTGAACTTCTGTGAGCATCTTTGGCAGCAGAAAGGAGCCTGGCAGAGCAGAGAGGAAAGATGTGACTCCTTTTTCCCCACGATCCCCTGGTAACCAGAGGGTAGCCAGCTCCCACCCTTATTCATCCCCAGTGCAGACCCTGCTCTTGAGAGTTCTGGGCCAAGTAATTGTGAACTACACTAGCGTGAGCAACACCAGCCTGAATTCAGGAAGAGCTGGCCTCAGACCTACAGACACATCAAAAAGATCAAGACAGCCTTTTGTTCAATGCCCATCAACAGAAGAATGGTTAAGTAAACTCTGGTATATAGACACAATGAAATTCTACACAACAATGAAGAATAATGATGAATTTGCAAAGCATCTGACAACATGCATGACCCTGGACAACATTATGCTGAGTGAAATTAGTCAATCACAAAAGGGCAAATATTTTATGAGAACCAATGTTGTAAAAAGTTAAGAAAAGGTATTCATATAAAAGAAGCATTCTATGGTAGTTACTGGAGAAGGTGTTGGGGGGAGGGGGTGGTGAGGGGGAATTAGTCATGGGCTAGAGGATAGACACATAGTAGCGTGGGTGAAGGGGTAGGCAATATACAACAAGAGGGAGGTTGCCAAAGGAAAGATGAAGGTAACAAGAGACACAGGGAGAAAGGCAAGAGTTAAAGGGAATAAAGGTAAATACTGTTAACAGATGGTACCTATAGTGGACTACAATCATTTTAATGAAGCAAAGTATATGATTTGTTTAATGTCAATCTGATAATAATTCATAATAAAAGTTTTTTTAAAAAACAACAGTTCTCCAATCTTCCTTATTCATTGTCCAGCTGGCAAATATAATTAATGTCACTGAATTGTATGCTTAAAAATGGTTCAAATGACAAATGTTTCATTAACTATGTTTCACCAAGTTAAAGTGTTGGTTTGTTTTTAAAGAATGCCTACTTTTTGCCCCTATCCTAGCCCCTCTCCTTCTCTTATCCCTGTCTTCTTATGCTTCTATCCATTATGGAATTTAAAGAGGGAGAGGAGAGACACAGAATGCCCTGCAATATGAAGCTGCTGTGATATTTTTATTATTAGATTTATCTATTAAATGTTATTTCCTCAAGAGCAGGGACTAAATACTATTATTTTATCCTTTGTATCCAGCAACATACTGGGGTGTTTTGTTTTGTTTCTTAGTCAAATAAGTATCATCTGGTCTCTTGCTCTAGCCATCACCACCTGAGTCTATCACTGCTAAAGTATTGTTAAGCTGCCCTCATTGTGTGATAAAACAGTTAAACCTCATGGTAAAGTAGAAGATTTCTATCATCATTGAAGAGCAACCCTAGCACTCCTACATCTAACCCATCCTGAAGACACAAGAAAGACTCTAAGTTCTGTAAACAGAAATCATGATATGTCTGTTCCAAAGGCAAGAGCCCTGCACTGATTTTAAGAACACCTACATTTGGACAGTCAACACTTTCTCTTCCTCAAAGAACATACACAAAACAAAAATAACACTTTTCTCAACTGAATCCCAAAAGTCAGAAGAATCCCAAAAGACTCTGGAGATGGATTTTGTTTTGTCTTCACTGCAAAGGATTGAAGTGTCAGTGGTTCAAATTCACCAGCTGCTCCCTGGCAACCCTATACAGGATCACTATGGGTCAGAACCGACTCAATGGCAATTAACAACAACAACATCTAATTTAATTAGAAAGGTCAAATGTAAACTAAAGCTAATCAGAAAAACAAGATTTTTTTTTTAACTTTTATTCGTTTTTGGAATAAATAAATGAATACTAGGTCCAAGAGCACATTTTTCCCAGTATCTTTCAGTGTTTATGGAGGAAATACCTTCTTGAAATGAATAACTGAATCCTCCCACAGTGACTGTTAGTAGCAAAAAGAATATGAAAGATCTTTTGAAATAGTAAATACAGCTATGAATATTTAAAGTTGCTTTTAAGTGCCAGCAAGACAGTTCCAACTCATAGTGACCTGGGTAGGATTTCAGAATTTTTTTTTTTTTAAATCTTTGCAGGAGCAGAAATAATCATTTTTCTCCTGATATATGGGTATAGAATGGTATTTTTATGTTCCACTCCCTTAACTACAAGTTTTTATTATTTAAGTTGTTTTCTTTCTAAGGAAATTGATGGTGTAGTGGTTTACATGTTGAACTGCTAACCTCAAGGTCAGCAGTTCAATACCACCAGTTGCTCAATGAAAGCAAGATGAGACTTTCTACTCCCATAAAAAATGTACAGCCTCAGAAATCCTGTGTAGGGTCACTATGAGTCAGAATTGACTCAAAAGTACCTGACAATAGCAGAAACAACATCTTGTCGACCAGAAAATACCAGCAATTCCCTCTTTTGACTATTTCTGGAATTTCTCTATCTCTCTCTCTCTTTTTTTTTTTTTTCCAATTCAGGCCCTCTTGTTAGAATAATAATTAATGCCATTTGTAGTTCTGATAGCATAGTGGTTATGAGTTGGTCTGCTAACCTCAAAGTCAACAGTTCAAAACTACCAGCATTTCCACAGAAGAAAGATCAGGGTCTCTGCTCTTGTAAAGACTACAGCCTCAGAAACCCTACACAGGGTCACTATGAGTCAGAACCGACTCCATGGCACATAACCACCACCATAGAGCACTGGGAGTCCTGGCGTGGCACTGTAGGATAAGCACTGGATTGCTAGTCACAGACTGCTAACCACAAACCCACCAGGCACTCCTTGGAAACCCTATAAAGGTTCATTGTGAGTCATAACCTGCTTGACTTGACAGTACTTAACAACATCCAAGAAGCTCTGGTGGTACAATGGTTAAGTTAGCTGATACCTGAAAAGTTGGTGGTTTTAACCCATCTAGAAAAGACCAGGCGATCTGTTTTGGTAAAGATTCTAACCAAGAAAACCCTATGGAGCAGTTTAATTCTGTCACATGCAGTGGCTGTGAGTCAGAATCAACATGACAGCACCCAACAACCCAGGAGCTCCACCAAGTCCTTTTATAGTAACTATTTTTACTAATTTTCACAACATTCTGAAAGGTAAGCACTATTTTTGTCCACCCCACCCACCACCTGCATTTAATTAATTTTATAAAAACTTTTTATTTTGAATTGAGTAAAGGTTTAAAGAATAAATTATCAGCTGTAGTTCACCAAATTAAAGCTTTGAAAAAAAAATGTGTAAAAACAACAATGTGTTATTATCTCACACCAGCAATAACAGCAAAATTCAAAAAAGCAAAGGGTAATAAATTTTGGTGAGGATGTGGAGAGACTTGGACCCTCCTACATTGCTAGTGGGAATGCAAAATGGTCTAACCACTCTGGAAAACAGTATGGAACTTCCTCAGAAACTTGGAAATAGAAATACCTTATGATCCAGCAATTCCTCTACTTGGTATTTACCCACAAGAAATATGAGCCACTACATGAGTATATATATGCATACCAATGTTGATTGCAGCTCTATTTACAATAGCAAAAAGATGGAGACAGCCTAAGTGCCCATCAATGGAAGAAAGGATAAACAAACTGTGGTACGTACACACAATGGAATATTATGCTACCTTGAAGAATAACAAGGAAGCTGCAAGCTACCACATAACATGGATGAACCTTGAGGACACTATGCTGAGTGAAATTATTCAGTCACAAAAAGACAAATATTACAAAAATATTGTAAAAGTTTAAGAAAAGATACACACATTAAAGGGAAACAAAAATTCTTCATAGGTTACCAGGAGTGGGAGGGAAGGGATAGTAGAACACAGGATAGGAGATAGACACATCATAGTTTGGGTGTTGGGGAGGGCACTACACATAAAGGAGGAGAGGGAAGGAAGAACAAGGTAGATAGAGGAACAGGGTTAGCATGGGCTAAATGGGACAGAGGTAAATAGTGATGTATGCTCAACCTTGGAATAACAGGGTTCTGTGATACAGGGATCAAAGCATAGTCTGAATAGATAAAAGAGGGGAAATAGGATGCTTGACTGTCTTATGAATATTGGTTTCCCTTGTCTACTATTGTAAAACAGACACTTGAGTGGGATAAAAAGTAATATCAGGAAATATGATCACTGAAAGCTTGTAAGCTCATCTTCAGCCTATAACTCATTGGAATACCTAAAAGGAGTTCTAGAACTTGCCCAGTGAAATAAGCTTCTTGCAGAGCCTTGGTACTGTATAGGACCTTAGGTGGAATCCTGAGCCCCATCCAGAACCTTCTGAGGTGGGGCATTTCCACTTGAAAGGACAAGCAGACCAGTCTGGAGCAGCTAGAGGAACAGAGGATACTTCTTGAAAGAAAGACCAAGCAGGAAAAATCAAAAACAAAAACAAAAACAAAAAAACAGCAGTCTGAATGTAGTCTGAATGTAGTCCAGGCTACTACAAGGACAAGTAAGTTGTTCACTGGAGAGCCATTAAGGCAAGCAATCAAGTCCCTTCAGGACAACCCCCTCTTTATGACTGAAACTCAAAGGGATCACACGAGCAGCCATGTAAGGTTGCTGGAGACCACGCTGGTCTACTCATGAGTGGAAGAGGGGGAAAGACATAATGAAGACACGGGCTGAATCCAACCATATTCCATAGACTCCTGTCAACCTGGAGATGAGAGAGAGAAGAGAAAGGACTGGTTGGTCCAAAGTATGGTGAGACCTGGGGTCCCCTGAGCCCATGAACAAGGCCATAGCCATGGAGAGCTAGAGCTGAGAGTGGAACAGCCAGCTGATACGAAGTGAGGGGAGACAGACAAGAACCCCCAAACTTGCAGATAGTACCCATTTGACCTAGCTTCACTGGCTTGAAGATCACAACTCGACTAAAAGAAGACAAAAAAATTTGATACAGGAAACAAGTGTAAATTGCTATAATTTGATGAATTTGACCTATACTTATGGATGTAGTAGCTCAAAATACCAAAAGAGAGGGAAGGAATCTTCATCCTACCCACTCTGTATGCAGGGCTGATAGGGATGGTCAACTTAGACACTGGCTACCTACAATGAGGAGGCGGGGTGGCTATAAAGGCACAAAATGATTGGTTTACAAGTTTTCAAGAGGGAGTGTAGTTTCAGAGTGTGTGGGAAAAGGTAGAACCCCCACTGAATAGTTTTCATCTTGTCTACACAGGTCTGGTGATAGGAGATGGGGATACGATTCTTATGATTCACTAGTGAGTAATTGTTGTTATCATGACTAATTGTGATTGTCACAGCTGTAAAGGTAGAAGTTTTGTAACATAAAGCAGGGAGTAGTTAATCTAATATTCCAGGAACAGAGGACCCTAAGACCATCAAAGAAGAAGAGCATTAACAGAATGTGGAACCCTATCCACAGAAGCAGCAACACCACAGATAGAGGCAGAGATGAGGACATGGAGAGATAGAGCGGCTAGACTCTCGGAAAAAAAAAGGCTGTGTGCTGGTGGCCAGGAAGCAGGCTTGCAGAATGTGCCCTTTGATTGTGTAAATGATTATATATTCCTGAGTGTTTTGGTGCACATTCCGCCCCCTCCCACCCCCCAAACACACACACACAAAAAAACCCAGAGGGAATAGAAGCAAATACTGTTGGCTGATGATGCACAGATGGGATTGGTAATCATTGCAAATGAAAAAAGGAGTGTAAAACTGATGTTCTCCCATGTAAACAATAAAAACTTTAAAAAGAAAGAAAGAAAAGAATGCCTACATTCAACAAGTCACACACTTTGTTTCATCTCAATGATTGCAGTCTTCTCTGTGTACAACATCAACAACAGGCAGTCCCTTGTTAACATCTTTAATCCCACTTCCTCCCTGTGTTTCTTGTTTATGTTCCTCCCTCTTTCACAACTCTCCTGAATTTTGTCCTTGTAATGTTGCCCTTTTGATCTCAAATGATTGACCATTTTATTATGTGCATACCTCATCAATAAAGTTGTTCCCCCTATGAACTTGCCTATTGCTTGACTGAAATTTGAACAGCAAATTTGAGTTCAGTTCCAAACCGGAACAGTGACTAAGGACTCAGGGTTCCACCAATCTCTATCTGAGCTGTAAACCTGGATGTTTTTATAATTTTGACTTTTTTTGCACACTTTCTTGCACTCTATCCAAGGTCTTATAATGTAATCCTGTTCAGAGCAGTTGGTAGTTGGATTTTTTTGTCCATTTTAAGGTTGTTGTGTTGTTGTTGTTAAATGCTAGCAAGTCATTTTTGACCCATAGCAACCCTGTATAGAGTTTCCGAGGAGCAACTGGTGAGCTTGAAACACCTACTTGTGGTTCATATAGACTTTGCAGTCCAGCGCATTAGCCCACCGTGCCACACCACGACTCCCCACAGTACCATACCAGGAATCCTTTTAAAGTTAGAAAACTAAAATTCGGAACTGTTTTGTGATGCATTTAACACATAGCTAGTACACAATGATACTGGGACCTAAACCCTAGTCCTCCATGAGTTTCAGACTTTTCACTATTTACTGTGAAGAACAAAAGTTAATCCTGTGCAAAGCCCTTAAAACAGGTCCTAAACTGTATTATCAGACATACTTCCCATCAGCTCCCTAAAACTCCAGCTAATATTTGGACCACTCAGTATTTCCTTGGAGTCCTGGTATGGTGCTGTGGGTTAATGTGCCAGATTGCAAAGCCATTTGAACTGAAGGTTGGTGGTTCAAGCTCACCAGCTGCTCCTCGGACACCCTATACAGGGTCACTATGGGTTAGAACTGACTCAACAATACTTAACAACAACAAAAACTGTTTGTTCCTACTGTTGTTTCTTTCTGATGTTATCTCCCTCACACGGCATCCTGTTCCAAACAAACATCTTTGAAGATCCAACTCAAAGGCCTCCTCCATCACAAGGCCGTCTCTACTTTTCCCACCCCTTCTTTGACTGTATATCTTTCTTCTTTTTCACATTTCATTTGAACCTCTCTTATAATGCACATTGCAACCTGCCTCAAATTAGTGATGCTGATGTACATCTTTCACTTTATCCAACTATACCTTCCAACTAGGCCTAAGAATAGCAAACACATATAGCACTTACTAGGTGTTTGGAAACTCTCTAAGCACATAGCATACATTAAGTGGATCCATATAATAACTCCATTAGATCGGTGCTACGCTACTTATTCTCTCGGTTTTGTAGATGAGGAAACGGAGGCTCTCAGGTCAGTATATTTGCCTGGGTTTACAAAACCAAGGAGTCAAAGTGACAAGACTCACACCCAGGTGTTCCAGCATCTGTGTACATGCCATGAACCATTAGGAAGATCTCAAATATGCATTTGCTGTATTGAAGAATGAATGAACACACAACTAAAGTAGTACATTGTAAAATTAACCAGGCCAGTGATAGTACTTGGTTTACTTGACATTCAGTTGCCTCAAATTCATGGTATTAGAAAAATTTTTATATATTAATCATTAAATTTTTCATTAATTCATCAACTCTTATCTAGAGTTTGGTTCTCGAGTTTACAGTCATAAATAAATGCAACTTCATAAAAATTTAAAGCTTTTGTTCATCAAAGGACTTTACAAAAAAGTGAAAAGACATGCTACCAACTAGGAGAATATGTTCACAAATCATATATCTGAAAATAATATAATAACAACAAACAATATAATACGTTGGCAACGTAACAACCAAAAGACAAATAATATAATCATAAAATGGGCAAAGGAATTGAACAGACATTTCACCAAAGAGAATATTCAAATGGCCACTAAACATGAAAATATACTAGGCATCATTAGTCATCAGAGAGATGCAAATCATAACAACAATGAGATACAACGTCACTCCCACTAGAATGGCTAAAGGAGCTCTGGTGGTATAGTGGTTAAGCACTGGGCTGTGAAGTGAAAGGTCTGTGGTTCAAACCCACTTGCTGCTCCATAGGAGAAAGATGCAGCAGTTTGCTTTCATAAAGATTTTCAGCCTTGGAAAGCCTAGGGAACAGTGCTACTCTGTCGGGTTTTTTTATTAGTTTGAATCCACTCAATGGCCATCGGTACCTTTGGTTTTAGGATGGTTAAGATAAAAATAAAATAAGGAGCTCTGGTAGCGTAGTGGTTACAAATCGGGCTGCGAACCACAAGGTCAGCATTCGAAACTACCAGCTGTTCTGCGGAAGAAAGATGAGGCTTTCTGCTCCCGTAAAGATTTACAGCCTTGGAAACTGTACAGGGTCTCTATGAGTCGGGACCGACTGCACGGCACATAACAACAATAAACCGTCCTCGCAGTGGTTGCTGTGTTTGAGCCCATTGTTGCAATCAGTTTGTCAATCCGCCTCTTTGAGAGTCTTCCTCTTTTTCACGGACCCTCTACTTTACTTAGTATGATGTCTGTTAGAAACGATCCCCGATATCTCACAAAAATACAATCGGTAAGACTAAATTACCTCGGCAAGGCAAATTTGACGTTTGCAGAAGGGTGCACGTAGCTGTATAGAACAGGCTAGCAAGCACACCAGGTGGGCAGTCCACTCAGGTTTTATCCCTGATGCGAGTCTTAAGGTTGTGTCTCACCCCACTGGCTAGGGCTTCGACTACACAGTCTTGTCCTTACTCGGTTGGCTAATTCAAATTGCTATGCATGCATTCTTGTCCTTACTTGATTGGCTAATTCAAATTGCTAGGGGAGTTTAAGGAAGTTGGAAAGTCCTTACTCACTTTAGGAAGTAGTGAGAAGAAAAATAAAGGTCAGAAAGTTCCTTCTCACTTCAGGAAGGAGTTTAAAAAAAAAGAAAGAAAGGCCACCAGAATACAATAAACCGGATTACAATAATTTGGGAAAAAAGACTCATTCCCATATGTCTTTCTCCGGGAACTAGTCCCTTCTGATAACACATTCAAAGTATATAAGACAAAGACTCACCATGTTTGCTTCTAAAGCGCATTCTGACTGTACTTCTTCCAAAAGATTTTTGTTTCTTCTGCTGGCAGTCCATGTTATAGTCAATATTTTTCACCAACACAATAACTCAAATGCATCCATTCTTCTTCAGTATTCCTTATTAATTGCCCAGCTTTTGTGTGCATATGAGGCAATAAAAATACAATGGGTTGGGTCAGGTACACCTTAATACTCAAAGTGGCATCTTTGCTTTTTTAACAATTTAAAGAGGTCGTTTCCGTTAAATTTCGCCAATGTAATATGTCATTTTATTTTTTGACTGCTGCTTCCATGGGAATTGATTATGAATCTAAGTACAGTGAAATCCTTGACAACTTCAATTGTTTCTCCATTTATCATGATGTCTCTTATTGGTCTAGTTATGAAAATTTTTGGTTTCTTTATGTTGAGGTATCATCTATACTGAAGATTATATTCTTTTGTATTTTTCAATAAGTGCTTCAAGTCCTCTTTCACTTTAGCAAGGAAATTTGTGTCATCTGCATATTTCAGATTGTTAATGAATATTCCTCCAGTCCTTATACCAAGTTCTATTTCATATAGTCTAGTTTCTTACCTTGTTTTCTCAGTATACAGATTGAACAAGTGAAGGGATACCCTAATCCACACCTTTCCTGCATTGTGGGATAAGCACTAGACTACTAATTGCAAGGTTGGTGGTTCAAACCCACCAGTTGTTCCTTGGAAACCCTATACAGGGTCACTATGAGTCAGAATTGACTTGATGATATTTAACAGCAACAATATACACACACACAATGGAACACTACTCAGTCTATAGAAGAAACAAAGTTTTGGTGCATGCTATAATATGGAGGAGAATATTAAAAGTACCATGGGCTGCCAAAAGAACAAACAACTCTGTGTTGGAAGACATACAATTAGAATGCTCCTAAGAATCCCAATGGCCAGACTTCACATCTCATACTTCAGACATGTTATTCGGAGGGACTAGTTGCTGGAGAGGACTTCTGGTGTGGTGCTGTGGGCTAATGCATCAGACTGCAAAGTCGTTTGAACTGCAAGGTTGGTGGTTCAAACTCAATAGCTGGTCCTTGGAAACCCTATACAGGGTCGCTATGGGTCGGAATCGACTCAACAGCACTTAACAACAACAACAGTCCTTCGAGAAGGATATCATGCATAGTAAAGTGGAGGGTCAGCAAAGAAGAAGACTCAATAAGATGGATTAGAACTGTGGCAGCAGTAATGGGCTCAAGTGTAATGATTGTGAGATTGTTGCAGGACCAGGCTGTGTTTTGTTCTCTTGTGCATAAAGTTTCTATGAGTCAGTTACGACTCAACAGCATCTAACAATGATGACAACATAATATGGACGGAGCTTAAAGACATTATACTAAGTGAAATAATCATAATTTTTTTACATCAAAAAAGCGCAAATACTGTTTGATCTTACTTATATAAAAATATAAGAAAAGACAAATTGTATAGAGACCAAAATTTATCAGTGGTTACAAAAGGCAGGAGGGAGGTGGGTAAAAGGGGCTAATAGTGATGGAAATACAGCATTAATTAAAGGTAGAATTACACAGCCAGTTACGGTGTTTGCTGTTAATAAGTTTAACTGGTAGAAATTGTGCGATAAATATATTTTGGGTAGGTGCTGAAACTGTTTAGGTAAAACCCAGACACCATGGGATTTGGTTCCTTTTTTGGAGGTTTACAATGCTAAATGGTATGGGGTACATGTCTGACTTCTCTGATGTTACAAAAGGGAAGGAAAGTCAGTCAATATTAGACCAAGACTGATTCCTATGAGGCAAAGTCAAGACATGTCTCTACACTCTAACCTTCTTTACTAATTCTGGCCAACCATCCCTCCCAAGTCGGTCTCTATTTCTGTGCTGGGTTTTATAATGCATTTCAATAGCCATACGGACTCACAGACAATATTCCCAATTATGAAGTTTATTAGAGAAGTTAATAGGTTACAGTTCCTGGTCAGAAATGCTTAGGATACTGTTCTTCAGTCACGAGTGCCTCATCTCAGTCATGTCCACAGACATGCCTCTTTCTAGTGCTCAGTGTCTCAGCCATGCTTGGCCTCCATACTGCTCGAGTACTGTTACAAAGCTCCACTAGTAAATACCCAAAGGGCACGCCACTCCACCAGTAAATCTCAGTCCGAAGACAGTCAACTTTATTCACTCCATGATCTGAGAGCCCATTACTCCATCTTGTGCTCTTAGTTCTACTGCCACAGCTCTTCTGTCACTCATCTGCCACTCCTATAGAGTCACAATGCACTGTCTCCCAGATTGAGGCATTTCTGTGTGTAGGATCTCAAGGTCTCAAGGATGCACTTTGCTCCTGATTCTTCTTTCTTGATGGTGGTGAGAGCCCCTTCTTCCACTTTGAACATGGATTATTTTAACTAGCAGGATGGAAAAACTGACTAGTCCCCATGTTGGAGTTCCATACACCCTATTGCATGATCCCACTATACATGGTACCCTGTGCTTTCTTTCCATTGTTAGCAAGCTTGGTGGACAACAGATCTCCTTGGTGAACACTAAACACCTCACTTTTTAAAGCCCTTCCCAGATGTTTGGTAGGAATTACAAAAATGAGGGTGAGAAAATGTGAATTCAAGTAATCCACTGCCCTGCAAGATTCATAGTTTCATGGAACATCGCAATTAACAGGCTTAGTAATGTGTTAGTACTTCTATTCTACCTCCTGGTTTACTGTGTAGTATTTCAGGTTTTAAAAGTTTGCAAGTGTAGCTATCCAAGTTATAACAATTGGCTTCTATTCACCTGGAGCAACAGGTGAGTCAGGAATAGGAGGGGGATTTGTAATGTGTGGCTAATTGCTTCTAAGAACAGCTGCCTCCTTTGCCCCGAGACCATAATAACTGAATGGTGCCCAGTTACTATTACTGGACATTTTGATTAAAGGTTCTATAGTGGAATCCTGATCAGATGAGGTAAAATGTAGAACAGAATTTCAAATTCTAATGTACCCCAGACTTTCTGGAACTAGAGGGGCTGGATGGATGAACCCCTTAAATTATTGCCCTGAGGTAATCTTTAAAATTTAAACCAGAAATATCTGCTGAAGTCCAAACAATAGCTTAGCTTACATATTTAAATGTCTACTTGAGCATTATGCTCTTTTAAGAACTATCTATTTGAGATCAAGTTGACAACAGCAATTCAAAAGATTAAAAGGAACCTTTGGTGGCAGTGAGTTTAAGTCAACAGGGAGCAACACGTTGGAAAAAAGAGGGTGAGAATCTCTGCATGACTCAAAGAATGGAATCAATGTCATTGAATTGTAAATACAGAAAACATTGTATTGGCGCATGTTTTGTTTTGTCTATCCTCAATGACAAGTACAAACATTCTTTAAAGGAGTTACAGCCATGCAGTATGAGGAACATGCAGTAATCTACCATTTGCACTGGAGTTGATTGTATAGAAATGCAGTTCCTGGAAGTTTATAACTAACTCTAAGTGGCTTTCTTCCTGTTGTAAACTATGGACTTAAGCAGTGGTTCTCAATATATGGCAATCCCTTCCCCTATCTAAGAACACTGTCCCTGTCTGGAAATATATTTTTGGGGTGTCACAACTAGGGGAGTGGGTACCACTGGCATTAAGTGGGTAGAGAGAGGCCAGAGATGCAGCTAAACATCCTACAATACGTGGGCCGGCCCTTGCAGCAAATGCTTACATTGCTCAAAATATCAATGGCACCAAGATTATGACACCCTGTACTGGTAAGCAAGGTATCCCTTGCCAAAAGCAATCAAAAAGCCCCCAGTAAAGGGGTACTTTTCAGACTCCTAAAGCAAAAAACCTGTGTACAACTGTGCAAAATAAATTAAACCACAGCAATGATAAGAAGCACAGTACTCCAAAATAAAATCAAGCTTAAAACATCCCTTGAATCTGCAGCAGCATTTAGCAAATTAATGTAATTACTGGGAGTTCTGCAAATGTCGTCAGTGGTAGTGCTGTGCTGGAAGGAAGAAAATTCAATTTCCAGCCTCCTTCAGAAATTCACTTAGGAAAATCTATTTTCTAGTTAGCTGTCTTTACATGCTACAGGGCTGACCTTAGAGAACGAGTTGCTGCGTCATCTAAGACAAAATAGGACTTTCGACTTTGAGATGCACAGGGTCCCTGGCTTTGCAATACCTACTTCACTTTAGGGACTAACAACCACTTCCTGAAGACCAAGGATCCAGTGAAAGGAGTGTAGTGGTAAGCCAACGCTTTCCCTGACTGCACAGGACTCCAGCATGGGCTGCTCCCGAGCTTTTCAGGACCCCAAAATGTCAGGATACCTAAAAGATCCTGTGGAGGTGAATTTTCTCCTTCTTTCCCTAACCATAGTGGGAAAGAAAACCCTGTGAGAAAAAAGGAAGTACCAAAATGACTTTGTTCAAATTCTAGCTATGTGTCTAGTTACTTAGCCTTTGTTAGCGTTAGTTTTGTCATCTGTAAAATGGGAGATACTAACCCACCTCACCAGATTCTTGTTGTTGTTAAGTGGCATTGAGTTGGTTCTGACTCATAGGATTTCCAAGGTTGTAAACTTTGTGTGAGCAGAAAGCTTCATCTTTCTTTCATGAAGCAGGTGATGGACTCAAACCACAGACTTTGTGATCAGCAGTCCAGCGCTTATGCTACAGAGTCACCACACTCCTATTAAGTTCCTGAGGAGTATTAAATAAATTAACACGAGTAAAGCATTTAGAAAGGGGTCCTGGTGACGAAATGGTTATGAGGTCTACTGCTAACCATAAGATTGGTGGTTCCAACCCACCAACTGATCCCACAAGTGAAAAGATCTAGCAATCTGCTTCAGTAAAAATTATAGCCTAGGAAACTCTATGGGCAGTTCTACTCTCATCTATGGACTCCTGGTGTGACACTGTAGGATCAGCACTGGACTGCAACCCACAAGATTGGCAGTTCAAACCCACGAATCGCTCCTCAGAAACTCTGTCCAGTGTTGCTACGAGATGGAACAGACTTAACAACACTTTACAACAACAACTCTGACCTATAGGGTCACTGTGACTTAGAACTGACTCGACAGTACTCAACAACAATAAAGCATTTAGAAGCGCTCCTTACACAAAGGAAATTCTGTGTTAATCTTAGTTATTGTCAGCAGAGTCCATTAAAGGGAGAGGCCACATCTCATTCCTATAGAATACCCTGGACCTAGCACAGAGCCTGCATTAATCTAACAATATGCAATGATTAAACTCCCAAAGGATTTTGCTTTGATTTAATGTTGATATATACTCAAGGAACTCTCGGGTAGATTGATATCATTTTGGTATTTTTTGACTGGTCTGTTTAAAGAAACTCAGAAAATCTAAACGGGAGGTAAAGGGGGATTACAGAAGGAGGGATTCAATATATGGTTTTCTGACAAAGTCAAACTAAATCTTGGTTGAAGCATAGTTTACCTCTGACAAGATTTATTACTTAATTATATTCCTTAAACATTCTAAGCTTCAGTATGTTGTTGTTAAGTGTCGTTGAGTTGGTTCCAACTCATAGCGACCCCGTTTCTAGGGTTTCCAAGGACATCTTAAAATATCAGGACAGTGAGATCACAATAAATTCTAGCTGCTAATATTATTGTGAATTGCAGGCATATTGACACAAAAAACAGAAACCCGAGCTAGAAGAATATACCCTGTCTAGCTTAGCCACTGTTTACAAGATAACGAGATAGACTGAGAATTTTTTCCAAGTTTATTTAGTGGTAAAATCAATAGAATGCTTCACAGAAACTTAGATTTAGTACTCCAATTTTTTAAAAAAACAAATAGTTTTTGGCTAATATGGAGAAAAGGAAATGACAAGTTCCTTATAAGGGTGAATGTGAGAGTAAGAGAATAGATTGGTACAAAAAAATATAAAAATATTTTATAATATACATTGCCACCACTCTTCTGTCAATTTGTCATACTGTGATGGCCTCTGTGTTGCTGCGATTCTGAAAGTTATGCCACCTGTATTTTAAAACCAGCAGGGTCATCCATGGCATGAATAGAAAGTGGAAGATTTATGTTTTAATCCCAATTCAGCTAATCCTTGCTATGTTCTCTTACACAAATAATTTAATCTCAGTTTATTAGTAAGAAAATAATAATTATATTCGTTTCTCCCACTAGACCACAAATCGCCTGTCAGTATGTCATAATGTTGTGGCTTGTGCGTTGCTGTGATTTTGAAACCTTATGCTTCAGATATTTTAAATACCAGCAGGGTCACCCATGGTTGATAGGTTTCAATGGAGCTTCCAGATTAAGAGAGACTAGGAAAAAGTGGAGTCAGGCCACATCTGAATGGTTAGTCATTGAAAACCTACGAGTAGCAGCAGGACTTTGTTAGATATAATGCCAGAAGATAAACCCCTCAGGTTGGAAGGCACTCAAAATATGACTGGAGAAGAATTGCCACCACAAAGCAAATTAGACTTTAATGGTATAGATGGAGTTAAGCATTCATGACTTTCATTTGCTGATGAGGCCCAACTCAAATTGAGAAGGAACAGCTGAAAACATCCACTAAAAACTGAAACATGTACAACATATAAGCCTAGAAATTTAGGGATCATCTCAAGAACAAATTTGATACATTAGACACTGAAAATCAAAGACCAGAAGAGTGTGGGATGACATCAAGAACATCATACAGGAAGAAAACAAAAGGCCATTAAGAAGACAAGAAACAAGGAAAAGACCAAAATGAATGTCAGAATAGACTTTGAAACTTGATTTCCAGCAGAGCGGTGCTAAAGCAAATGGGAAAATGGGGAAGTAAATGAGCTGAACAGAAAATTTCAACTGGCAGTTTGAGAAGACAAAGTCAAATATTGTAATGAAATATGCAAAGACCTGATGTTAGAAAATCAAAAGGAAAGAAAAAACACTCAGCATTCCACAAACTGAAAGAACTGAAGAAAAAATTCAAGAATATATTTTAAATATAGAAGGATTCTATTGGCAATATATTAAATGGTACAAAAAACATCAAAAGAAGATGGAAACATGGAGAGATGGAGCAGCTGGGGACTCTAGACTCAGGGAGGGAGAAAGGCTGTGTGCTGCCAGCGAGGGGCAGGCATGCAGGGTGTACCCTTTGGTTGTTTGATGATGCATGTAGGGGATTGTAATCATTGCAACAAAACGAAATACGATGGGATGGATGTAAAGATAATGTTTTCCCATGTAAACTACCACATAATTCACAATAAAAACTTAAAAAAAAAAAAAGATGGAAAAAATACACAGAGTCACTGTGCCAAAAAGAAAATGTTCAATCATTTCAAGAGGTAGCATATGATCAAGAGCCAACGGTACTAAAGGAAGAAATCCAAGGTGCATTCAAAGCATTGGCAAAGAACAAGACTCCAGAAATTGATGAATACAAATTGAAATATTTCAACAAACTGATGTAGCAGCAGATGTACTCACTCATCTATGCTAAGAAATTTGAAAGACAGCTACTTGACCGACTGATTGGAAGAAAACCATATTTGTGCCCATTCCAAAGAGAGGTGATCCTACCAAATGCATAAATCATAGGACAATATTATTATTATCACATGCAAGTAAAATTTTACTAAAGAAAAATTTTAAAAATCGACTGCAACAGTACACTGACAGAGTACTGCCAGAGATTCAAGCCAGATCCAGACAGACATGGACTGAGAGATATCATTGCTGATGTCAGATGGATCTTGGCTGATAGCAGTGAATACCAGAAAGATATTTATCTGTGTTTTTATTGACTATGCAAAGGCTTTTGATTGTGTGGATAATGACAAGCTAGGGACAGCCTTGTGGAGAATGACTATTCGGGAACACTTAATTGTGTTCATGAGGAAATTGTGTTCATGAGGAAGATTTTCAAATAGATCAAGGGAACACTACATGGTTTAAAATGAAGAAAGGTATGCACCAGGGTTGTTGTATTCTTTCACCATATTTGCTCAATCTGAATGCTGAGCAAATAATCCAATAAACTGGATTATATGAAGAAGAACAAGGCATCAGGAGTGGAGGAAGACTCATTAACAACCTGCAATTTTCAGATGATACAACCTTGCTTACTGAAAGTAAAATACTGATGAAGATCAAAGACTACAGCCTCCAGTATGGGTCACATCTCAGTGTAAAGAAAATTAAAATCCTGACAACTGGACCAGTAAATAACATCCTAATAAATGGAGGGAAGATTGTCAAAGACTTCAAAATGCTTCGATCCACTACCAACATTCATGGAAGTAGCAGCCAAGAAATCAAACAACATATTGCATTAGGCAACCTTATTGCATAAGACCTCTTTAAACTATTCAAACGCAAAGATATCAGTTTGAGGATTAAAGTGTCCTTGACCCCAGCCATGGTATTTTCAATAGTATTATATGCATGTGAAAGTTGAACAATGAATAAGACGACTGTAGAAGAACTTATGCAATTGAGTTATAGTGTTGAAGAATATTAAAAGTATCATGGGCTGCCAGAAGAACAAACAAATCTTTGTTGAAAGAAGTACAGCCAGAATGCTCCTTAGAGGCCAGGATGGCCAGACTTCATCTCTCATACTTCAGAGATATTAGGAGGGACAAGTTCCTACAGAAAGGAGCTCTGGTAGTGTAGTGGTTATGAATCGGGCTGCTAACTGTAAGGTCAGCAGTTCAAAACTACCAGCTGTTCTGTGGAAGAAAGATGAGGCTTTCTGCTCCCGTAAATACTTACAGCCTTGGAAACCCTGTGCAGGGTTGCTATGAGTCGGAACGGACTCCACGGCACACAGCCACCACCAGTTCCTACAGAAAGACATGAGAGTTAAAGTGAATGGTCAGTGAAAAAGAGGAAGACCCTCAACCAGATGGACTGGCACAGTGGCATCAGCATTGGATGCAAGTGTAACAATGATTGTGAGAGTGGCACGAGACTGCGCAGTGTTTCATTCTGGTGTATGCAGCATCGCTGAGTCAGAACTGACGCAAAGGCCCCAAACAAGAACCACAACATCAAATCCATATTGGGGAAAAGCTCTGGTGGTGGCTGCGTGGCATTGAGTCATTTCCGACTGATTGCAACCTTGTGTAAGATGTCTATAAATCTTTACAGGAGCAGAAAGTCTGATTTTTCTCCCAGGGTAAAAGTCCTATTGGTATAATCATTGTAGAAAAACCTTCTGTAGCAAGTCAAATCTTTCCAAACATCAGAGAATTCACACTAGAGAGGGAGAAGTACTATAACAGTTGAGTATGCACCCTTTTGGGGAGTGAGGTGGCTCTGTAGGATAAGTACTGGTCTGCAAACCCCACAATCAGTTGTTTGTGCCCACCAGCCATTCCATGGGAGAAAGATGAGGGTTTCTGCTTCAGATGAGGGTTTCTGCTTCTGTACAGATTCACAGCCTCAGAAGCCCTGTGTAGGGTTGCTGTGAGTTAGAACTAACTTGACAACATTAACAATAAAACACCAGACTATCTTTTTCAACTATGAATGTGAGAGAAAAAAATGATAGATTATGGATTTTATTTTGAAAGAATTAAACAACCAAGTTTATGTTTAAACATTCCTTTATTACCTCTCTTCTGTTCATTTATCACTTTGAATGAATGTGACTTAGAGGAAACCTTAAAGTAGAATAAATAAATAAATATTGATAACTTTTTTCGCCCCAGATGTTTTTTTTTGGGGGGGGGGGGTAAAGTTAATGCCATGTATCACTTTGTGTCTTTGTATTTTCACAGTACGATGTTAGGGACCCTTCCAGAAATTGTTCTTTAATGTGTTCTAACAAGTTTTCATAGACTACTTGGAGACTGGTCTAATTAAAAATGGCAACTAGGAAAAGTGGGGCCTCACTAATAAAGGACACCTGACTTTTAGCTAGAGTCAGGAAGACTTTAAAGAGTCCCCATGTTGGCCCACCAAAAACTTGGAATTTGCAATTCTGATGGGAGCATTTGAAATCCATCCATGGACTTAACACTTGGGTATAGTTATCAGTTTGTTTCCATCTGGAATATTAAGTTGTAAAGTTTGGCCAATGCTCCGTGTCTTATTTTTCAGAAGGTATATAAGATTCCAAATATAGTAAGCAAGCTATAGCAGGTTATTAACTACTGAATTCTTGGAAAACATTTACAACAGAAAAAGCTTTATGAGCTAAGTCACGCCCAGATAATTTAGGCAAATTGCAATGAAAGGGAGATTGGGTTGATAATAATTGCTTGACAAGGACTCTTATGCAAAGCACAAAGGTGAACATTAGTCCAGTTCCAGAGCTCTCATAGATTTACATTTAATATAGACTGACTAATATGCATGATTCGTGTGAGGGTGACTAGGATGATTTTTGTCTTTGGCCTGTCAGAAAACAATGATCCAGGCCAACCATTTCTGGAGTATGTTCTACAGAAAGTTGTAGGAAATTATTGTGGAAAAAAGGACCCTATCGGTTTGGCAAACAGCAGATGGAATTTAGTGTGATTCTCTACTGATGATGTTTCAGGCTGTTCAGTCGTCTATTATGTATTGTCCCTCTCCAAACTTATTTAAAGATGGAGCCTATTTATTTTCCCCCAAAGTGTCCTACCTTTATCTTTTCCTTGCTGTGAGCCCTAGTGTCTTAGGTCCAATTACTAACCCCTCTGACATTCAGCTTCTCATTTAAAAAATGGAAATAAAACTTCACAGCACGGGGTTAATGAGAGGATGAAGTTAAAGTTTAATTGCATATACAACTGTTGGTATTTTGAGCATAAACATGATCCTGGTTGTTTCTCTTTAGACCTTTTGTTATATTTAGTTATGTGTAATAGCACTTCACATTTCAAGTATGAAAACCTTGTCTTTCTTAATCATTCTCATCTCAGATTATATTATTTTGACCTCCATTTGCTACAATTCTATAGGCGGTCCCATTTTGCATCTGCCTCTCTAGTTACTAATACTAGAGGTTTCAAAATGTTTGTGGAAAATGGAATTAAAAGATGATGGAATGTTTTCTTGATACATACACAGCATCTTTCAGTTTGAAATTTTGAGGAAACACAGGATTAAACAATGTTCAACAGATGTCACATGTTTAATTTTAGCATGACATCTCAGGACTTTAGTTATTTCTAATGTCTATAACATTATGAGTTTCTAAGATGGAACTATAACTTGAAGCATATTTTCCAAATTCATTTTACAGTGGACCCTCTCTTTTCCTGGAGTATCTGTGAGAACAATGATCTGCTGAACATGCATTTGGAAATACTATTATATTGTTGTTTTTGTTAGGTGCCATCGAATCGGTACCTACTCACAGTGACCTTATGCACAGCAGAATGAAACACTGCCCAATCCTAGGCCAACCTCACAATTGTTGCCACACTTGAGCCCATTGAGGCTGCCACTTTGCCAATCCATCTCATTAAGGGTCTTCCTCTTTTTTTCTGACCCTCCACCCTACCAGACATGATATCCTTCTCCAGCAACTGGTCCCTCCTGACAATATGTCCAAAGTATGAGAGACAAAGTTTGGCCATCCTGGCCTCCAAGGAGCACTGTGGCTGTACTTCTTCCAACACAGATCTGTTGGTTCTCTTGGCAGCCCATGGCATTAGAGTTGATAAAATAAAACTGGTACACTACTAAAGAGAAAGATCAACTCAGAGACCACAATCCTACTAATCTTATGTTGTCTTTTGATTTTCATCTATAAGTTAAGCATGACATTTTTGAAATTACGAATTACGAAAGCTAAATGTGCCAATTGCACCTAGTATAATTAGATTTTCATAAAAATGTTTTGACAATCTGACAGAATATGAAACCTTGTTGCTGCTATTGTTGGGTGCCGTAGAGTTGATTCCAACTCACAGTGAACCTATATGACAGAGTAGAAAACCCATAGGGTTTTCTTGGTTATAATTTTTTGAAAGCAGATCTCCAGGTCTTTCTTCTGTAGAACTTCTTGGTGGATCAAACCATCAGTCTTTTGGTTAGCAGCCAAGCACCTAACCACTGGGCCACCATGGCACCTTCCCCAGTCAATTGTGCTCCATAGGGTTTTAATGGTTGATATTTTAGGAAGTAGACCACCAGACCTAACTTCCAGTTCCCATTTCAGACCCAGGAAAATGGAGGCCCATAGTGGCAGAAGCCTTGCTTAAGGCAATGGTCTGTGTAGGGGCATGGATTGTGACAAGGTACTGGAGAGGACATAGGGTATCAGGGGATCTTGGGCTGCTTCTTTCTCTCACACAGAGGGATTAGGATCCACACACAGGGAGGATGCAGTAGAACCACAGATACGGAGTGTCCTCTCCCAGGGTCTATTGGCACTGGGGTGTCACTCAGCCTATGTGGTTACTGTGGCCCAGGTTTGGGTAGTCTATTCCAGGTCTGGTTGCAGAAAGAGCTCAAACAAGGTAGATGAAATCTTAAGTAATATAAAGTTTCCAGTATACAAAGAACCTGGATATGTTAAGTTTTCTGGGCAGATAAAGTATCAGGATTAAAACATTTATAAAAATTATCAGTATACTTTTTAGAGTTCATAAGCATAATTGAAACATGGTTTGATAACTTGTTGTTAGGTGCCATCGAGTCAGTACTGACTCATAGCAAGCCAATGAACAACAGAATGAAGCACTGCCTGGTTCTGGGCCAATCTCACAATTGTTGCCATGCTTGAGCCCATCGATGCTGCCACTTTGCCAACCCATCTTGTTGGAGGTTTTCCTCTTTTTCTCTGACCCTCCACCTTACCAAACATGATATCCTTCTCCAGTGATTGGTCCCACCTGACAATATGTCCAAAGTATGAGAGATGAAGTTTGGCCATTCTGCCCTCCAAGGAGCACTCTGGCTGCACTTCTTCCACCTTAGGATCTTTATTTAATTGGTTATGATTATACATTTCTACTACATGACAGTCTGCTTCTGTAAATATTATAGCCTTGGAAATCCTATGGGAGAATTCTGTCCTATATGGTCTCTATGAATAGGAATTATGGGAGTAGGTTGGACAGACAGAAGATTCTGGGGTTTGCCTTGAAATTTTCATGACCTCCTACATATCCTAGAAGCATTTAATCAACAAATGCTTGTTTTCTGGGCATTTAGATTTCAGGAATAATAATTATTTTTCACACTCACATTCAATTAGTATGAATCTGCAACAACCCACCAATGCCAATGAGTCCACTTCCACTCATAGTGGCCATATAAGTCAGAGTAGAATTGCTCCCTAGTGTTTCTGTGGCTGTAAATCTTTAAGAGAGCAGAAAGCCTCATATTTCTCCTACTGAGTGGCTAGTGGGTTCAAACTGCTGACTCTGAGGCTAGTAGCTTCTTCCAGCATCAATATCCTTAGATATAGCAACCCTCTGCACTACATCACCCTCCACTCACGCCAAAACCCCAGCCAGAGATGATTGGACGAGCCTGATAGCAGCCAGATCTTTCTGGCCTATCAGATTCCTTCTCCTTGGAAGATGCAAATAGAAACTGAAAAAAAAACAAAAAACAAAACAAAACAAAACTTAATAAGTTAGACAATGAATGATGGGTGCCTGCATTTAAAGGTAATATTGATTTGGAAGGTGAGGCTTCACAAGCTAATGAAAGCAAATGATTCATTTATTAGGATACAGATTCAACTATTGCATTAAAGACAAAAACTTAAAATGACTAAAACAAGATAGGATAGATTCTCTCTTCCAGGTAGTAATCAGAACATAAACAGTACAGACTTCTTATTTAACTCCATATTGTCAATGGCACAGGCCTCTTTCATCTTATGCTTAACTGTCTTTAGAGTTACATATTCCAAAAATTCCTGGTTGCTATTCCATGATCCAGGAAGGAGAAAGAACCTGGAGACTATTCTGCTTGATCTCAAAGGTATATATAGCACTTCTACATACAACCAGAATTTGGATTTGTGACCTCACCTAGCTACAAGGGAATCTATGTAAGGTAATCATTATCTGCTAATTCACATGCCCAACTAAACACTAAGGCTCTTCAAGGGGGCTTTAAGAAATTCACAGAAAACAATAGAATTTAAAATAACAGAATTTTCCCACAAACTTTTTGAAGCCCTTAACTCATACTGTTAAAGAAAGAAAGAGAGATTAAATACTGGAGAACTATCAATGTCTGCCACAGATTATGAATAAGACCAGAAAGGGTTTGTTCAGAGAAATCAGTTGAAAGGAGTAGACACGTAGTAAAAGAAGAAATGACAGGTATCCAGTTTCAGAGAGAGACAAAGACAAAATCAAAGAATCAAAAGTAATTGTCTATGGCTTTTCAGTTCCTAGATATTCATCTGTCATTAATGTGACAGAAATTGAGTTCTGTGAAATTCTTCTGTATCCTTTCAATGAGCCCCACCATTTCTTGAGCTAAATTGAATCATTTCATGTTTCCTGCAACTGAAATAATGCACATGAGATTTGTTGTATTTACTATGTGCCAAGCAATGTGACAAATGCTTTATGTGGATTTTTTCATCTAGACCTCAGAGCAATCCAATGAGATAGTTAGTGCTATTTCCCACTTTTTATAATTAAGGGAAATGAGACATGGAAAGTAAGTAACAGAGCATGATTGGAACCCGAGCCAAAAGACTTGCTCCACATTAAGGGGCTTGCAGCACAATAAGTAACTTTTATATGGCCTTTCTACCCATGGTCTCATAACTGACACATACACACACACACACACACACACAAAGATTGGCTGGGCCACAACCTTGCAACGTATTAGTCAGTGTATTATGTAAATCTCATGACCATAGAGACTATTTTGACTCATAGTAACCCTATAAGGCAGAGTAGAATTGCTCCTTAGGGTTTCCAAGGCCATGAATCTTTAAGGAATCAGAAAGCCTCATCTTTCTTCTGCAGAGTGACTGGTGGGTTGGAACAGTCAACCTTGTGGTTAGCAGTCCAATGATTAACTTACTATGCTGCCTCTAAATGATGGTGGTAATGTGCTGTAGAGTCGATTCCAACTCATAATGACCCTGTACAAGGTTTCCAAGGCTGTAAATCTTTATGGGAGCAGAAAGCTTCATCTTTCTCCCACAGAACAGCTGGTAGTTTCGAACTGCTGACCCTGAGGTTAGAAGCCCAATTTGTAACCACAATGCTACCAACAGGATTAAGCTCCTTGAAGTCCAACTAATGGACTGGTCCATTTTGCCAGACTGCTAAGTTTCTATAAAGGCCAATCTCACAGAGGTTGGAGGGAGCTCACTACCATCAAGAAGAGTCTAGAGTAGAGCTTGTCCTTTGGAGCAAGGTTCCCTGCACTAGGAACCTCCTAGAACCAGAAGAGAGAGACATAACACTGAAGATAGTGAGACAGCAGTGATGGATTGGTTAGTTCCTGGTGAGTGAGTGAACTGAGTGTCTCTGTGCAGTAGATTTGCCTGCTCTAAGGAACTGTTTCTCTGATATTTGGTATTTTCAATAACCTCATATGCATGTGAAAGCTGGACAGTCAATAAGGAAGACCGTAGAAGAGTTGTGGTGTTGGAGGAGAATATTCAAAGTGCCATGGGCTGCCAAAAGAACCAATAGATCCATTTTGGAAGAAGTGCAGCCAGATTGCTTCTTGGAGGCCAAGATGGCCAAACTTCATATCTCACACTTCGGACATATTGTCAGGAGCGACCAGTTGCTGGAGAAGGACATCATGTTTGATAAGGTGGAGGGTCAGAAAAAAAGAGGAAGACCCCCAATGAGATGGATTGGCCAAGTGGCAGTATCGATGGACTCAAGTGTGGCAACAGTGGTGAGGTTGGTCCAGGATCGGGCAGTGTTTCGTTCTGCTGTGTGTAAGGTCGCTATGAGTTGGTACTGACTCGATGGCACATAATAACAACAATAAGGAACTGTAATAATTGCCCATGAAGGGCAGAGTTTTGAATGTGCCCCATGCAACATGTGTCCTACCCTGGGCAGCATAATAGAAGCTCCATAGGCCCTGTGGCAGTACAATTACAGGAGCATGGCAGTCAGAGAGAAAAGCACTGGCAAAAGGAGCTCTGGTAGCGTAGTGGTTACGAATTGGGCTGCGAACCGCAAGGTCAGCAGTTCGAAACTACTAGCTGCTCCGTGGTAGAAAGAGGAGGCTTTCTGCTTCTGTAAAGATTTACAGCCTCGGAAACCCTGTTCAGTGTCGCTATGGGTCGGAACCGACTCCTCGGCACTTAACAACAACAATAGTATGTCAGAAAGTAGTGGTAGGGACCTAAGAGGACCTGGCAGCTAAAGCTCAGAAGAGCCTATGTGAAGGCCTAGTGGTATAAAATAAACCTCAGGAGTCATAAAAGCCCAAGTCCCCCAACCTTTACCAAGGAAGCAGTGACATGAAGACAGCTTCATATCTGAACCATGTCATGATTGCCCAGTGATATGGATGAGTATAAGAATGGACATGGGTAAGAGTAAGCGTTTCCCTTTAAGAATTTGTTGTTATTGTTTGATATTAATAATGGCATTGCCAACACTGCTTTGTGTGTCCAGGCCTAGCATCAGATGAATATAGCACATATGGAATGGTTGATGCCAGTGTGAATCTCTAGTCTTACGGCTGACAGAAAGTTTGAGGTACAATCTGTTTGCATGTGCAATGCAGATAGACAGATCCAGGGCCCAGGCTGACTCAATGAATGAGGTAGGTATTGGGTAGCCATACACAATGATGTGTCCATGAAGCTCAATTGGAGGAAGAAATTCAATGTCTGGGGCACATAGGTAAGCAGTTGTGTATGCTTGACCTGAAGTGTTGAGGGTATCCATTAGGCATAGTAGTAGTGGATTTTAGAATTAGAAGGAAGGCTGTTACGTAGACAGCAGGCAATGAGTTTATCTGGACACTGATGAGCCTATAGCACTGAAATCTCTGATAAGGGTATGGCAGAGATTAGGAACAAGGCATGGTGAGATGATCCTTTAGAAAAATCATTCAAGGACTCCAGTTATAGCAGGTTAATTGCATCTTGATAAGTTGTAGTTTTTGCTGAACCATGTTAACCTCTGAATCCTGGGAGAGATCTGGCCCAATTATTTGTTACCTAACAGCTTGTCTCTCATGGTATCTTCTGACCTTGTATGAATCAAACAGCATGAACTAGTTAAAGCAAAGATCACTTCCAAAAAGCAGCTTAACCACAGAATAGAGACTATTGGAGAAAAGTCTTCCTATTACCAGCAAGTAGATCAACACACAGCCTAATTAATAGACAGGGGGAAATGTGTTTAATGAGATTAACTCTTCATGATAGAATAGATGAATGGCTATTGGTAACATCTTGAGTTTACAGAATGAGAATTCTACCAACCATAGATTTTAGAGGTGGTTTGCAATGCGAGGGATCATATGAATTGACCTAAGAGCAAAGGCCCCACTCATCTATCAGTTTGTCGTACTGTGGTGGCTGGTACATTGCTGTGATGCTCGAAGTTATGCCACGGGTGTTTGAAACAGCACCAGGATCACCTGGGTGGACAGGTGTCAGTGGAGGTTCCAGACTATGAATAGACTAAAAAGAAGGACTAGGTGGTTTGCTGCTGATGGATTAACCCTTGAAAACCTTATGACTAGCAGCAGACTATTGTCTGATATAATCCCAGAAGATGAGCCCCTCAAAAGCTCGGATGGCACTCAAAATAAATCTGAGGAAGAGCTGCCTCTTCAAAATAGGGTAAACCTTGATGTACTGATGGGGCACAACTCAAAATGAAAAGAAACTGTGGCAAACATCCATTTAATAATTGGAATGTGGAATATATGATGTGTAAAGGAGCTCTGGTAGTGTAGTGGTTATGAATTGGGCTGTGAACATTAAGGTCAGCAGTTCAAAACTACCAGCTGTTCCGCAGGAGAAAGATGAGGCTTTCTGCTCCCATAAAGATTTACTGCCTTGGAAACCCTGTACAGGGTCTCTATGAGTCGGAACCGACTCCACGGCACATAACAACAACAATCAAAGGTATGAAAATTGTAAGTTTTCAAAAAATGAAATGGGAAAATATTAATATCCTAGGTATTACTGAGGTGAAATGGACAAATATTGGCCATTTAAAATTAGACAATCATATCCTTGACTGGGAATGAGAAATTGAAGAGAAATGGAATTGCATTCATCTTCAAAAAGATCATTGCAATATCTACCTTGAAATTTAATGTTGACTGTGATAGGATAATCTCTATAGGCCTACAAGGAAGACCAGGTATTGTCAAGATATATATTGTCCAAAATACAAGACATGTATTGTACAAAATTACACACCAACCACCAAAGGCAATGATGAAGTAATTAAAGAATTCTACCAGTGTCTTCAGTCTGAGTTTGATCAAATGTACAATCAAAATGCATTGAAAATTACTGGTGACAAGAATGAGAACATTGGAAACTAAGAGGAGGGGGTGGTATTTGGACAATAGAACCTTGGAAATAGAAATGATGCTGGAGATCACATGATAGAATTTTGCAAGACTAACAACTTCTTCATAAATAACCTTTTTCAACAACATAAACAGCTCTAGTAGCGTAGTGGTTACGAATCGGGCTGCGAACCTTAAGGCCAGCAGTTCGAAACTACCAGTCACTCCACAGAGAAAGATGAGGCTTTCTGCTCCCGTAAAGATTTAAAGCCTCGGAAACCCTATACAAGGTCGCTATGGGTTGGAACCGACTAGACGGTACTTAACAACAACAACAACATACACGTGAACCTCACCAGATGGAACATACAGGAACCCAATTGATTACTTCTGTGGGATGAAAACAATGGAGAAGCTCAATATCATCAGCAAAAATAAGGCCGGGGGCTGACTGTGGAACAAACTAATAATTGCTCATATGCAAGTTCAGACTGAAGCGGAAGAAAATTAAAACAAGTCTCTGAAAGCCAAAATATATCCCACCTGAATTTAGAGACCATCTCAATAACAGATTGGATATAAGAATGAAGGCTTCTCCTTACTCACATTGCAGAAGGAGCTGATGAATCCAAGATCAACAGTATGATGGTAGGCTTCTGGCTGTAGAGGTTAATGAACCCAAGCTCTGCACTAAAGAGGGTAGGCTATGGAAGACTCCCAGGACCAGCAGACAATACAGCAGATAATTTGCTTGAGTCAAAAGAATCAGATATCAGATGATGAGCAAGATGCAGGATCCACTCCTTTCAAAAAGGCAAGAAAACTTTGCCAGAGTGTCCAATACATTGGAAGTGGACCTCACCTTCGAGGAAACTTCCTTTCAATGGATTGGCTGCTTAAGTAGGGGATTGTTGTTAGGGGCTGTCCAGTCGATACTGATGCACATCTGTCGTTATGTTGAAACTCATTGTTGCAGTTACTGTGTTGAGGATCTTCTTCTTTTTCATTGACCCTCCACTTTTCCAAGCACGAAGTCCTCCTCCAGGGACTGGAAGCTCCTAACAACATATTCAAAATAGGAGCATCAAAGTCATGCCATTCTTCCTTCAAAGGAGCATTCTGGCTATACTTCATCCCACAGAGATTTGTTTGTTCTTCTGGCAGTCCATGGTACTTTCAACATTCTTTACCAACACCATAATTTAAGTGCATCAATTCTTTTCTGGATTTACTTATTCATTGTCCAACTTCCACACGCATATAAGGCAATTGAAAGCATAAAGGTTTGGGGCAGAAGCACATACTCCTCAAGTGACATTTTTACTCATTAGCTCTTTAATGAAATATTTTACAGCAGATTTACCTTATGTAATGTGTCATTATATTTTTTGACTACTGCTTCTATGAAAGTTGACTGTAGATCCAAAATGAAGTCTTTGACAACTTCAATCTTTTCTCCATTTATTGTGATGTTATTTACTGGTCCAGTTGTGAAGATTTTTATTTTCTTTACTTTGAGGTATTTCAAGTCCTCTCCACTTCTAGCAAGTAAGGTTATGTCATCTGCATATCGCAGGTTGTTAATGAGTCTTCGTCTGATCCTGATGCCATGCTCTTCTTCATATAATGCAGCTTCTCAGATGATTTACTTAGCATAGAAATTGAATAAGTACGGTAAAAGAATATAATCTTTAATACACACCTTTCCTGATTTAAAATCATTCAGTGTCATCTTGTTCTAGTCAAAAGATTGCCTCTTGGTCTATGTACAGTTTTCTCATGAACACAATTAAGTGTTCTGGAATATCCAGTTTTTGCAATGTTTTCCATAGTTTGTTGGGATCCACACACCCAAAGCCTTTGCATAGTCAATAACTTACCAGTAAACACCTTTCTGTTATTCTCTGATTTCAGCCAAGATTTACCTGACATTAGCAATGATATCCTATGTTACATGAGCTCTTCTGAATCTGGCTTCAATTTCTGGCAGTTTCATATTGATGTACTGTTACAATCATTTTTGATCTATCTACCATAAGCAAAAATTTACTTGCATGTGATACTGATTATATTATTCCATTATTTCCACATTCCATTGGGTCACCTTTCTTTTTAATGGGCACAAATATGGATCGCTTCCAATCCATTGGCCAATGTTCTTCTGAATTTCTTGGCATAGATGAGTGCCATAGAGTGAGTGCCTTTAGCATTGCATCAGTTTGTTGAAAGACTGCTATTTGTATTTTGTCAATTCCTGGAGCCTAGTTTTTTCCCAGATGTCTTCAGTGGACTTCTTTCTTCAATAATATTTCTTGATAACATATGGTACCTACTGAAATCACTGAATATCAACTAATTCTTTGGTACAGTGACTCTCTCTTCCATCTTCTTTTGATGCCTCCTGTGTCACCCTATAGTTTTCTCATAGTGGTGCAATAGTTAAGAGCTCCACTGCTAACAGAACCATGGTTCAAACTACCCAGACATTGAATGGGGGAAAAGAAGTGGCAGTCTGCTTCTTCATGGGGGATTGCTAACTCTAAACTGCCAAATTATTGAGAGTCATGGCCAAGTCAAGTTAACATAAAGCCTTAATTATCACAATGCAGAACAAGGGGTATTATTGCTAATGTCAGATGATGTTAGCTGAAAGCAGAGAAGACCAGAAACATGTTTATATTGATGCAAAGGCATTCAACTGTGTGGATCATAACAAACTATGGATAACATTGCAAAAAATGGGAATTCCAGAACACTTAATTGTACTCACAGGGAACCTGTACATAGACCAAGTGTTAGTTGTTCAACCAGAATAAGTGGATACAGTATGATTTAAAATCAGGAAAGGTATTTATCTGGGTGGAGACCTGGTGTGGCGCTGTGGGTTAATGTGTCAGACTGCAAAGCCATTTGAACTGCGAGGTTGGCGGTTCAAGCTCACCAGCTGCTCCTTGGAAGCCCTATACAGGGTCACTATGGGTCAGAATCGACTCGACAGCATTTAACAACAACAACAATTCCTACACCATACTTATTTAATCCATATTCTAAACAAATAATCTGAGAATCTGCACTATATGAAGAAGAATGTGGCAGTCTCATTAACAACCTGCAATATGCAGATGACACAACCTTGATTTCTGGAAGTAAAGAGGACTTAAAATACCATCTGACGAAGATCACAGACTATAGCCTTCAGTATGGATTGCATCTTATTGTAAAGAAAACAAACATCCTCAAAACTGGACCAATGAACAATATCATGATAAATAAAGAAAAGATTGAAGTTGTCAAAGATTTCATTTTACTTGGATCCACCATCAATTTTCATTGAAGCATCAGTCAAGAAATTAAATGACATATTGCATTGGGGAAATCTTCTGCACAAGACCTCTTTAAAGTGTTAATGAGCAAAGATGTGGCTCTTTGAGGATTAAGGTATGTCTGACTCAAGCCTTGGCATTTTCAGTCACCTCATAAGCATGTTAAAGATGGACAATGAACAAGGAAGACAGAAGAATTGATGCATTTAAATTATGGTGTTAGGGAAGAACACTGAAAGAACCATGGGCTGTCAGAAGAGTACACAAATCTGTCTTGGAAGAAGTACAACCAGAATGTTCCATAGAAATGAGTATAGAAAGTCTTTGTCTGACATATTTTGGATACATTATCAGGAGGGATCAGTCCCTGCAGAACGACATTATGCTTTGTAGAGGGTCAGCAAAAAAGAGGAAGACTCTCAACAAAATTGACTAATACAGTAGCTACAACAATGGGCTCAAATATAATCACAGTTATGAGGATGGTACAGGACCAGTGTTTCATTCTGTTGTGCATAGGAATGCTATGACTGAGAGCCAACTTGACATTACCTAACAGCAACAAGATCAGAGGATTCTAAAGTTTACAAATAGAGATTAGTTTTTAAGCTTTCAGTTTACCAATCTCTCTCCAATATGATTTCTTCCAAGTTTGTAAATTTACTCAGAAGTCTCATGTCTTTTTTCCCAGCGGCATCTGTATCTTTAATATAGCACATGCTAGATAGGGTACCATTAGAAATAGATAAATTTTAGTAGAATCCCAGAATTCTAGAAACCAATGGGCAAAAATATAGCAACAATTGTGAAGTTGGCATAGGACCGGGCAGTGTTTCATTCTGTTGTGCATAGGATTGCTATGAGTCTGTACTGATGGCACCTAACAGTAATAACAACAGACACCAAGTCTTGAACCTAGTATTTGCCAGTGTATGTTCCTACTTGGGGGGGAGGGTACAAGTGTGTGTTAGGGATGATATTTGAAACCATTGATTAAGGGAGATATGAGAAAAAAGATTGAGAAGATCAGCACATATTATTTCAAGCAATATTAGGTGAGTTTCAGAGTGCAAAAGTTGATGAGGATGGAAGTATTGCTAATCTATAAGGAAATATGTCCAGGGAATATCATTTTCAGGGAAGGTACAGGTGAGACCTGCCAGAGGAGAAACAGCAGGATAACAAATAGTCTATGTCTTAATGATCAGAAACTTTCTAGTCCACAGAGCTTGTGGATGTGTTCATTGACTCTATCTCTCCTTTACTGGGGTGACCACATAATGCAGAATTTGGAGGAATGTGTCAGATGGATAGAAAAGAGTTAAGTGAGGGTGATATCTTGATTCAGCAATGTCTCTACACTTACAAGAAAAGGGAAGCAATTGATCTTAGAAACCGTTGGAAGATTGTACATAATTGGCTGGAAGTAAAACAGGAAGAATAGGGGGAAATGAAAACACTAACGATGTATCACACTACTATAAGCAAAACTGTGGCCCCCAAAATTTGTTTCCATTGCCTCTGAAACTGACAAAGGATTCAAGGCCTGGAAAAGCGAAAAGCTGAGGTCAGGTAAAGTTGGGCGAGGAGTCAATTGCACAAGTTTTTGTTCTTCCTGGGCCTCTTGGGGACTTAGAATTTAAGGATACATCAGAAGTGGCTTAATTTAAAATATCCATGTGTCTAGATGAGACAAATGTGAGATTATAGGGAAAATTCCTAGGAGACAGGATTCAAAGTCCAAAGTATTTCAAAGCAAGTCAAGGACTGTGCAAGTCTCAGCTTCTTCCTGAGGATGGGGAAATAGAGAGAAATGGGGACTAGAGCTGGGTTTTTGTTGTTGTTAGGTACTCCCAGTCAGTTCCTACTCACAGCGACCCTGTGAACAACACAACGAAACCCTGCCCAGTCCTACGCAGTGATAACACATCCAAAGTATGAGAGACAAATCTCACCTCCCTGGTTTCTAAAGAGCATTCTCCTTGTACTTCTTCCAACACAGATTTGTTTGTTCTGCTGCTTCTGGGAGTGTTGATTTTGGATTCAAGTAAAATGAAGTCTTTGACAACTTCAATCTTTTCTCCATTTACCATGCTGCTGTTTATTGGTCCAGTTGTGAGAATTTTTGTTTTCTTTACATGGAGGTGCAATCTATGCTGAAGCCTACATAGTCTTTGATCTTCATCACTATTTTAAGCCGTCTTCGCTTGCAGCAAGCAATGTTGTATCATCTGCGTATCATAGGCTGATAATGAGTCTTCCTCCATTCCTGTTCCCACGTTCTTTTCACGTAACCTAATTTCTCAGATCATTTTGCACAGCATATAGATTAAATAAATATGGTGAAAGGATACAACCCTGTCATACACCTTTCCTGATTTAAATCCTTTGTTCTGTTTGAACAACTGCATCTTGGTCTATGTACAGATTCCTCATGAGCACAATTAAGTGTTCTGGTTACCCATTTTTTGCAATACTTTCCAGAGTTTGTCATGATCCACACAGTCAAAAGCCTTTGCACAGTCAATAAAGCACAAGTAGACATCTTTCTGGTGTTCCCTGCTTTCAGCCAAGATCTATCTGATGTCAGCAATGATATCCCTAGTTTCACATTCTCTTCTGAATCTGACTTGAATTTCTGGTAGCTCCCTGTCAATGTACTGTTGCAGCCACTTTTTAATGGCCTTAATCACAATTGTAAGGAGCTCTGGTAGCGTAGTGGTTATAAATCGGGATGCTAATCTCACAGTCAGCAGTTTGAAACTACCAGCTGTTCCACGGGAGAAAGATGAGGCTTTCTGCCCCCATAAGGATTTATAGCCTCGGAAACCCTGTACAGGGTCGCTATGAGTTGGAACCGACTCCATGGCACATACCAACAACAACAAATCACAATTGTACTTGCATGTGATTTTAATGATATTTTCTCATGATTTCCACATTCCATTTGGTCACCACTCTTTGGAACAAGCACAAATATTGATGTTTTCTAATCAACTGGCCAGGTAGCTGTCTTCCAAATTTCTTGGCATAGATGGATGAGTGCTTCCAGAGCTACATCAGTTTGTTGAAAGCTTTCCATTTGTATTCTGTCAATTCCTGGAACCTTGTTTTTTGCCAATGCCTTCAGTGCAACTTGGACTTCTTCCTTCATATGCTACCTCTTGAAATAGTTGAACATTGACCACTTCTTTTTAGTTCAGTGACTCTATGTATTCCTTTCATCTTCTTCTTCTTTTTTTGTTTAAGGCTTTTATTATGAATTGAGTAAAAGGTTATAGGGCAGATCATTAATTTTACATTCAACAAATCATACACCTTGTTTCATTACAATGATTGTAATCCCCTCCATGTACCATCAGTTACCAGTGTTTCTCTCTATTCACTTTAGCTTTCTTTCTTTCTTCTTTCTTTCTTTCTTCTTCCTTCCTTCCTTCCTTCCTTCCTTCCTTCCTTCCT
>NW_006408537.1:8377982-8402164 GCF_000296735.1 Chrysochloris asiatica
ACTTTAGCTTTCTTTCTTTCTTCTTTCTTTCTTTCTTCTTCCTTCCTTCCTTCCTTCCTTCCTTCCTTCCTTCCTTCCTTCCTTCTTTCCTTCCTTCCTTCTTTCTATCTTTCTTTCTTTTCTTTCTCTCAGGCATATATAATAATTTACACCTCCAAAGGGCACATTCCTGAAGTGTGCCTCCTGGTCGCCATCTCTTAGTCCTTAACTTCCCATGAATCTAGAGTCCTCAGCTGCTCCCTCTCTCCAGGTTCCCATCTCTGTCTCCATCTCTGGTGTCGTTGCTTCTCTCAATAAAGTCTTTCATTCTGCTTGTGCTCTTTTCCCTTGATGATCCTAGGGTCCTTTGTTTCTGGATGGTAAGACTAACTACTCCCCTGATTTTGTTACAAAACCTTTACAATTGTGAGAGTCACAATTAGTCATGATAACAATTACTCATTATTAAATCATAAGAATCTTATCCCCATATCTTTTAACCAGACCCATCTATACAAGATGAAAACTATTCACCAGGGACTGTTTCTTTCACCGCACACTACTAAACTAAGCTCCCCCTTGAAACCTTCCATCACCAAGACCATATTTTTCAACTACTTCCTCTTTGTTTCCAATTTTTGCATTCCAGTTATCCGTAACTGTCAATGCATTTTGATTTCATGTTTGATCAATTTTAGACCGAGGAAGTTGGTGGAAATCTTCAGTTTCATTATCATTGGCTTTAGTGGTTGGTACATACATTTAAATAATATTGGTATTAACTGGTGTTCCTTCTATACCTATGGATATTATTCTATCTCAGACAGCATTGTACTTTAATTTTGAGTTTTACTTTTTGTCTTCCTTCCCCCAGGCAGTACTAACTCTCTACTTGGGTCTTTGATTGCTAAAGTAACACAGATTTGTAGTGAGGGGAGTAGTCCATTTCCCCCAGAAAATTGTTCTAGAGCAGCACATATTCTTGTTGGATACATTTATAGATATAGTATTGCCAGGTATAAGATGCATACACTCTGATTTGTTGTTAGTGTCGTTAAGGGCCATCGAGTTGGTTCTGACCTGTAGCAACCCTATATAGGGTTTTTGAGGAGTGGTTGGTGACCTTGAATCCTCAACTTGTGGATCAAACCTACCTTGCATTCTAGCACATTACCCTACTGCACCACACCAGGACTCCATACGCTCTGATAGATATTGCCAAGTTGTCTCCAAAGAGGCCCCTTGTACTAGCACTTGAGGTAATAATATACTAGGTTCTTCTTCCCCATATTCTCACCAACATTGTGTACAATCAGATTATCCTATATTTGCCAAACTGCTATGGGAGAAATTTGATCTCACTTAGATTTGAGTAAGGTTGCATGTACTTCATAAGCTATTCATATTATTCTACTGTGAATTGTTTATTTCAGGTCTACTAAGAGGAGTCGTAGTGGCACTGTAGGTTTATGCTTTGGACTATGAGGTTGGTTTGAACTACAGTGTCGGCAGTTCAAGCTCACCAGCCGCTCGTCGGAAGCCCTACACAGGGTCACTGTGAGTCAGAACTGATTCAACAGCACTTAACAACACGAAGAAAATTTTGTACTTTGCCATCATTATAAGTAAATACTTTTCCAGTTTGTCTTTAAGTATTTTTTTTTCATGTTTTATTGTGAATTATATGGTATTTTACATGAGAGAATTTTAGTTTTACATTCATTCCACCGTATATCGTTTCATTGCCATGGTTCCAATCCCCTCCATGCATCATCAACCGACCAAAGGGTATACCCTATAAACCCGCCCCCTACACTCCCTCCCCACCCCCAATACTTCAGCACACAGTCTCTCTCCCTCTCTGGATCCAAAGTCCCCAGCCGCTTCATCACTCCACGTCATCATCTCTGCCTCTATCTCGGGCCTCTTTAAGTATTTTTTAACTTAATTTTTTTGTGGGCAGACACACAGTAAAGGATACACTGTTTTAAAGAAATTCTATATGTATAATTCAATTACATTGTTTACATTCTTCAAGTTGTGTAACTGTTCTCACTACCCTTCTCTGAATTATTCCACTATAGTTGTGCCATCTAAGCTTCTCATCTAAACTTTCAAGATGCTGTTGCCATTTTGATCCTACATAGATAAATCTCTGAGAGCGCATAATGCTCAAGGCAGACATACTTTACTAATATGACTAAACTGTTGCTTAGTCATATTAGTAAAAAGTCAAAGCAGACTTCTGAGAAAAGTGTTGGCTTAAGGTTTAAAAATCTCTGAGGGCAATAGTTTTGGTGTTCATTCAGTCTCAATGGCTCCATTGAGAATTTTTAATTCTGCTTTAGTTTTTCCCCCTTTTTGATCAAAACTTTTCAACAGAATCTTAGATCAAAAGGTTCACTAATGGTAGCCAGACACCATCAGTTCTCATCTCTTGGCACAGAAAGGCAGATATTCATGATGGAAACATTTCCTCCTCCAATTCCTCACCCTCCTTCTCATCTTCCCTCTTATGCCTGGTTGTTGTTGTTGTTAAGTGCCATTGAGCTGGTTCCAACTATAGCAATCCTGCATAGGGTTTCCGATGAGTGGCTGATGACTTTGAATCGCCAATCTTGTGGTTCCAATAGACCTTCTGATCCAGTGCTTATCCTACAGCATCACACCAGGGCTCCTAACCACCAATAAACTTTGGTCCCTCTCTATTTGTCTATTCTTGTTATTTTATGTAAGTGAGATATTAATTTTCTCCCATTCTTAGATTGTCTCTTGACTTTGTTGACATAGTGCTTTGATGGACTTTTAAATTTTGATGAAATCCCATTGATCTATTTTATCTTTTGTTGCCCAGGCCTTTGGTGTCATGCCTAAGGATCTGCTATTGAGGAGTAGGTCTTAAAGCAATTATGTGATGTTCTTTTCAAAAAAGCCTTGTTTTACAGTGCAAGGTGTGGACCTGGTGGTATTTTTTGGATGATCAGATATTTATCAATCATTTCTTCATGGTTCCTGGATTTTGTGTCTAGCTTTGGAAAGTTTTCCTCACTTCAAGAATAAATATTTTTTAATCCTCCCTAGTATTGCCACAGTTTTTCCAGTTTGAGTCTGGGTAGGAAAATTAACAGAGTCTTATTTATATTGAGGGAAGGCAGGTTTCCACCAGCTAAAATAATGAAGATATTTCATAAAACCACATTTTTATTATGCACTGGTTATACCACAGACATCTGTAACTTTGCTCTCTGCCTTGCTGGGGGCATTTATTAGTATTTCACATGATTGTAAGCTAAAAATACATCTATAGAAATATTGCTATGACCAAGCACATACACTGTTAATGTTTTATGCCTGGGAAGCCTGTGTTCGCTCTAGCACCCATAGAGAAACTCCATGTACAGTCTCAACCTACGGCAAACAGATCATACTGCCTAGGAGAAAGATGAACTTTCATTATTTGCCAATTGTCAGCACAGAGTCACTTCTTAAGAATTACATATGACAGATCATTAATGCCGTGTGTGATGAGAACATCCAGTAAGGAAGAACCCTCCTAAATTGTTTTATTTGGAAAAATTTAGGTATGTTTCCAATCCATTTCAACAATGGTTTCATCTATTCCAAATAGGGCCAATTTTTAACTTCTATGATTTGGAAGTTCTACCAGAAGTTATTTATTCTAATTCCCACCTCTAGGGAGAATACTCCCTTTGGAATACTTTCTATTTTGGAAACAAAACAGAAAACGTACAGGACATTCTGCATCTTGGAAATAAAAATCCCAGAATTCCTCGTAGGAACACACACCTCCATACAGATATTTTTCCACCAATATCCACCATCAATCTCAATAAGGAGAAAAATGTTATTCCCATTGACCCTTGACCTACCAGAGGTGGTGAGCAAGGAGATGATCCTGCTGTAGGAACCAGAAACAATAAAGGAAATGGAAAGTAGACCCTAAAAAGCCACTGTTCCTCAAAGCCACAACTGTTGAGTCACCACTACCACCATCTCTTAGGACTCAAGAAAGACACCTATAAAAATTATGAAATCTGGAGTGCATGCTCCTATAATCTCAATTTCACTGCTTCTGACTCTCAGATCCTCGTATCACATCTCCATGTGTTCATTAGTGTTTTAATAATGAGGGCCTAAAAACACAGTCTTTCCCCAAGTAGTCCTAGATTTAGTGAATAATGACTCCCAAGGCAGCCATATCTGTTGTTGTTGTTGAGTGATGTTGAGTTGGTTCCAACCCATAGTGACCCTGTATAGGGTTTCCAAGGAGTGACTGGTGAGTTTGAACTGCCGGCCTTACAGTTCAAACAACCTTGCGGTCCAATGTTTATCCTACAGCACCACACCAGGACTCCCATATAACAACTGTAATAAATAAAAACTTCTTTCTTTTGCCAAGATAAAAATTTGTCTTCTACTCCTTGGTGGCCCTTCCTAGATTTAAAGAAAGGATAATGCATTGGATTGCAAGGTTGGTTTGAACCACAAGGTTGGAGGTTCAAACTCACCAGCTGTTAGGCAGAAATCCTTCACAGGGTTGCTTTGAGTCAAAACCGACTTGGCAGCATTAACAACAACAACATTGAGGTGTTAAGAATCACATTTGGATTTAGTTCTGTTACTATGTGACCTTGGGGACTTTATTTACTTTTTTTTTTTAAGCTTTAAAATGAGATGCTAACACCTGCCTTACAGGTAAACCATTATTATTACAGTAACTGTAGGCCACAAATGAGGAGCTCTGGTAGCATAGGGGTTACGAATTGGGCAGCGAATCTTAAGATTAGCAGTTCGAAACTACCAGCTGTTCCACGGGGTAAAGATGAGGCTTTCTGCTCCCGTAAAGATTTACAGCCTTGGAAACTCTGTACAGGGTCGCTATGAGTCAGAAGTGACTCCATGGCACATAACCACCACCATAGGTCACAAATAATTTTAGCCAGTTTAGTTAAAATGGTAGTTGTAATTAGTTACAATTCTGAATATTGTTCATACTAATCTAGAAATCATTATGTCTTTCTAGGGAATCGAGAGGAATATAATGGTTAGAGAATGGTGTGTGGTGGTGTGCCATGGAGTTGGTCCAAACTCAAAGCGACCCTTTACAGGGTTTCCGAGGCTGTAAATCTTTGTGCGAGCAGAAAGCTTCATTTTTTCCTGTGGAGAAGCTGGTAGATTCAAACTGCTGACTTAATGGTTAACAGCCCAATTGTAACCTTACGAATCGGGCTGTGAACCTCAAGGTCAGCAGTTCGAAACTACCAGCGGTTCCGCGGGAGAAAGAGGAGGCGTTCTGCTCCCGTAAAGATTTACAGCCTCGGAAACCCTGTGCAGGGTCGCTATGAGTCGGAACCGACTCCACGGCACTTAACAAACAACAACAACATAATGTTAACAGTGCTCCTTGGTTAGAAAAAGTTACATGAGAATTACTATGGAATTTAAATTAACTCTACACATATTCTGTCCATGATGAGATCATGTTCATCACCATGTTTAAAAAGTGCAAGGAGAAGACCTGCAACACCCAGTGGTTTTCATAGTTATTTCTCAACTGTAATAACTGTTATGTTGAGACTATGTTAGTTTTTTAAAAACTTGTTAGTCCACTTAAAGTTTAAGTGAAATTTCTCATCAAAGTTCTGAATTTCATTCATCTGTTAATAATGAAAATAATCAGTATATAAACTGTGTAGAGCCCCCTTGCAAACTTTAAATTTTAGGTGTTTATTTAAAAATATAAAATCTTTTTTTTTTTTCTACACTATGCCCACTTCCAATATAATTTTCATTTGTTTCTTTGGACTTTACCTGCTGAAGTCCACCAGTCATCCACATTTCCTTCTCCTTTGAGCTGGGCACTGTATTTCCATTAAGGTAATTTAAGGTGATTTAACGGCCATATCACCAACTGACTTTCATTGAACTACAACCATTTCCCCTCCTTAAACAGGCTGTGGATAAATTTATTTTCAATCCTATGTTTGGTGTGCTCACTAGCAAATGTATAAAATATGTTAAATTGTAGCTATGTGTTAAATGTGAGTTGTTAATCTGGCATGTCCAGATAGTTTTCATACTCACAATTCTTCTATCATTTATTTGTCATTAAAATGCTTCTTACTGGTTATAGGAATACAAACTTTGGAACAGGATTACTAAGGAATCTTAATTTTAAGACTGTAAGGGTCTCTCATTCTGTAGTGTTATATCCTGGTGGAAAGGAGTGGATTTACTCAACAATTGTTTGGTAACCGTTATTGAGATCAATTAAGAAAACATAGCATTAATCTCTCAGATAGTGACTGTGTGGTCATTTCCAGTCTATTTACTTTTAGAACTAGGCCATACTGACGATTATGATGGCAAGTCTTTGAAATATTCTGAGTTCAGCAGAATAGTTGAAGTTTATTTTACATGTTCAGAAATCTATTCTAAAATGTGTACCAGAATCAAGTGATTGTTCTTCTGCAATATATTTCCACAAACCTACTTTTAGGTATGGGGTTCTGGTGTGGTGCTGTGGGAAAAGCACTGGACTGCTAAGGTTGGTGGCTCAAACACCCCAGCCGGCCCTCAGCAACTCTATACAGGGTCGCCGTGAGTCAGAACTGAGTTGATGGCATTTAACAACAATAGCATTCATAGGTACAGATCCCCATGAGGTGCAAAACCACCTAGATTTCATCCTATTTTATCTTCTAGAAGTTGCATTTAACACTTAGGTCTAAGATATATCTTGAGTTAATTTTGCTTTCTTTCTGTTTTGCTAAGAGTTATGTAAGGTATGCCCACCTGTGATAGCAGCTGTATGCAATTACAGCCCTGATTAGCTATTCTGGTGGAGGTAGGGATATTGTTAGTCTTGGTTATTTGATAATGGTTATAGACTATTTATTTTGTCTCTGACAAAAAAAAATAATTCTACAGAGGGGTGTGTTACCAACATTCCCAAAGCTACAATTCCAGTTCTGGTCCTTGGTACCTCTCTCTTGTTCTACTACAATGTTTTTGTTTTTGTTGTCAGGTGCCATCGAGTCAGAACCGACCCATAGCGACCCCATGCACAGCAGAACGAAACAATGTCTGATCCTGGGCCAACCTCACTACTGCTGTCACACTCGAGTTCATCAATGATGTCACCTGGCCAATCCATCTCGTTAGGGGTCTTCCTCTCTTTCTCTGACCCTCCACCTTACCCAGCATGACATCCTTCTCCAGCGATTGTTCCCTCTGGACAATATGTCCAAAGTATGAGAGACGAAGCTTAGCCATCCTTGCCTCCAAGGAGCACTCTGGCTGTACGTCTTCCAAAACAGATCTATTGGTTCTTTTGGCAGCCCATGGCACTTTCAGTATTCTCCTCCAACACCACAACTCAAAGGCATCAATTCTTCTACGATCGTCCTTATTCACTGTCCAGCTTTCGCATCCATATGAGGTTCTTGAAAATACTACTACAATGTTGTTGTTGTTGTTGTCAGGTGCCATCGAGTCGGAACCGACTCATAGCGACCCCATGCACAGCAGAACGAAACAATGTCCGATCCTGGGCCAACCTCACTACCGCTGCCACACTCGAGTCCATCAATGATGCCACCTGGCCAATCCATCTCGTTAGGGGTCTTCCTCTTTTTCTCTGACCCTCCACCTTACCCAGCATGACATCCGTCTCCAACGATTGTTTCCTCCGGACAATATGTCCAAAGTAGGAGAGACGAAGCTTAGCCATCCTGGCCTACAAGGAGCACTCTGGCTGCACTTCTTCCAAAATAGACATCTATTTTCTCCTCATTTCTAATTGTTAACATCATTTTGAAGATCTCCCTGAGACCAGAGACCATGGATTAATAACTACCATGATCTACAGGATGATGGTTGGTGAGGAAATACAGGAGAAATAAAATGAATTGATGCAGTTAGATTCAACAGGAAAGGCAATAGATTTGAACAATAGAAGGAGGCAGATGACATATGATGGGTTTTTATGTTACTGTCTTAATTTCCAAGGTTTGCCGTAACAAAATAGTACAAAGCAGATGACTTTAAAGAACAGAAATTCTCTCACAGTTCTGGAGACTAAGAATCTGAATTCAGGGCTTTTGTTGGGCTATATTGTCTCTGAATACTCTAGTAAGATTCTTGTCTCTTCCAGCTTCTTATAACCATTACTATTCCTTGGCTCTTGTAGAGGCATCTTCACATGACTGTCTTTTCTTTGTCTCTCTGCATTTGTTCTCTTTTTCTATATGGACAGTATTCAGATGGGATCAGTACCCAACCTACTTTGGTATGCCCTCATCTGATAACATCTTTGAGGGCCCTACTTCCAAACAAGGTCACATGCACTGATATCAGGATCAGGACTTCAACGTATCTTTTGAGGGGACACAATTCATAACAGAAACCCAAAGGAAAGGATTTAAGAAGGTCCACTGTGGGTGCTAGTTTGGGTCAGATTGATGGAAGCACAAAGCAAGGTGCTTATGGAAAGGGATACTTGACTGAGGGTGGCTTATATTTTGGACATAGTTTTTGGGTTAAGAGAATACAAATCTTTGTGACCTCAGCATTTCTTAAAAATGTAGTCTAGGCTGATATAAGCCATCATTGATTTGTATTGTGCTTTTTTGGGTTTCTGTGTGAAGAAAGCAATGACCACTCCTTAGTGTGGGAGAGAGGAGGAGGATACTGCCTTTCAGGTAAAATTGTAAGACTGGTTGTGCTCCCAAGTAGGCTGAGGGATGTGTGTGTGTGTGTGTGTAAAACTCTTGTGTTTTTTTTTTTCTTAAAAACAAACAAACCAGAAGTATCAGACTTGAAGGGCATTGCAGGTTGGTATTTAGTAGGTATGGCTGTGGACATGAGTTAGTGGATTATTGTAAATTATGCACTGCATTTCAGAAAAGAGAATCAGTCAGGTAGCAAACATTATGTTTTTGATTATCTAATTGAGCTCTGGTAGCGTAGTGGTTACAAATCGGGCTGTGAACTTCAAGGTCAGCAGTTCCAAACTACCAGCTGCTCCGCGGGAGAAAGATGAGGCTTTCTGCTCCCGTAAAGATTTACAGCCTCGGAAACCCTGTTCAGGGTCACTATGGGTCGGAACCGACTCGATGGCACTGAACAACAACAAATTGCAGAAAGTTTGTTTCTAAATTAACCAGTCAGGGATCATATTCTAATCAATGGTCTAGTCAAAGGGTAACAGGTTTTGAATTGGCCAGTGAATTCAAGGGATAGACTAGGTTTCAAGCAGTGCTCTTCAGATGTAAATCGTAGACTTTCTAGTACTGTGTCTAATCATAGATTAACTTTGAGTTGTTTTTTCTATGAAAACTTGTGTTTTTTTAAGTTACTTATCAGTCATATTGATTTCTTTTTAAGTCTTACATTTGGCTGCCAATTTCAGTTTCTTAAGTTCTTGCCACAAATCTATTTCTTATATGAGGTTCTCAACCAGTCTTCAAAATAATAGATAATTAATCACCAACCTGGTGTGGTGCTGTAGGATATGCACTCAACCACAAGGTTGGTTTGGACCTCAAGGTCAGCGGTTCAAAGTTACCAGCCGCTCCTTGGAAACCCTATACAGGGTTGCTGTGAATCTGAATCAGTTCAGTGGCACTTAACAACCACCACTACCAACCTACTAACCAAAAGGTTAGTGACTGAAACCCAGTGGAAAAACCTGGCAGTCTGCTCCCATAAAGATTACAATCTACAAACCCCTATGGGGTGTTCCACCCTGTCACATGGGTCGCTGGGAGTCAAAATTGACAGCACTACAGTAACATTATTTGTATTTTAAAATAATTTAAATGAATGTGAAGAGGTAGCTATTTGAGTAGGGTCAGACCTTGGGAAAATGACTGAGTATCTGCATCTTCTGATGCTGAGGACAATGATGGTTGCACAACACCAGTACACCAGGGTTGCAATGTTTTTTTACTCAAGATGGCAGCTCTTCATAAGAAGGACACAGCCATGGCATGTCTTAGGAAGCCATCTTGATGTTTCAGAGCAGCGAACTTCATACTAAGATGGTTTTAGCTTATACTTGGAGTGCGGCTAAATGTTTAATGCTTCATAACTAGACTAATTTTCTACTGTGTTATGTCTTGTTTAATGGAGTCTTGGTGTGGCATTGTACAATAAGCACTGTACTGCCAACCACAATGTTAGTGGTTCATATCAACCAGCTGCTCCTCAGAACCCAATGTAGGGTGTCTATGAATTGGAACTGACTAGAATGAAGTTAACAACAACACAAAAGTAATAATTTTGTAAAAATTGGTTAACTGAGTAAGAAGCTCTAATTTGAGGCCAGTTTCACCTCTATCATTACAAGATGCATGTGTCTCCCTGTACTTGCGTCATCAAATAGAGAATCTGAGTCCTGTTTCTGCCTCTTCTACCAAATAGGGATCTTAAATGATTTCCTTGGATGAACTTTTGAATATTCTCCTGTTTGCCTAAATTCACTGACAATGTATATGAATAAATGTTGTCTTCATTAGGGTATGTTATTGCCACTATGCCATGGTGTGCTATTTTCATATCAAATGGTTTACAAACATTTATTTCAAACGTGAAAACAATGTGATATAAGCAAAAACAGTCCAATACAGATATACATGGAATGATATACATTCAGATTTTCCCAATTCACCTTTGGTCACTTTGACTACAGTGGCTTACAAGGTGGTCCTTTGCATTTACTTTGATCTTGTCACTTAAATATATTTCTAATTGTTGGTCAGTGCTTTCATGCACGCATTATTTCATTCACTCTTACTCTGTTTCACACACCTCTGGAAAACAGCCCTTTTAAATATCGGTTTAATGCATCATTGTCAGACTCATTTACTTTTGTCACATCATGTCTGAAAGATAGTTAATTCAGTGAAGAACTTTTATTTAGTATGTTTTGATTTACATTGACTGTGTGTGGCAGGGGTATTTTATATATACATTCCATGACAAATTTGTCAGTTTCTGATTATACAACTATTATTTGTTAATTGTAGAAAAGTTAGAAAATATACAAAAGAGTACAAAGAATAAAAGCATTCATCATCCCAGCACTTAAGAGTGTGTTATTGATAAATCTGGGGGCTAAGTTTCTGGTCAGCTGTTGGCCAGAGACCACTCTGTTTCTTTCCATATGGACCTATCCAACACAGCAGTTTGTTTCATCAAAGTGTGTAAGATGAGAAAGCAACAGAATCCAGCAAGACTAACTCACAGCCTTTTGTAACCTAATCATGGATGTGGTCCTATTACTTTTGCCATATTCTATAAGCTGGAAGCAGATCACTAGGTCCAGCCCACATTCAAGGACAAAGGATTACATCAGGGCATGAATACTAAGCAGCAGAGATCGCTGAGGGTCATCTTTGAAAGCTGTTTACCATAATACTGAATCAGAAAAGCTATATTATAATCCCTCAACTTCTTATGTAAAGACTGATTAAAAAATCTTTGAAGTCATCCTTAATTCCATCATTTTATGGTTTAAATTAAGAGACACTGGCTCAACACAGTCTACAAGATTAATGAATGTTTACTCAAAACTTCACTTTACAAAAGAAGTTATATATTTGGAAATAAGCAAAATAAGAATGCAAGCAAATATTGCCTGACATTCAAAACAAAAATATGTTAGAATGCAAGCAAGTATCAGTTTCCTAATAGGGATCATAGAGACCTGGGCACCTTATTGAACATTTTTCAATAGAATGAGACACTAACAGGTGGAAACTTTTCTAGTCTGAAAACTTATTAGACCCACCTTACCCCATTTGGTTTAAATATTGCCGTCCCTCATTTTCCTATTAAGTTCCTTTCCTTTGTAACCTTGAAGGCTCTAGGTTGCTTCTTCACCAAAACATTAGAGTATTTCCACTGGGGGACATTTATTTCTCATGGTTGCTGTTATTGGCACCTGGATGCTCATCTGCTGACCCAGGAGCTCCAAACATGAACTAGCTGGTTTGTACCAGGGGTTCCCATATTTGTGGCAGATGCATTTTTCATGATTCATATGTTCATGTGAAATAGGAGGGAAACATTTGCCAACAAACAAAACACGTCCCTGTGGCCTCCCTTTCCTTGGACTTATGTTCCAGCATGGCTTGACATTTGGTTTATGTCAATGAGATCACTTTCATACGCAGAGGAACTACTTCATAGTGTTCTCTAGAAAATCAAAGTACACAAAATACCTCAGAACAAGACAGGGTACTGTTTAGTGGACTGCGAGCTAAAGTTTATCCAAGAGAGTTTATATATAATGAAGCAAATGAACAGTTTTTGCAGCAGCCTTGAGCTAGCTTGCCTATGAATTATGGTTTAAATAATCTGAAAACAACTAAGATAATGTTTTTCATATATACATATGTCAGCTCTCTGGGGATAGAGATGTTTGTAAATTTTTATTAGTTCTAGAGAAAAATCAAAAAGAATACCAGAGCCAGTTTGAAGAGCAAGGCTCTTCACACACTGTGAAAGAATCAGGATTCTTGTAGGTTTGTCTGTCCTACAAACCATGTTTGAATCCTCATCCATCCCTTTGTATGAAAGTTTGGTGCTTGTAAGGAATTTGATGAAACAAGCTTTAAGAGTTACTTGCTCACGACACCCAAAGCCCATTTATTTCTATTATACTATGCTATTTTATTGTTGTTGTTGTTATGTGCGGTGGAGTCGGTTCCGACTCATAGCGACCCTGTACAGGGTTTCCAAGGCTGTAAATCTTTACGGGAGCAGAAAGCCTCATCTTTCTCCCGCGGAACAGCTGGTAGTTTTGAACTGCTGACCTTGTGGTTCACAGCCCGATTCGTAACCACTACACTACCAGAGCGCCTTCATGCTACTTTATTAGGAACATGCATTTTTGAGATTTTAGTGTGTGTGTGAGAAAGCAAGCTCTGGCTCACATCTTATTGATCAGTCTCTTATTTTTCTCCCTAATTTCATTGTAGAAACAGAAAAAAAATATATTCTTCCTATTATGCTTTCCCCAACAACAAAACAAAGTGTATAATATATACGTGTGTGTGTATACATATATATATAATATACATGTGTGTATATATATATATATATGGAGCTCTGGTAGTGTAGTGGTTACGAATTGGACTGTGAACTGCAACATCAGCAGTTCGAAACTACCAGCTGATCCTCAGGAGAAAGATGAAGCTTTCTGCTCCCATAAAGATTTACAACCTCGAGAACCCTATACAGGGTTGCCATGAGTCAGAACCGACTCCACGGCACATAACCACCACCACCACCATATATATTTATGTATGTATGTATATATATACACACACACACATATAGACACATATTTTTAAAGTAGAATTCATCATGACTTCAGCAAGATAGCAGACACACTACATAGACCTTCTACAACAAAGATACGAGAGACAAAATAAAACAGACAGAAATGAAAATTCTAGCACTCTGAACTTCAGAAACATTGTGAAGGGAGGTGGATAGAGTGCTTGCCGGGAGAAGAGTCTGAGCAGGGAGAGAGAGATTGCTGGTGAAACACTGTCCAGACGTGGCTTGACCATCTTGTGAGCAGCTTTGACAGCAGAGGAAGGCCTGGTATTCACGCAGGCCATGTTAAGATGCAATTTCTTTTTTTCCCATGCTCCCCTGGTGAATATAAGTATGACCAGTTCCCACCTTCATCCACCCCCAGTGCAGACTCTGCTGTCTGGGAATTTTGAACCACTTAGTTAGGAGCCATGCCAATGTGAGGTGGGCGTCAGCTGAGCCACTTTGGCATGCCATTTTGGTACTTGGATTTAGGTGGACTTGGCTCCAAACCTACAAAACCTGTAGAGCCACTAGAACAGTCACCCTGCCCCCAGCTTCCCTGTGGTCCTAACAGACACCAGCTCCATAAAGGGCCCCCATGAACTACTTCCATTTGAGTACCCTGAACACAGATAACAAACACCAAGGCCAATAGGAACTATATTTGGGCCAATATATACTGCTGTTACTTTTCTTCCACAATTACCTCATGAGTTCCTTGAAATGAAGGAGCACCACCTCACCCCAATATTTCTCCCCTCTGGGTCCAACAATGGCACTGTTTTTTGTTTTTAAATTACAACAACCTCACAATGGCCCACAGACAACAAATTTAACTCACACAAAGAAACAAAAGAGAATGGCTCAAACAAATAACCAAGATGCAGAGCCAGAAGATGTTTCTGAGAAAGTAAAGGTAATAGAACTGAAAATGAATTCAAAAGAATGATAATTAGGTACGTTCAAAGGATCAATAGAAAGGTGGAGGAAAGCAAGGGGATCACAATAAAAACTTTAGAAGAATTCAGGATAACATTACAGGAACAAACCAACAAAATAAATGCAAATTTTAGAACAATATAAAACCTGCCATTAGAAATTCAGAAGATTAATAATAAAATCTCAGTAATGGACAATGCACTGAAAAGACACAGGAGTAGATGCAAAGCAATGGAAGCCAGAATTAGTGCACTTGAAGAGAAATGTCTCCATACTGGTGTGTTAGAAGAACAATCACACCAAAAAGAAAAGAAAACCTAAGGGTTGTGTGGGATATAATGAAATGGAACTACTTATGTGCGATTGGAATTCTAGAAAAAGAAGAAACAAGTACAGAGAAAACTGTCAAAGAGTTGGAGGAAAACTTCCCTAACACCATGAAAGACGAGAAGGCAAGCATACAAGAAGCTGACTGAGCCCCAAACAGGAGAGATCCCAAAAGAAAATCACCAAGACATAATCAAACTTTCCAAAATCAAAGACAAGGAAAGAATCCTGAGAGTAGCTGAGGAAACATGAAAAGTTACCAACAAAGGAGAATAAATGAACCTAAGCTCTGACATTTCAGCAGAAACTATGTAGGCAAGAAGGCAATGGGATAACATAATACAAAACTCTGAAAGAAAAAGGGTTTCTGAAACTAAATCTTTATGGGAACACACAACCTCATCTTTCTCTCACAGAGCAGCTGGTGGTTTAAACCACTGACCTTTCAGTTAACATCCCAATGCCTAACCACTATCAGTAATAAACATGAAAAGTTTGTGAATCACTGGGATAGAAGTTAAATTCAAAGACTATGGAAATGTAATTTTGTAAATTTTGCCCGGGGCAAATGTAGCATTAAGATTAATAAAGTTCTTGTTTAATCCTTAATCTCTATTTTGTGCTTATCCCCAATTACAGTTTTTAATCTCCATTAATGAACTATAAAAAAGTGTGGGTACACTAATACGAAATTTCTTTGAACAAATTTCTGCTTTGCATCTATTCTTTATTTAGCGCATTGGAAGCAGGAGCAAGGATGAAAAACTCCCAATTTTTGTTGTCCTTTATTATAGCTTGGTAGTCAACATCTCCATAGACATAGGAGTTAAATAGCCAAAGTTGCATAACATGGTAGGTTAAGTCAATGTTTAAGTAGTCTGTGGACCGGCACAAACACCTCAGCTATCAAACTATTGACTTCCAAGCAGAGTTTGACAATTTCTAACATGATTCTAGGAAACCTACTTACTGAAGCACTGAATGAAAAATCAGAGTGTTCTTACCTTCATCATGGGACTCCAAAGCTGAGTTTACAGCCACACAGTGTCAGACACACATGAACAGAAGGTGCTGTTTTTAAGCACCATTGAGTCAGTTCTGACCCTAGTGATCTGATATAGAGTTTCTAGGAGTCACTGGTGAACTTGAACTGCTGACCTTTTTCTTCAAACCGACTTTGCAGTCCAGCGCATTAACCACAGCGTCATAAAGTTGCAGGTCCTTACACATGTAGTGCTTAGTGACATTAGAGCACTCAGTTGGCATAAAGCACATACATTTCAAAGTACTTTGTCAAAAAAAGAGTAGATAACTGCAATCCATTACAATTACGCTTTTTGCAAATATACACAAGTTTTCAAAATAAGGCACTTTCTCTATTTGTCCTTCCTGTTTTTCTAGCTCTAAGATATGGTTAATATCATCGGTTTCTGCACTGGTATTAAAGGACTCCTGGTGTGGTGCTGTAAGATCAGCACTGGACTGAGAACCACAAAGTAGGCAGTTCAAACCCACCAACTGCTCCTCAGAAACCCTATACAGGGTCTCTATGAGTCAGAACTGACTTGACAGCACTTGACTACAACAATGAAAGGTGAGTATTCTGTTATTATTTTTTTAAGTATCAGATCATGACAATCTGTAGTTTTGATTTTTAAGACAAAAATGTCTCTTTCATGATTCAACTTCCTTAATTCTTAGGATCCAATCTTTACATTAAGATTGTAGAGTTAAGATACATTTCAATGTCCTACTTTTTATAAAGATTTTTTCTTTTTTTTTTAAAGAAAAACGAAAACAGAAGAAAGGAAGAAAAAGAAATGTGTATGGGGTGGAGGAAGAGGTGTGTCTGCTGCATTGCCTGAAATGTACAGGACTTTTCGGAAGTTAGAGTGAGGCTATATAGGAGAAGTGCAAAAAGTTCCTCACAAGGCCAAATGATGCTAACTTTGAGTGGGCCCTTAACACTTTCCAGAAATATTTTAAACCACTATTTTTTGTAAGTAAAAGCTTATTTTGCTAAAGGGTAGTATTCAAACAGATAAGAGATAAAAATCATTGCCTTCAATTTGTCTTTCAAGTAGAAATGTGATCATATGCAAAATACTAGGAGGATAAAAACAATTTCCATTGCCTTCTCAGATGAAAATGTGTCTAGTCAAATTCACGAATTATTATTAAATGTGATCTCAAAGGTTAGAATTACCTTTTTACATAAAAACTACCCATGTCTTAGAAAAGAGGGAATTTCTATTGCTTGCAAATTGCATCTAATTTTTGCCAGTGGGAACTACAGGCTCTTCATTGTTGACCTCCATGAAAAAGGCCAAGCAGGAAAAACCATACTGTCTCCTGGAACACTACCACAGCCATTTGCTAAAATAAACTTGCAAAGTAACAACTTTCTGTACCTTCTAAGTATATCTGAAGTTGTTTTCATATTTAGGAAAATATGATTTTTAAGTGTACACAGGCTAGAATAGTATCTGAATGATAATCTATCATCCTGTGGTTTTAATTCATGTTTTTTTAGTGATCTATTAACTTTTCCCTGCCTTGAATGTATGAGTAAGAACCCTGTAGAACCAGTACAACTAACACTGGTTGGCAAATGGTTGGTACTTATTCAAAATATTTGTAGAATGAGTCATTAGCAAGGTTGGTGATTCAAACCCATCAGCCTGTGTTTCAGGGTTGCCGTGAGTTGAAACTGACTCGACAGCAGTTAACAACAACAAACAACAATTATAACCAAAAAAGCTAAACCTGCTGTTGAGTTCATCTGACTCCTAGTGACTCTATACGGCAGGCACACCCATAGGGTGCCCAAGGCTATAATCTTCACAGGAGCAGACTGCCACATTTTTATCCCATGGAGCAGTGGTGGGTTGAAACTGCTGGCCTTTTGATGAGCAGCTGAGTACTTAAACACTGTGCCACCTAAGCAGAAAACCAAATCCCCCTGTGTTGTGTCCATCCTGAGTCAGAGCTACCTTTCTTGGACAGAACAGAACTGTCACAAAGGCTTTCCAAGGCTTTTAAAATTTTACAGTGGAGTAGCTGGAGGGTTCGAACCCCTGATTTTTGGTTAGCAACTTTGGTTGGCAACCAAGGTTCCATTATGTATCATCACTCCCTGGTATTTATGCTCTCCAAATTCAGCCTATCATATTATTAGCAAAAATCGAGCAAGCATATAACCTTTTACTGAAAACAAACAATCAACAGCAAAAGTTAACTTTAAATAATCAGGTATCCATATGTTCAAGTGAATATGTTTTATTAAATGCATACTAATATCTTTCTGTATTATATGAGTATACATAATAAATTAAAATGTATATATATTTATTAAATATAGATATAACACCAGAACATGATTATTTCAGATGAGAAATCAAAATAAACCCAATTTTTAAGTATCTTTTGGTCACTCCAAATTGATATTGCTCATAAAAAAATACACTGATTTTTCCCTGGGGAAAAAAATTAATTCCATAGCAATGTAGTTAAGGACATGTTTTATTTCATAGCTCTCTGCAAGCAAACTTGCTTTGATACAAAATGTGTTCAATGATACAGGTGCCACTGTCCACTCAAGCAAAAGAAAACCTCACATTTATATGAATGCACTTGATAATTAGATTCTTACAGTATAATAGGTCTAATATTCAGGATGCCTCTGGTCTTATTTAAAGCAATGGCACAGAAATGCTGCAAGGTACTTGAACATCATAGTACTCGCAAGTCTTAACATTAACTTCCTGTGAGTTCGCAGTCAGAAACTGTTTAAAGAACTGTGTGTGATGTGTTCGTCTTTTTGCCCTCCATCTTTCAGTATACATTTAAATCATCTCAAAATAGATCCTTGTGAATGTGTTTTGGCTTTTCAGAGTCTGCACAAAAATAAGAAAATGTCATGAGGTATCCTTCAGTTTAGTTACCCATGTAGTGATGTGGTTGACAGAGAGGATGTAGACTTACCTGTACGTACAATAACTGATTTTAGTGTATGCTCCACACGTTACAGTGCAGAAATGTTAGTTCGTGTTACCTTTCTTCCCCCTCACATATGATGTGACTTTAACCTCAGAATATCTTACAAAAGAAAATTATACAGATAAAATAAAAAGACAAATACACAAATAAGGCCATCTGCAGTATTTTAAGCTCACCTCTTAGAATATTTCACAATAATTTCTACATCATATTTTACACCTTTCAAACTTAAATAATAAATGCTCAAGGAAGGGCCTTGGTGGAACCAATTGCACTATCTTTTTGAGGACTTGTCCAATTTGCTGGCAGGTGATTTTCTCTGGGGAGTGGGAATTTTGGAAGGTTTGGCTGTGGATGGCCGAGAACCTGCTCGGGGCATAGGTCTGTGTGTCTGGGGGACAGTCTCCATGTCTGAGCACACGGATTGGATTTCTGAAATGTCAAAGTCTGATGCATCACTGCCTCGGCGGCTGCTGGCCCTGCTACCAGCTTTGCTTCCGGCTCGGCTTCCGGCTCGGCTTCCTGGTCGACTGGGGGTCTTCTTGGAATCTGAGGAAAGAGGGTGGAAATGAGTCACCCTTATTACTACTAGGTATATCTGTAACTGATTCTTGAAACCTTATGCCAACCTTTTATCTCAATCATTTTTCTAGATACCTAGAAAATACTGGCATTCGTACCCTACCTGGGGACCACATAAAACACCTTTCCCAATCTGTCCTCTCCCCATTCCATAACTGTAGGTAGCCTCACTCAGTAGATATAATATATAAAAAGCTAGATTTACAAAGAAAAGGTAAACCCACTTAAGGTAGGGTTCCTTTCACTGCAAACAGATAATAAGGATTAGACTTGTCATTTAAGATTAGGCTTTTCAAAGGTTAGCCAAGTGCACCTAGGAATGGGTATAATACAAATGTAGATCTAACTCTGAGGGTAAGTTTTATCCAATAACAAGTTACTCAAAGAAAGCCAGAATGGAAAAAGCTAAGACTTGAAACTTTATAGAAGTTTTATGCTTGCTGAGCTGAGATTCCCAGAGCTTAGGTTCACTATTCTGTAAGGAAATTTGAGAAAAACTGGTGTAGGTCACAGTAAGACTGGGTTTTTCCAACTACTCAAAATAAAGCCCTGTGCAACCTCCTGGCAGGTAGAAGAGCCAAGACCAACCAGCTTGTAGGGATAGAGGACTGTTGTATTTTTGTTGTTCCTTTCATTGACTCTCTCATCTTTCTTTGGTACTTTCCCAAAAGGATTTTCTAGCTGCTTGCTCCCATGACTCATTTATCCCTGCCTTTATTGGAGGACTAGGACTACATGTCATTTCAAAAACACAACACTGACAGTTAGGAATGCTTTCACTAGTTAGGAAGAAAAGGGACTTTCGTCTTTAAATGATCAAATTGCAAAAGCCACTAACAAAAGACATGTACCACACTCACCAGCAAACTGCATTCGAACTTTGGAAGCTGCAGTTGTGATCAAGCCACTGTCATCCCCAGAGTGGAAGCCTTTCCCAGACAAATATCCTGGAAGTCGAAGCTTGCTGCCTTGTATTGGTGTTCCCTGCATTTAACCAAGGAGAAGACATTTCAAGATCCTGCTTCTGTTCCATTGATACCATTGCTTTGCAAACAGATGAAAATCTGCTACTAGGACTCTTAAGGAGGAGGAGGGTGATCGCTTCCCATTAAATGAGACATGGGCTTCTCACTTGCTTTTCTTCCCTAATTTCTTATTTTGAATTCAAAAGGACACTTTCAAAAGAAAATGAGTTCATTCACGGTTGAAGAGGAAACACACACACAATGTACATGCCTAAATCAGAATGAAATTAATAACATGGGGTGGGGGGGGGAAAGGCAAGTTAAATTGTGAGTACATTAGTAATTTCCACACTGTTAATGAATAGTGTAGAGGTAAGAGAGTACTAGTACCGCATCAAACATCATTTAGCACCGGTGCTTCCATGAAGACTTGGCATAGGTTAACTACCCCACCCCTACAAAGGGATGGTGACTTCAAGGTGCAAAAAGAAAAGTTTGGGCTCTGAAAAACTACGCTTGCTATTCTGCTGACGCCAATGCCTTTGGGGAACTAGACAGAATTTACCAAACAAAATAGAAAGATCAATAAACAATGCTTAGATGTCATCATTTATACACACTTAACTGTCAAAAACAAAAACAAAAGAGTGTTGCTTTATAACTTAGCATCATATCCCTGTATTTCCTAGCTCATACACCTTTCTCTCTCCAAGCTGCCTAGACACCATTTGTAGATAATTCTTAATAATATTCATATAAGCATTTTCAGAGAATATCTAAAGTAATAATAACTGTGACATTTCATTGTAAGTTTAAAATCACTTGTAGTTTTTTTCCAGATCACAACGTTTTAAGAAATTCTTCTGAGAAGTATAAGGGATTTCATATTCGTCAATGAAGTCAGCCAGGGAGCTATTTGGAGGAAATGAATGAATCCAAGGAAATTATCTGTTTCATTATTTTTACAATTAATTTTTCCCTTATTAATTTACAATGTTTCATCAAGCATATGTGATACCTTTTGATACATCATTACACTTTATTGTTCCTTCACATATGTGTATTGTTGTTGCTGTTAAGTGCTGTCGAGTAGTTTCCAACCCTGGGTAAGTATTCTTAGCAACCCTGTATAAGCTTTCCAAGGCTTTAAATCTTCAAGGGGAACAGAAAGCCTCATTTTTCTCCTGCGGAGTTACTGGAGGCCTCAAACTGCGGACCTTGTGGCTCATAGTCCAGTACTTATCATATGGATCCAATGCATTCCCACATATGTGTATTATACATATTTAAAAGTGTACATTTATATAGGCAGTTCCTGGGTTACGACTTAACATACAACCCCAAATTATGAACCAACCCCTTTAAAGCCTATTACATTAAAAATTCAAAGTATCTTATTGTTACTGTTCTTAAGTGCCATAGAATCAGTTCTGACTCATAGTGACACTGTATAGGGTTTCCAAGGAGCAAGCTGGTGACCTTAAACCCCTGATCTTTCAGTTAAAACCAACTTTGCTATCCAGCACATTAACCCACAGCATATATTATTATTACTGTATTATTATGTTAAAGATATGTAAGTGTATCTGGAAATGTTTTCTTTAATGTTTTTATGCTTAGAAAGGTACACTACATGTAAGACAAACATTTGACTGACATTAGGTATGTACTGTACCTAACTGTTCTGACTTACACACAAATTTAACTTACATGCAAATTCGACTTAAAGACAGACTTAGCAACAGAACTCATAATCCGGGGACTGACTGTATAAGATACATGTGAATATAGTACATAGTATTTTATTCAAGTTTTAAAAATACTTTTACACACTAACCATAATTAATCCTCACCCTCACGTAATCACAATACTTTTACAAATGAGAAAAATGAAAGCTCAAGAAAGGAAGTGATTTGTTCAAAATCTGACAACTCTGATTTAGTTAAATTCTTAGCTTAAAATGAAATCTCAAAATCCATGCGGGAGTGAAGACCCACATATTATGCAGAATACAAAGCCAGGTGGCAGAATTCAATACCACGAAAAATTTAAACCATTCTTAACAATTTGATTCTCTTGATGTTACTCACACAAACTCTATATAGAATAGTCTTAAGATCCTAACATAGACTCATACTGCTTTTGAGTTTGTTTTATGAAGTTAAGCACAGTCTTGAATGAGCCAAAATAATATATTTAGACTTTAATTTGGGTCCTTTCTTTAAGATTTGAGAATTTTTAAACTTCAAAATATTTGCTAAAATAGATCCATAACAAACCTCGCAGGTGTCATACGAGGGTGTGGCACAGTGGACTGTTTACTATATCTCTCCTAGCCTTAGTCTGTAATACTCCCATTAAAGGACTCTTTTCCTAATAGATCTGGGTAAGAGAAGGTAGAAGATGATACTGACAAGATAACATGATTCAGCTGTGGATATCAGCAGAGTTCATTGTTATTTTAACCACTTGAAAGTATTTGTTAGGTTGCTGTTAGGTCCCATCAAGTTGGTTCTGACTCATACTGAACTTACGCACAACAGAACAAAACACTGCCCGGTCCTGCGTCATTCTCACCATCAGTGTTATGCTTATGCCCATTGCTGTTGCCACTGTGCCAATCCATCTCGTTTGGGGGGTCTCCCTCTTTTTTTCAATGACCCTCCACTTTTCCAAGCATGATGTCCTTCTCCAGGAACTGGTCCCTCCTGATAATATCTGAAGTGTAAGAGATGAAGTCTGACCATCTAAGAAACATTCTGGTTGTACTTCTTCCAACACAAATTTGCTTGTTCTCCTGGCATTCCATGAATATTTTATATATTCTTCAACTCATATGCACCAATTCTTCTACCAATTCTTCCTTATTTATAGTCCAACTTTCACATGTATATGATGCTACTATGGCTTGGGTCAGGCACACTTTAGTTGTCAAATGTGCAGTAAATCTGTCTAATGCAATACATCATTTGATTTCTTGACTGCTGCTTTCATGAGTGTTGGTTGTCGATCCAAGCGAAATGAAGTCTTGGACAAATCCAATCTTTTCTCCATTTATCATGATGTTGTTTATTGGTCCAGTGGTGAGGATTTTTGTTTCTTTACACTGACACCAGAGAAGTGGCAGAGGGGCAGTGGCAGTAGAGCTAGAGCACAGGACAGAGTGGTGTTCCCAGCCATTGAACAAGTAAAAGCTGAGTGTGTTTAGGTGGCAGTCTTGCTTGTAGAGTGGGGTGCCTCCCGTCACTCCGTTGGGGAGTTAGATTTGTTGACTCTGCAGACTGACATTGAGAGTGGGATAGGCATTTATCAGCAGTCCTACAAGAACTCGGTAACACTGGTTGGACAAAGAGAGGCCTGCCTGTGGGCACAGTAAGGAGAGGCTGTCCTAACTAGAAGAACTGTGCTCTGAGCATTTTCTGATCCTGCATTGTAACCTGTTAACGTCCCTAGAAAACCCTGTAACTATCTATACTGTCTGAGTTCTGTGTGGCCACTGCAGTGAATTATTGACCCAATATGAGTAACGTGTGCTATGGGATGGATGCATGGTTGGTGCCATTTTGTTGCTGAGGGTAAGTCAAAAAGAAGTGCTACAAAATCATAGAACCCTTTATTAAACAAAAGCATCAAAATGTGAAGCAACTGATTCCCAACATAGCCTCCATCTAGAACCACACACTTTTGACAACAGTGTTTCCATCTAATTCTTCCCTGAAGAATTTTGTGGTTTTCAATTTATACCATCAAAACTGTAATCGTGGGGAATACACGCTGTGATTGGTGACCACACTCGACACCGATAAGGGGAAGTAAGGGAAAAACATCAATGAAGCGGTGAGCTAAGCCCTACAACATTCAATAGACTTCTGTGAACCCGGGTGAAGACCTGGTTGGCCAGCAGTTTGGCAAGACATGGGGAATCTTGGGCCCAGAGTCAGTGACATAGCCACAGAGACTAGAGAGTGGAGAGTGAAGCATCCAGCTGATGAGAAGAGAGGGCATATGCACAAGAACACCCACACTTGCAGATAATA
>NW_006408537.1:8403945-8477292 GCF_000296735.1 Chrysochloris asiatica
TTGTCATGATCCACACAATCGAAAGCCTTTGCGTAGTCAATAAAGCATAGGTAAACATCTTTCTGATATTCTCTGCTTTCAGCCAAGATCCAATGGACATCAGCAATGATATCTCTTGTTCCACGGTCTCTTCTGGATCCAGCTTGAACCTCTGAAAGTGGCTTCCTTAAGGGATGGAAAATCATGTTCCTTTGAAAAAGCTCTTTGAGCAAGGGGAACAAAATATAGGGGTAAGATTGGGCCTGTAGGACGGTGGCCTAAGGCTTTTCCCATGGAATTCTCGTAGGACAGTCCATGCTACCCTTTAAAATAAGCAGGTGTGTTGTTGTGATGGAAATAATTTCTTGGTGGGATGCAGCTTTCAATTTTCTTAAAATTTCTTTCAAAAAATGGCTGTGATTGTCCTGCGTTCTTCAAGAAAATCTATCATGATGATCCCCCCTTTGAAGTCCCAAAACTCAGTAGCCATAAGTTTTTGAGCTGACCTCTCTACCTTGAACTGAGCTGGCCTACTAGATCCTCTAAGAGTCCTGGTATGGCTGGACTGAAAGGTCAGTTTGAAAGCAAGGTTGGTGGTTCAAGCTCACCAGCCACTCCTTAGAATCCCTATACAGGGTTGCTATGGGTTGGAACCGACTCAACAGCACTTAACAACCACAACATCTGCAGATTCCCTTGAAAGCACTGTTTTAATTGGACTTTTTTGTTTTTGTTTTTTAAGGAACTCCTAACAATAAGACAGATTATTACCGACAAACTTGTCTGCAGCCATCCACTTATCTGAAAGGCATGTTTAAGCACGTTTGGTTTGGAATAAACCTGTGCATGTATAAACTGGATGGGACACCTCAGAGCAGGAATGAGGAAGAAGCAATAAGGAAGAAGTAGAAAATTGGTAATTTCTGTTTTAATTCTCCCTCTCATCAGCCATAGATTTTCACAGAGTCATAAGAGTAACAAAATTTTCTTTGTCAATTTCTTATGATTATTATGAAGATTAAGTAAAATGATAAGTGTGAAAGTTCTTTGAAAATTATAAAGGGCTCTTTTATAATTTTATACAAGGGTCCTGATTGATACAAGGGTCCTGATTGATAAGCTACAGTCTAGATTATTACAATGAAATGTTTCTTTCATATTTTTTAAATGGTATTTAGGGACTTCTCCCCCTAAATATTATGATTCTAATCAAATATGAGATCATTTGGGGCTTATGGCTGTCATATCACAGAGAAGATTCTCAAAAAGATACATTGTTGATTTTTAAGTCAATGTCAACTTTCTGATACATGGGTTAACCTTGCCAATATTTGTATCTCTTGGACACACTGCCTAAATGTCCCCATATTATCATATTTAAAAGTGAGTGCTTGCTTGAATAAAAACAATTATTACAACCTAATAAAGCTATGCTGATTACTTATCAAAAATAAGGTAGCTTTTTATAGATCTAAGTCCCCCCAATCCAAACTGATAACTTGCAAAGTAAAGTCATAGTCACCCATAGTGAATAATCAGTGCACATTCTTTTAATTTAGGCGATTCTCTTGCAAATGACACTGCCTCTTACTTCTGACCAAAGCCAATGTGCTGCATTTCCTGTCCCAAGTATGTCTCCTAGCAAAAGCATACCCTATGACAAAAGAAACTCAGGGGAGTGTGGTGGTTCCACAGAATAAGCACTGGACTGTGAACCACAAGGTCAGGATTCAATCCCACCAGCCACTCTGTGGAAGAAAGATAAGACTTTCTGTTCCTGCAAAGATTTAAAGCCTCAGAAGCCCTTATCAGGTAACTATGAGTCGTAACTAGCTTCACAGCACTTAACAACAACTTAGGTGTGGACATAATCGCCTCTGTTTCACTCTCTTGAGAGTGCACCAGAGTCAACTATGAGTAAGAAAACAGCAGAGGAGGTTTAGAACCTACAGGTGTGAGCAAGTTAAGCCAACACTGTTCAAGGAGATATAGACTGTCCTTTCTGCTAACTAGCCCCTCACTCTCAAGGCTTCCAAGAGCTGCTGCGTTGATATTTCTTTGATCAAAGTCTATAAAAAGTAGTAGTAGTATCAAAAGTACACATATTAAGGGTGGTAGTGCAATGTTAGTAGGTGATTGTTTCAATTAGACTGTTAGACTGGAATCTGGGACCTTACAATACCTCTGCAGATGACACGGCAAAGTCTGGGCAATCTGCTGGTTTACAAGGAGTTGACATTTTGCTGTTTGTCAACCATGGTTTACCATAATTGCGTGTTAAGGGATGGAGAATCTGTATGGAACAATGGCAAATCAAATGTAAAGGAGAACAGGTGACAAAACAAAGCCACAGAAAGAGATATTCATAGCAAGGGGCTACATTTCACAGTGAGGATGGGTACAGCAATTTAAAATATGTGGAAAGAGCTGATGGCAAATCATATACTCCAAATATAGGTGAGTGAAGTTTAAAAAAAAAGTATATAGATATATATAATGAAATAGAAAGATAATGGAATTTTTCCATGAATTTTTGAAGCCCCCACTTACTAAACATCTCCATCATATCCCATATTATGAGAAGGAACACAAACAGGGAAAATTAATTCTACGAATTCCAGAAGACCTAAAACATTCAAAAGTATATTTGGCTACGAGGAAGAAAAGATTTCATCCCGAGTCCTACCTTGGGTGTGCTGGTGGCAGGAACCTGTGGGGAGGCCGCCTGACCTGCCTGGCTGGACACAGAAGTAGATCGGTTGGGTGATGCTCCTCTGGATGAAGGCCGGGATCTACGGCCCCTGGGTCGGAAAGCAGCCATACCTTGACTGGCACCATCTGCTAAAATGAACTTTTCCCGCAGTTCCATGTTTGTCCTTCCTTTAGCTGGATTACACACACAGACACACACACACACACACGCACACAAATAAAGAAGAAGGCAAAAAGAGACACTTAATCTTTTGTGTGAAAAACCACAGCCTGGCACCAGAGATCACTTTGAGGAGCATCTTTTTGCCATGCCAACTCCAACTCAGCATAACAAAAAGTTAAATGCATTCCTTTACAATGCATTCCTTTTGGATACAAGTGAGCTTGGAGGGAAAAACAACAAAAAAGTGTGCTTATTTCTAACACTAGACATCAGCAAGAAAAATCACTATTAAAGAAAGAGTCAGCATGAAAATGGAAAGCCCATGCTAAAAATTGTTAATCCACCAGTTACTGATGCCCACATGGTTTCATTACCCTTTCACCACATTGAGAAGACAAGCCAGGAAGGCAGGGACTGTGTCGTTTGCATGTACTATTGAGGTAAGGAAAATGCCAGTACTTAACATTGGGATTAATTAAACAATAAAATTACACAGAGTGAGAGATGGTTCATTAATCATGATGACAACATGTAATAAACTTTCAGATTTTTCACTTAAATGAAGCAGCTAGTGTTTTGGGTTTGTGCCTTTGAAAACTCTGCTTTACCAACATGCAATAACAAACACCAGACCCAAATATCTGTGAGGTTAATCGGTGATGGAGCACTCATACAAACACATAAGCACACGGAGAGCACTTCACAAGAACCAGAGAAGCAACGGTGTTAGCATGTGTTTGATCACTTATGTGATGCCTGCATTTGCAACACACTGGAAGGGTGTCAATTTTTTTTTAATTTGGAAGCACCAGCTCAGTTGGATATGAGTTAAGCCATGTGCAATGGATGAAGCGTGTTATTTTAAAACAAATGATTAAAGCAAGAATGAAAAAGTCGGAAAGAGAAAAAGGAAAGGCAGGAAGAGGCAAAGAGAGGGGTTGCCAACCTATAGTAGGCTGAGTAGTAGTAATTGAAGAGTTTGATTCCGAACGTAACATTTTACTCCCATGATGATGAACTAGGAAAAAATGACACAGGATACCAATCACATTTAAGAATACTGTTAGCAGGAGAAGAAACAAAGTACAGCAGTTGACTATGCAAAGGGTGCTCAGATAGGTCCTTTAGCACACGTTTTAGAAGAAGGTTGCATCAGGAAAGGAAGCTTTCAAAGGTTTGACTCAATAAGGAGAGAATTTAGAAGACTTCCACAGGTATGCTAACGTCCCTAAGCAACCTGATGGAACATTACACACATTCTTATCTCTTTTTCTCATAATTAAGCTTCATTACCTTGGACTGCAGTCTTTTCAAATGATATTTTACTTCTTTCACAGGTGGAGATTTGACTTGTAGACAGCAGAGCTACTGCATATGGTTTTGTAACAACACAAGCCTGTTGACTGTACAGATGTTCCTATGTATTCAGATGGTAGCACAAGAACCAACAGGTCCCTCTTGAGGATGCTTAGCCTCTCACTATGTAGCCGATTAAAGCAGGTACAAACATTTGTAGCTGTTTGTTTTTAAGGTTTAAAATGAGTGCAAATGCTAAGGAAAAACTGTCTTTTTTTATTCTAAAGTAAAAAAAAACCCCAAAACACAAAAAGTCTTGCTCAGCAAATGAAACTTAATAACAACTATTATGAGATAACTATTATGAATCAATTAAAGATGCAAAGTTGACTGTGTTGTTAAGCGTCGTAGAGTCGGTTCCGACTCATAGTGACCCTGAATAGGGTTTCCAAGGTGCAGCTGGTGGGTTTGAACTGCCAACCTTGTGGTTAGCAGTCCAGTGCTGATCCTACAGCGCCACACCAGGACTCCAAAAGTTGACTGTGAGATCTGGAAAATAAGGAAGATCAAAAGTCCACCTAGGGATCTTGGGTTGGTAAATATAAAGTGTGGTATAGCGTTCTGTTTATGTATTTAATTTTCCAAATCTCACAACTTCAAAGTCAGTGTCAAGTTGGTAGTTCACTATTATTTTAATTTTTTTTTTAATTACTGCTTCCCTTCACCTCCTCCCTCATTTCATAAAAACTTTCAGTTTTAACCCTTCACTATACAGTAGTTTCACAATTCAACACTTCAACTTTCTTTCCTCTTATTTTGCTATTTAATGACAAATGAGCGCTTTTTCTCTACATTGGCATTAAGTGTTGGGAAAAGCACAAAAGGGTTTTGTACAGAAAACCTATTCTAGTATCTGTTGCCTACCTGTCTCATATTAGTCCAGAGAAATAAAATAATTAATGGAAAGAACATGGTTTACATGACAGCCACACATTCTGTGGGAACCTTAAGCTGACAGAGACTAATGGGAAACACTCACTATTTGGAGTAAATGGCCGAAGTTATACCCAGTATGCTTTTGATGTTGGAAGATCATACAGAACTGATACATTTTCACAGTGCTACTATCTTGATATAAGCATCCTTACCCCTGCAAGGATCGTTTTTCACTAAGAACTCATCAAGTGCCATCCAGCCACCTCCAACACGAACCATCACGGTACTTCGTAGGATCCGAACAAGTCGTAGTTGTTGAGAGTCTCCAAACTGTGCAGATGAAGGAAGAAAGAACCTCTAATAGTCAATAATAATAATTCAAAATTAAAGGGTGATGTGCAATCAGCAGTAGCTTAAGCGATCAGTTTAAATTTCTTGTTTAGTTCACAGTGATTAGTAAAATCCAGGAAAAGGGGGTATGTAATGATCTGTGTTAGACTGCTGCATGCTGATTTAGCCCAAAGGAAACAGTTTGGCAAAAAGATAAAGGTTATCAGGTGTAATACTAAAGCTTTGGTCTAAAAAATATCTCTCTTATGATGTAAACACGTAATTTAAAAATACTTTTCAGAGATTAACGCAGCCATGAAAATAAGCACCGGTTCACTTGTTGAGGGCTCATACGAAATAAATGAAATGTCATAAACTGCTGTCCACTGAAATTTGTTGAAGAATTCTTCATAAACTCATGTTGTTTTCTCTAAGGAGGTTTGGCTTGGGGAGAATAAAGGCGTCAATGAAGGTGACTGATAGAAATTTCACAGTCAATTACAATTTCTGCATCCCTAATGCTCTGGAAAACCAATTTGTTAAAGGCTGGATGAATATGCCACCCTAGATTACTTTAACTTTAGAACAGCCACTTGACACATTAGTAATACAGCTTTCAAATTCAAAAGGGTTTCTCTGAAGCTATTCTGCCAGAACTATACACACTCTTATCACCTAAATTCGTTATAGATTCTGCCAACTCCTGAAAATGATTTCTAAGATTACAGGTAGTCTCTGATCATAAAGTTAATCTGTTTTGAAAACCCATGAGAAATGAATGACTTTATACTTTTAAATCATTTCTAATAGGTTGATGTCCAACTTCTATAAACCACCATGCTGAATTTCATGGTTGCTAACCCAGCAAACACTAAAGCGAAAACAGCATAAAATATAATAACTTCTTTTTAAGGTAAGTAAGATGCAATTGTGACTTTGTCTATTTGTCTGGGCTCATGATGGATAAACAGAAAAGTAATAGAATCCTAAAATAAAGCTAACCAAATCCCATTTAAGATCCTAAAACTCAAAAGGGCCTGAAGCTCATAAAATATACCAGCAGGAACTTAGGAATTTGACATCAAACCATTTCTAATCATTATTTCAAAATCCATTTTTAAACTGAAGACTGAAACTTTGCAAGAACTGACACTGTACCTGAAAAATGTAATTTAAAACTCAAAACTCAAAATCTACATTGATTTTGTTAGAAAAAAATTTTGTGCTGCTAATAAAGCAAAGGGAAAGAGGGGATTTAAAGAAAATTACCCTTAAGGAACCAGATAACTGGACCAGATATTTTGGTCCCAGATTATATTCAAAACACGCGTTTTTACAGATACAGAGAAAGTACTTCAATGAGATGAAATTTCAGTTAGAATATAGATGAATATCTTAAATTACATTTTTGGAACACATTCTCCAAACCACTAACACTGTCCTCAGAATTCTCCTAAATTTCCCACTCACAAGGCAAAGGGAAAAAAAAATAGAAAGACTAATGTTTTTTGTGCTTTTAGTGAATACAGTTCTTTGAGGTGGCAATTTCTTTTTATTTCTCCACAAATAAAAGATGTTATCCCAATTGCCGACTCAAAACATAACAAGAATGGAAAAACAGCCTTCGAAAAATACTAACTAAATACATACTAACTATATTTAAAGTAACTGAATATTTCTGCTTAAAAATGATTTGTTACAATAAAAGGTGATCACTTGAAGCTCGAGTTGTGACATGGCTTAAAAGCTGACTGGCAGAGCAATATTTAATATGACACTAGTTGGACAGTCTAATAAAGCAAATAGTAAAGAACTCTTCTCTTTCATGGACACGCTTAAATCAAAACATGAGCGTTCTCTTTAGTTCAAACATTCTGATCAGGATGCTTCACCAATGGACAGGTTATACTGATTTAAATTTGAGCTCTAGGTGGCATAAAATGCGAATTAGACTTCATGAGTTACAAGAGATAATTTTCCTCAGCAGGAATGGCATCACTGAAGAGCTAAAATTTCTACTCTGAGGATGCAAAGTACTTGGGTAGAGTAAATCAATGATTTGGAACCAATGGATGATAGCTGCTTTGGAGAGAAGACATTACTTGTGGCTGACAACTCTGGAGATGTTTGACTAACTCTGCTTTTCCGTGTCATTGCCTGGCACTAATCCTTTTCTATCAACCATTTACCAACATGGCTACCCAGAGATGTGTGGTGAACCAAATTTGTGTTCCAATGAGTATTCACATAAAATATACACTTGGTGATGTTGTTGAGTGCTGTCTAGTTGATTCTGACTCATAGCAACCCTGTATAGGGTTTCCAAGGAGTGGCTGGTGGGTTTGAACCACCAAACTTGTGGTAAACAGTCCAGTGCTTACCCAACAGCGCCACACCAGGACTCCAAAATATATGTTAAGAGTGTTAAAAATATTGGAATTGAACTGAAACGTTTGCAACACTGTAGCCAGACAGGCTATAATTCATTATCTGGTTCACTTAAAAGTAATCTCCTCATTTGAGACACAAGGCAAAAAGGAATCCTGGATCAAGGATCCTTATAGCGCTTACAGAAACACCACGCCAACCAACAATGTAGTAGCTAAGGGGACAGCATGGGAAAGATTGGCCATGACAAGCTTTAATGACTATGAATTGAAATAAAATAATAATTGGGAACTTGATAATACATTCAACTGGTTTATACCTGATTTCCCAGGAAGAACTGACAAAAAATAAAAATGAAAAATGGGAGAAAGACAATTAGTTCAACAGGAAACTCTCTGTATAACTCTAGAACACAAACACTCTCACACGCTGTGATTTTGGGTATGATGTCTAGTTTAGAGATGTGCAGGTAGATATCAAGTTATCTCAACTTCAGACCAAATAAATAAGATATTTTTCTCTATAGTATGTATTTTTTTAAATCTTTGGGTTTTATATTTAAGGTTAAAAAAGTTTCAATGTGAAAACATAAAAATAAAAAGGAAAAGTTTCCTCTGTAAGTCACACACTGTATTAGAGAAACTCATTCCATTTTCTATCTAGCTTATACATACAAAACATGGTCTGAAAAAGAGAAAAAAGCCAAGAGAGTAATGAAGTTATATTTTTCTTCAAGTAAGGGGTTTTGAGGGTGAACTGAGTCACTGAGATTTGAAATGAGAGCAATGATTGCACAACTGGAAAATATTTACAAAAATGAGTCAACATTTACAATTTTATGGTTCTATCTTGATTATTTGAAAACTTACCTCTAATCATAAGAAAAACTATTTATTATAAAGTAGACAAAAACTATTATAAAGTAACACTAAACAACATATGTATGTGTTGTTGTTGTTAAGTGCCGTCGAGTTGGTTCCAACTCAAAGCGACCCTGTATAGGGGGGTTCTGAGGAGCGGCTGAGGAGCTTGAACCACTGACCTAGTGGTTCAAACCAATTTGGGGGCCCTCAAAAAGCTCATGGAAAAGTTCCATTATCTTGTAAATCTATCTTCCACAAACTTTTTGAAGCCCCTTGAAGAGATTTGAGTGTTTTTCTGCAAATATTCTTTCTCCTTAAAAATAGTATGTATATAGTTCAAAGATGATGTCCTAATTAGGCTTCCTTTCCATAAACAAAGATGACAAAATATGAAATTTCACATACAAAATTTATCTCAGAACACAATTTAATGATATGGGGGGGGGGGGGGAGGCTTCAAAAAGGTTTCTGGTTAGGGGGGGAATGGAATGTTCCTATGGCTTTTTGAACTCCCCAAGCATCAATAAATTGTGTTCCGACATAACAATAACTAATTAGGACTCACAGAAAATAGCATATACAAAATTTTAGCTTGTATGCTTTAGAAGAAGTATTGAATTATTTTGCAAACTTACCCTGTATTTGTTATCTCCAATTTGTTCAACTTGAAATCGTTTTGCACATTTACACTTAGCTACCTGCCTTGTCACCTGCCAAAAACAATGATGAAATAGTCATTGTCATGTTAATATTACAAAGTTGAATCCTTAAAACTTTGACATATCAACCAAACATGGAGAGAAATATAATGTCTGTATGAATTGCACATGCTTTCATATACTAGCAGAATATCCTATCATGACTGCAGCCTTTGGAAAGATAGTGAGTACCTCATCTTCAATTTTGTCAGCATCGGTGACAGGTTTATATGCATCCTTATTTGGGTGAAGGGCTGCTACAAATTCATAGTAGTCAATATATCCATCACCATCTCTGTCAAATATATCTGCAACTGCACTCATCTCCAGACGACTGGTTGGGAACTCTGAAATTTTCAAAAATAATAGTAAGAAGTGGATAGCAGTGGATGTTCATTCTGCCTCATGACAGTCTGCACATTTTAATCCGCTTATCTCAGTGTGCAGCTGGTGATGTTTTAGCATGGTGATCAAACATATTATAGTACTTTTAAAATCAGGTTGGACTAGAGGAAATCACTGTTTCTGTAAGTTGAAAATGGTTTAATATTAGCCATTTCAAATGTAGCAGCTACAACTTTGCTTAAGGAATAATTTATATCAAAGTTTACCTTATTTACTTTTAGAACAACTTTCAGTAGCCATGTGGGAAATCACATGCACATGACTAGAACATCAAACAAGAAGGTGAAATAAACCTAAGATTTTTAGAATTTTCGTTTTGTATTAATGGAATTGTTAGATTGGAATGTGAATTCCAAACAAAACGAAAGTAAAGACTAAAGATGTTCCATTTATTGATTTCCTATTAGGAGTCAATGGAGCGCTGGTGGTGTAGTGGGTTATGAGTTGAACTGCTAACCAAAAGGGAAGCAGTTCAAATCTGCCAGCTGCTCACCTCAGGAGAACAATGAGGCTTTCTGCTCCCTACAGAATCCTATACAGGGTCACTATGAGTCAGAACCGACTCCACAGCACATGACCACCACCACAACCATTGTAAGACAGGTAAAACATGCAGCGTAAGAATGAAATATTACTAGCTTCGTTATATAATAAAGTCAAAGATTCAGTGGGGTGAAGGCACATATCTGTAGTTGCACAATTACCAGGTGTGCCTCACTCCCCAGCCACAAATTTTATTTAAGGCCTTTTTTGTTTTAAGGACAGTGACTTCCTAGCCAAGCTAGGGCAAAGTTTTATTAGTAATCCAAGTTGACTAGTCCCATGATTTTAAATGGTGTTTATTTTATATCCATTAGTCATCTGGCTTGGGACTTACTTGAGGAAAGAATTCCATCAATAAATTCTTGTCGAGTTATTTTTCCATCCTGATCTTTATCAATTCTCCTGAAGAAGTCCATCACTCGAGATTTCTTGTGATTCATCCACCGCATGTATTTTTTACGCCAGATATCAAAATCAAAGTTAGCAAATTCCCTCAGCTAGAAGGAGGAAAAGATATTTTTAGTTCCAATTAATACTGTGCTCAAATTATGTCTTATACTGTACTTACACTGAAGTTACTTTTAGTGATCCTTTAGGTAACACACATATATTTTACATTTCCCAAAAAAAAAAAAAAAAGGCATAACTTTAAAAAGTGGACTCAGAAAGTTTATTGCATTACTGAATTTCCTTTACAAATATAAGAAAACAGATTTTAAAAATCAAGTAAAAAAAGAACTCAAAGTGAAAATTTCTGATTATGACCAAATCACATGGTGGCTTTTCCACTCTCACCTGGTATGTCCACCAGTACCCAGTACAATGGAACAGCACGCCCAGTGCAGTACTTCTTGAACCTCTTGTTTCCTCTCCTTTTCCTCTAAGTCACTCTCTTAATTTTCCTAGACTTTTGAAAACTTCCCAATTTAAGGAGCCAGCCTCTGATTTTGTATATATTCGATCATACTTTATAGATTCTCTAACTCCAAATTTCATTAATCAGTTTTTCACAAAAATGTATGCACTTGCAATATTAATTTTAGAGGTAGAACATATTTTCAAATGAATTTACTTATCCATCGTCAGAAAATTCTAACAGATAAAAAATTTAGCAAGGTATTATGATGAAAAAAGGCATCTGGTGAATGGATGAGTTCTCTCTAACCTCCTCCAGTCTGTCCAAAGCGTCATTGAGCTTCCTCCTCCTTTCCAATGCCAGGAGCCAGACTTGTTGCCATTTGCTCACTAGTAAGTTTACCCTTGGATTCTTGGTTTCTATTTGTGCCTGGGATCCAGAGGGATACAAGCTTGATGCTGGGAAGCGTTTTCCTGTGAAAATAAAACTTCAATTAGGATGGAAGAGTATTCAAGGGTCCTGAGATATGTTAACGGTTTGCCTTTTTCTTCTTTGCTAACACTGAATCAATTATTCGGAATTACAAGTAGAAGTGCTCTAATGTAGATGAAGCATAATGTAGAGGTCAGTATGTGTCTACTTATTCAAGACCTCAGACTGCTCATATAAATTAGGGGCTTATGTTCGCTTCTAAAACATATGCTAAAAACATATTCCAGGTTAAGATTCCAAGCATTTCAATAACAAGGAAGCACTTTGTGACCCTCCTCTTTTTTAGGACAAGATAAAAGAAATCTCTCAGCAAAGTGAAACATATTTTAGAATCCTCCAGAATTGCCCCTTGGAAGATAAGGCTGAAGGGAGGAGAACTGAAGGCAGAAGGCATGGAGAACTCATTGGAGCCACAGTAAGACACTTTACAAATTCCCGGACATTTAAACACAGAAGGATCTCAACTTTCTCCCAAACCATCTTTTTACTGAGATTGTGTTTCTTGTGCAGTGTCTTTTATGTACTGCCTTACTAAAGTTTTCTCCTGATTTCTGGCTATTTTTTTCACAACTTTCTTTAACTTCACAAAAGAATTCTTTCAACACATTTTCCTCATCTAAACTCATAGTTAAGAGAAGCTTAGAAAAAAGTTAGTAGCCTAGGGCGTCCAGAAAGTAAGTTTCCAAGTTAAGATTTGTTAAGAATTCCTAACTCCCAGACTAGGGATACTTATAAATATTAATTGTTTTTGTTGTTAAGTGCCGCCGAGTCAGTTCTGACTCATAGCAGCCCTGTATATGGTTTCTAAGGTGCAGCTGATATAATCAAATGGCTGAGCTTACAATTAGCAGTCCAGTGCTTTTTCTACAATTCCACACCAGAACTCTAATATTTATTCGGTACACATAGTCCCCAGGTTACAAATGACATGTGTTCCTGTGTCTTTAATAACATATAGATCAGTTAGAACAGGTGCATTGTTGTTCTTGCTGCCATTAGGTGCCATCAAGTCTGTACCGACTCATAGCGACAACAGGACTCATAACACAGCAGAAGGAAACACTGTCTGGTCCTGAGCCAACCTTAAAATAGTGGTCACATTTGAGCCCATCACTGCTGTCACAGTGCCAATCCATCTTGTTGGGGGTCTTTCTCTTTTTCTCCAACCCTCTACTCTATCTACCAAGCATGATATCCTTCTCTAGGCACTGGTCCCTCCTGACAATACATCCAAAGGATGAGAGACTAAGTCTGGCCATCCTGGTTTCCAGGGAACATTCTGGCTGTACTTCTTTCAACAGAGATTGGTTTGTTCTTTTGGCAAAGAAATCACATGATGGAATTTTGCAAGACCAATGACTTCTCCATTGCAAATACCATTTTTTAAACATAAAATAAGACTATACACATGGACCTCACTAGATGGAATACACAAAAATCAAACTGACTACATCTGTGGAAAGAGACAGTAGAAAAGCTCCCTATCATCACCCAAAACAAAGCCAGGGGTATACTGTGGAACAGACCATCAACTGCCCATATGCAAGTTCAGGCTGAAGCTGAAGAAAATGAAAACAAGTCCACAAGTGCTGATATATGAACTTGAACATATCCCACCTGAATTTAGAGATCTGAAGAACAGATTTGACGCATTAGACACTAAAGACCAAAGATCAGAAGAGTTGTGATGACATCAAGAACATCAAAGAGGAAGAAAGCAAAAGTTCATTAAGAAGCCAAGAAAGAAGTAAAAGACCAAAACAGATGTCAGAAGAAACTCTGAAACGTGCTTTCCTGTATAGAGATGCTAAAGCAAATGGAAAAAACGAGGAGGTAAAAGAGCTGAATAGAAAATTTCAAAAAGGCAGCTCAAGAAGACAAAGTTAAATACAACAAAATGTGCAAAGACCTGGAGTCAGAAAGCCAAAAAGACACGTTCAGCAGTCCTCAAGCTAAGGGAAAAGAAGGAAAAATTCCATAGGTTCATACATGTCTTATCTGACCTTACTTTAGTGCAAAAAATGACGAGAAGCCTTTTCAATGGTTTAAAACTGCACATGTGCAGCAGGTTATGAGTTGTCCATACTTCAGACTTTCTGAACCCAGGAACTGGCTGTATTGACAATACACCAGCAAGTATGGTAAGCACTACATATGCTTCCTCTTATAATGCTCACAACTATCCAATAAAATCCTAATTATCCTCTTTTCTAGATTAGGACACTGATGCTCAGAATTTAAGCAACTTGCCAAAGGTTCCACTCCCCAGTTATGCTGGGGACAACCAGGGACTCCAACTGCAGTGTTCTTTCTTCATCACTTTGCTACCCTGACTCCCTGTACTTGGTCTGAGAACACTTACAAGAAACGTAAAATTTCCTGAACTTTTATCCGCATGATGGTCATTTTTTGTCACATTCATAGGGAAAAAATGAGGTAATGCAAAAGAACTAATCATTTCTGTTTTTGTTGAAAATATTTCCATTTTCTTCTAACTACTCCAAAACATACATTTGAAAACAAATGCAATATACAGAGACCTGGATTATCTATTTCTTTACTTTTAACCAAGCTGCTGCAATTCCTGAGCCCATGTACTCTTTCAAGAAAATGGTTTGTGATACAGAGCTCATGAAGAATCCCCTGGTCACTTCAAGGTTTCAAATGATAACTTGCTTGATAGCAAGGAAAACTGGCTCCCTTGCTTGGTGGTGGCAGTTATATGCCGTGGAGTTGGTTACGACTCATAGCGACCCTGTACAGGGTTTCTGAGGCTCTAAATCTTTATGGGAGCAGAAATCTTCATCTTTCTCCCACGGAACAGCTGGTAAGTTTTGAACTGCTGACCTTAAGGTTCACAACCTGATTCGTAACCACTACACTACCAGAGCTCCTTGGCTCCCTTGCTTAATCATCCTCATTTGAAAGAAACTGGTCACTGCATACTTGCTGCTCGTCCCTTGTCCAGGACTGGGATGTGGGACTGTAATGAGGAAGGATCCGCCGTTCTCCTCTTATAGGTCTTGGTAACTTTATCTACATCAGGCTGCTTTCTGGTCATTTCCTCCATGAAAGTCTGAAATGAAAGACAGGATTTCAGTTAAACAAAAGTATGCAAGAAAAGACCACCTTTAGAAGTGGACTAAAAATCAAGGATAAGGAACCCTGCTACAATTCCTGAAAAAGGGAGAAAGTCACCATGTTTTACTATAAGGTAATGGAAACAAACAATCAGACACAACATGGTATGTTATTGCTGTTAAGAGTCGTTGAGTCAGGTCTGACTCATCGTAACCCAGTATAGAATTTCTGAGGAGCAGTTTGGGCCATGAACCTTACAGTTAGAATATCATACAGCTTGCCACACCAGGGCTCCATTATAGTGTTGTTGTTGTTGTTAAGAGATGTCAAGTCAATTCCAATTCAAAGTTACGCAGTATGGAATTTCCAATGAGCAGCTAGTGGGTTTGAACCACCAACCTCATGGTTAGCTTATATTACAGCACACCACACGAGGACTCCATCGTAATATAGTACTAATTTCTAAAGAAAGCAACATGTTATCACTGACAGAGTACATTTAAATTAAAAAAAAAAACAACAACAACCAGTAAGTTCTACTTTAATAGACCATGTATGGGAGCAGTTACATGAATAATGCCAATCAAACTTAACCTACTTCTCATCTTGAAGAATATGAAGTGAGCATATGGCAGAAAAGGAACAAGTTAATAACTAGGAGGTCCCTGGGACTTTTCTGTGGGGTATGTATCTGAAACACTTTAGATGGTTTTGATCTATGCCCATGATCCACATTTAACATGGGCATATTTCAAGTAGGTCTGTTAACAAATAAGTTATGCCAGGGAAGGTACTTTTTTTTAAAAAAAAACTTTGTCAACTCAGTGAAGGTTTACATACAGAGAAGATCATCAGTTTTACATTCAACAAATCAGATACTTTGTTTCATCTCAATGACAATCTCCTCTTACTCCCTGTGGTTATTTCCATTCCACCCTCTTTCCTAACCTTTCTGATGTTTGTCCTTAAATGCTGCCCTTTTGATCTTGAGTGGTTGAACTTTCCATGGTGAGCATACCTTAATAGTATTGCTTCCCCACTGTATACTTACCTGATATTTGGGCCACAAGGCTGAGTTTCATTCCAGACCTGAAGGGTGGCCAAGGGACATAAGAGACTAGGTTCCTTCAGTCTCAGGGAGGATACTGTCAGGGCTAAATTTTATTAGGTATACAAGGGAGCTCCAAAAAGTCCATGGAAAAATAGAATTAAAATAGAATTTTTTCATGAACTTTGAAGCCCCCTAGTATAATTAAAAAGGTTTTTTAACATCTTATCATTCCTTTCTCATCTTCTTAGACATTGATTAGGGGTGCTTGTATCTGGAATGCATGGGGAATGTTGAGGACAAGCAGAGACTGCAGCAAAACATGGGGGAGAAGGGACAGAGCTAAAAGGTGAAGTACCATGTTTTTGGAATACTCCTGATCATGGAGAACATGGCCCAAAACATTTGAGAGGCATTACAGATGTTGCCATCTTATATTTTTATTAAAATGTAGTAAGCACAATATTAACTGCATAACAAAATTGGGCTAATATATAATGTTCTCTTCATTAGTGTATCTCAACCAAATCAGTTTATGTGATTCCTATCGTTTCAGAGATGAAAACAGACAGGATACATAGAAGAAGTACTTTTTCTGACACACAGTCCATGCTACCTTTCAGAATTTGCAGTGGTGATGGACATCTTAGGAGATATTTAGCAGCATACTGATGAAAATACAAACAGGGAAACATAATACCAAATACCAGCTGAAGCCATGGGTGTGGACGAGAGCACCAAAGAAGGGAGCAGAGCAAAAGGAATACCAAAGAGCTGAGGATAAAATGTATGAAGAGCTGCCATTTAGAAGGCAACAGGTAGGGCAGTTAATTAAGAAGCTCCTCAGAACTACCTTCACAGTGCCACAGAACTACCTTCACAGATTTCAGGAGGATCACACAGGGAGAACAGAGACCATCACAATTAAGTCACTACAGAGAAAGAAGCTTAGGACAGGTATAGAATTAAAAATTGAATTTTAAGGAAATGAGGACTATGTATGAGGAAGTATAGCAATCTTCTGAGAAGTAAGGCAGTAGAAGGGAAGGAAAAAATTTAAGAAGATGGCTAACAGGGTCTGCGATTGTATTTAAATTACCTGGTGTTCTGCAATGAGGGCCTTCACCTCTTCAATCTCCTGGGGGATGACTTCTTTATCTTTATCACTAAGTGTAGTTTCAGCCCACTGCAACCAAGCCAGCAAAGCTTCCAACAATTCCTGTTTAGCAATAAGCCCTGCCAATGCACTTGCCAATCTCTGCTGATGTTGCTTCGCCCAGGCTAGAACCTGTTGGGAGAGACAGAAATTTCTCTGAATTTCTTCCAACTTAGTGAATAGTTTCACTGATGTAAAATATACAAATTTAAACTGTAAATTAAGATCTTCCTGGGCTTGACCTATGATGCATCCAGCCCTTTTAGATCCCATCCGTGGCACCAAAGCCCAACTTGGGGAGGCTATGAGAGCCCTCCATGATATATGTCATCTTTATAAGCTTAGACACATACATCAATCACTCAGACTTCCTTTTGTCTTCTCATATAAGTTCAGCTAGGTATTCTCTGAAGGACTAAGTATACTTATTTCATGTAGCACAGAATGGAAATGAAAAACACAAAGATCTTAAATACAGAATTAATTTACTTTTGTGTATGCCGATTTACTTCATACGCATAAACTTCTCTGAGATAATAGCCAATGCTAGATCATTCAACTAACACCATATGAAAATGTGTAAAATATTACACAATGAACCAGACATTTGCCTATGAATGTTTCAGGGACAGAGTTTCAAAACTCCTATAATTTTTTAAAGTGGATCAGAGAGACTGGTAATGTTCACAAGCGAAACCCAAACCCATTGCCACGGAGTCACCTGTGATTCATAGTAAGGAACCCTACAGGACAGAGGAGATCTGCCTCATAGGGTTTCCGAGACTAGACATCTTTATGCAAGAACACCGCCATATCTTTTCCTCATGGAGAAGTTTGTCAGTTTGAACCACTGACCTTCTGGTTATCAGCTGAGTCCTTAAACACTGTGCCACCATGGTTTCTAATGTGCAGAAGATAAGTATTTTAAAGAAACTTTTTTCGCTACAAAGGCCTCGTCTTCCCATCTTATTTGCTGAACTTTCCCACTCCCTCCCAACTTTTACAGCAATTGTTGCTCTAAAGACTATCTGGGACTGACTGACCTCCTCAAACCTGGCCCGGATGATGGTTATCCAATGTTTAATGGTGGTAATGGAGTCAGGATGGCAGATGGCCAACACAGTATCTCCCATACTGGTGGCTTTATTTAGTTCAGCTCTTTTTTCTTCCAGTTTCTTCATGAATTCCTGCAGCAGATACAAAGACCTCCATTAGTTGCTGGCACAGTCTGAAAAGAAAATACTATGATGCTTACATGGGTGTCAGAGTTCAAGAAACCAGTAAGAACCATGACTGGTTTCTTCATGGCTGGAAATATTCCAATAACTGGGAATCAAGGGGAACAAGGGACAGGAATCGGAAATAAAATACCTTTTAGAAGTTATTTCAAAATATAAAGGATAATACCCTCATGCTCTACAAAACACAGTATACAAAAAATACACTCTTCTAAATTTGATGTATTTATATTTATATTACTAACAGAGATTAGGAGTTCAAGATTGGAAGAGACAGTAGACAGAACTGGTCACGATTGCCAAAAAGAGGAGAGAAAAAAAATATTCTCACAAATAAGACAAGAAGGTTACTATTTAGAATAGCATTGATTGTGCCAGGAAAGATATGCTTAAGAATAGGAATGTTCAAGAAGGAATATGTTCAAGAAGTGCCAAGAAAGAAAGGAGGCTGCTCAAGGAACTATAAATGTTTGGTGATATGGGAGAGAGGTTCAAAGTGTCTAGGCATGAAAGATCTACAAGATGGCTGCATGCCAGCCTGTGTGAGAACTGTCTTTTTTGGAAGGCCAGTAAACACCACACCCTTCTGCTTCTGGCAGGTCTAGCCAATCTCCACAGTCTGGATGAACAAAGTCTGTATGGATTAAGAGCAGTATTTCATCTTACATACATCACTGTACTTTCTACCAGAAGAAATGTATCTAGATATACACAGACCAGAGAACGCTGAAAGTATGGTTAAAAAATGAGGACCCTTTTCCTAAAAAATATGACAGGCCTCCAAAACTTCATGCAGAATTTCAGAACTTGTGGGCACCCCAATCTATTGGGACCCCTGTATGACAAGGACTACTTATCACATGGAATAGCAGAATAAATGCTTTTCAACTTGTTTATTTATATATGTTTACTGTTGTTGAGGGTTAATCATCCAAACACTCCACTACTACGACTGAGTTTTTAATAGGCAATTCTGAACTCCTAGATACACTTCCCACTTCACTCTGTGCCTCTCGAAGTCTGAATGGTACCTTACTGCTTTGTATTCATGTGAGAACACTTGCCATTTTCAGAGGCTGGATGATACTGAGAAGTCCTGGCACTACGAGATAAAATGAAATGTTCTGTTTTTCTTTTCACTGGTGAATGGGTAAAGAGAAACATAGGAAAACGACAAAGAATGAAAATCGTGCAAAATCACCTGATGATATTTTAAAATCATCATTATAAAGGCCAGTACCTCTGCTCTGGATACCTGTTCCCTGACATTTCTTGACACTGTAGTGAGGGAGAAGAGCATCATCCATGCTCCTTCCTATAGGAGGGTGGTAGATCTGCACTATGGGTTTCCAAGCTGTCCAGCTCAGACTTATTCCTACTCTGAGACCCAAACCCAAGGATGTTAGTGGGACTCTAAAATGATGCTGGCAGAGGGTCAGCCCACAGCAATAGCATATAAACTACAATTTCAAGTGACTGAACTAAATCTAAAACCTACAATCAATTTTATGTAATTTTCCTATCTTCACAAATTTGAATGTGACCAGACAAAGTTGCATCACTTTTATTAGCAACAAGACAATATTTCTTGCTACAGGTTCAGCAACCCATCATTCAGAGAGCAAACTAATTAAAATAAGAAGCCTCTGTAAATGATGCAATCCATGTTACACTGGAATTAATGATACATTTCCAGCTAGACTTTGAAAAACAAGGTTATTCAGTAGTGTTAAGCAGACCTTTTAAAGTTAATAGGAAATGCTGACATCAACACTACCTTGAGTGTTAGCCTTTCAAATTCCTGACTTAGAGCCAAAGGTTAGAAAACATCTGTTAAGAGCTTCAGGGTTTTGCTAAGTAAGTTCTGTGCATTGCCATAGAAGAGATCGTCCCTTGAAAGTCCAATGACCAAATTTTTCCTTGGCTAATTATTCAATAGGATATCAATTTACATAATTCATTTTAAAATTTGAGATTCATACTTTGGGCTACTTCTTAAATGGATTTAAGAGGGCTCTTGGTTAAAACAGAAGCAGCAGATGAATAAAAATAAAATTCAAAACCAGTTATATTCAAGTATTTGCTTGTCTTGCTCACAAAGGTCAAAATTATTAATTTACAAGTCTACCTGTATAATATTACAAATGCCAAAGTGTCCATTAAGGTCATTTTGATTTTTAAATTAACTCAGAAGTGTAACAATATTGACTAGTTTTTGGTCAGAAGCCAAATAACTCATTGGAAAACTCAAATGTGCTTCCTAGAGATAGGAAACCGAGTAACTAATTTTAGGATAACCTTCTCAATAAAGAAAACATACAAAAGATAAGTACCTAGACATGTGTGCAGATGCATGGGGACACATACACATACACAAGCATAGGTACAAGGAGAACACAGATGCAAGCTCAAATGTATCAGGATCTTTTCTCACTTCGAGCAAGATAAACAATCACGCAGCTGGTATTTGCAAGCATGATTTTATTTCTTTGATTTTCAAATTTAGTTTTATTTAGTGTTTATGCATAACTTACTTTATGCTGATCAATGAGAGTCCGAAGAGCATCCTCATCATCCGGGAGAACACCATGGAAACGAAGGGTCTGCTCCGCCTCAGCCAGCCACTCCAAGAGGGCATGCACCACCGAGTGAAATTCCTCTGCCTAACAATTCACACACACACACAACCCAAAAAGATCCTCAAATACACTTGTTAGCAAAGGTTTATACAACCATACAGTAAATTCCTTCCATCAATGAAAACATTCTTAAATTAATAAAAATTAATATATGCATTTTTTAAATAACCACCGGTTGTCACTGAGCCGATTCTGACTCACAGTGAGCCCTCGCGTGTTTCAGAGGGCTCCATAGTGTTTTCAGTGGCTGTGATCTTTCTCAAGTAGATCTGAGGAGCCCCTGGGTGGATGTGAACCATTACCTTTTGATAAGCAGTGAGCGTTTAACCATTCATACGACTCAGGCACTCCATTCTGTGCACTGACCTCTCATTAAAAAGTACTGTTTTACAAATGTAAGAGAACATTTAAGATGGCAAAAACGTCTATATAAAGAAGAATCCACTGTTTTAACAAACTTCTTTTAGATGGAATGGCACCCCATCATCTTTTCAAGCTGAAAAATTACTCAAGCAGCACTTTCATGTGGAGATTAGAAACCTCCCTCTTAGAGTAGCTTCAATTCTTGGCAGGGAAGATGAAGGAAATAATGCTATGAGAATTATGCTCACTTCTCTTTCCTTACTACCCTGGTTAAGAAATGAGGAACTTCACTATTCTTTAATCTAGCAGTTCTTGTTGGGGCCTCAACACTTTGCTCATGACACACAGCTATGATTTACATGCATTTTACCTGACTCAGGGCTGCTTCCAGCCGGGTTTGCTTGGATATAGAAAGTGCGCACACAGTCTCCCAGCGGGTGCTTAGTTCCTGCATCTGGACCTTGACCCAGGAGGAGTCATCGTGACTGCTCTCGATGAGCTCTCGGGCCGAGCGCTTCAGGGCTTGTACACTGCTGGTCCTCTTCCCCAACTCTTTCTGGAAGACCTAAGAGGGTTATATTGGTCAAATTAATTTTCAGCTACTAAAGGAGCTCTTGTAGCATAGTGGTTATGAATTGGACTGCTAATCTCAGGATCAGCAGTTCAAAACTATCTGCTGTTGTGAGAGAGAAAGATGAGGCTTTCTGCTCCCGGAAAGATTTACAGCCTCAGAAACCCTGTACAGGGTCTCTAGGAGTTGGAACCGACTCCATGGCATATAACCACCACCACCACCAAATAGGAACAATAATACATACAAAGCATTGTGCACAGATTTCAAAACATGTAATTTAATGACCATACTTTTGCAGAATCATCAAAAGAGCTGAAATGACACTTTGCTCCTATTTGAGCATCGTCAAGAATGTAATCGTATATAAATTGTTTCAGTTTTGCATTATTTTCATGAGGCATCAACATTTTCATGAGGCCTTATATTTTAAATGGAAAACTAGATTTAAAAAATGGTGGCCAGCCTTCTTTATTTCAGTCGCATATACACACACAAACACATCACATTCCTTTTTTCCTATGAACCTTTAGCATGATGTCTGAACATCTCTCAAATTATCGGTATGACTGTCAAGTGCATGTTGGCTACACATTTTTAATAACTGGCAAGCATGTTCACAAGACTAACAGATGAAATATGTTCATGGGTATCTTTTGTTCCTATAACATACTTACATCTTTCATAGCATCCTGGGTAGTACCTCAAAATGTCAAATCTTAGAAGTCTGAATACTGAAGTTTAAATCCTTATCTGTCACCTTAGAGAAAAAAGCCTTTTGTTTTTCTTCTGCCTAATTTTAACGAGGAGTCCAGGTGTGGCATTGTAGGATGAACACTGGTCTGCTAACCACAAGGTCGGCAGTACAAACACACAGCTGCTCCTTGGAAACCCTGTACAGTGTAACTAAGAGTTGGAACTGACTAAATGGCACTTAACAACAATTTTGATGAACTTTGATGTGCCCTGTGTTAAGCTGGCTTCTTTGGTCATAGGCATCATCCAAGAAATGAGCACCAGGATTCCTCACTTGTGATCCAAGAGTCTGTATATGAAATTAGTTCTTTCAAATAATCATCCCCTGTATAGAATAAAATCAATTTGTTTTTCTAAAAGAGTAAGATGGCAAAAAGGTGTATATGATGAACAGTTGAATATTACCAAGCTTAGCAGCTTCTTTAATTAATGAATATTATCAAGCATTTCTCATAATTTTGGTTGTTTCTAATCTGATACTTAGGTAATTTACAAACATCAACTCATCACAAACAATATAAATATAAACCTAGTGTGATGAATTCCCTGATTGATATTACTCTGGCAATGTGAAATTAGCTGGGTCTGCAGATACACACATATGCACACACATACACAAACACACAAGATCTAGTATCTAAACGTTCCATTGTAACTAATCCCATAGTTTTGAGTAGACTTTCCAATGTGCTCTGTATCTTAAACTTCTACTTGAGCCTTCCAATTGTATTAGTAATGCTAAATGATTATTTCATCTTGATGACCTTGAATATAAAAAAAGCAATCTGTTGAGTGTCTAGGGTAGTAAATATTTAGACAATGAGCTTACAAAGATGTCATTTATGTGAAAAGCAACATCACACTATTCATTATTCATTGAATAAATGCCAAGGAGAGGGAAAGTTTACATTAATCATGCACCAAAAATTTTTTTGATGTAAGCAAAGTAATTTTATTTTAATTTTTATAGGCCTGATCAATGTTCTTCATCTATTCTTTAATTTTTTGATAATATCTAAATGGAAATAACTCTTTTTTTTATAGAAAGAATGAGAGAACAGGGATTTAAAATGGACAGTAAACATACAAAAGGAGATTTTATATAAGATCAAAATAACACAACCAGGGAAGTATAAAGAAAGCATTTCAAAATAAAAAGAATCTTCAAAACTAAAAAATTCTAGAGAAGAAACACAATGTGAATTCTAGTAGGATACTATAAAATATTTATAGTAATAGATCAAACTATTTTACATTAGCACTGGGCTTCATGCTTTCTTCCAAGGTTGTTTTATTACATCATTTGATCATAGTTTAAGACCTTCCTCTCAGTACCACCTTGGTGTGTTGAACGTTCTGATTTGTATGACAGTTTAACATACATTAACAGGAGACTGGAAGGAATCCAACTTTCTTAAAATAAGTTAATAATCAAATTTGCTGTCTCATAAATTTAGGGGGCAAGATTAAAACAGCTTTTAAAAAAGAAGACCAGCTAATAAAGACCCCCATAGAACATGTCACAAATTCACATAATAGGCTACTGAACAAATTATACAAATTTAAATTATATAGTTATTTAAATAAATAACATGAGACAGTAAACCATTCTTGAAATCTGGTTCAAAGCAGCAGAGAATTACATTACTTTCCAAGTTCTAAAAAAGACTTCAAATATGTTAGTTAAAAGAAAAGTATTTCACGGTTATAACGTTAATTTTCCTTATCACTTTGAAAGCTGTGCTCCTGATTCTGTTCAAACTGAGTATTGTTTCAACATTAAAGATTTATGTAGTATATTTCCTCTTGATTTAAAAATGCTAAGTGGTTACTTTTCCCTCTATATTCAGGAGAACCAAACCACAAATAAAATAAAATGTCCCAGATAACAATACCTTGTGATTATCGATCAGATTCATCACTAAATCAATGTCTCCATGGACAGGCTGATCTTCTGCCAGCTGGGGTTCAACTCTATACAACCAATCAATGAGGGCCTGTAGGGCATCGGTGAATTGCCCAGAAAATAATAAGGCTTCTTCCAATTTGTTTTGTCTGTGACAAAAAAAAAAAAAGGGTAGAAATTAATTGAGAAACCAAAAGCCACCTCTATCTACATAGCTATGCATCTAAAATTCATCTGTGAAGGCTGAACAATGCTCAGGAGGAAAAGCAATATATTGGTGCCCACTGTGATTTCTTTGTTTCTCTTAGACAATAACTAAACTTCTCTTAACAAACTTCTCAAACTTATTGCTTAAATACATGGTATCTGCTCCAGAAAAATGCCCTCATAACCACCTTTAGAAACCTACCAACTACTCCTAGGAAACCCTATACAGGGTCGTTATGAGTTGACAACATTTAATAACAACAAATAAAGTGAAATGGACTTTGTTATACAGCTCTTTGAATTTTAATACATGTACAGATTCCTGTAACCATCAAGGCAATCTAGTCCCATTACCCTAGCCTAAGTCTCCCTCATGCCATCTCCTTCTGGTCTTTTATCACCCCCTTTTCACATCTCTTGCCCCTGACATTCACTGATCTGTTTTCTATCACTGCAGTGTCGTCTATTTGATAATGTCATATAAATGGAATTCAACAAAATGTAACCTTTTGAAAGTCTGGAGAAGTCACAATTAAAAAAAAATAATGTGAAGTTTCCTAGAACTGAACATAGTAATACTTCTAAAAATTGATTCTGACAAAAGTGATGAAAAAAAAAAGATATTATCTGTGAACTCTTCTATGATTATAGTTTCTGGAATACTTAAAAATTGTGAAAGAAGTTGTATGTAGACCTTCTTGGTTGAAGTGTGCTGACAAAGTGGGAGACTGGAAAGGGGTGAAATGAAGTTGGAAGGGAACCAGGGGCCAGGTCAAGAGCTATGTGTCTGCCACATTTAGGGACCTGTACCAGCTTACTCCTTGGAAACCCTATACAGGGTCACTATGAGTCAGAACTGACTTGAGGGCACTTAACAACAACAATTTCATTTCATGCCTACAGGGAACTCCTAAGGAAATCTGAAGCAGAGGAATTACAACATTCAAAGAAGCATTTTAGTAGTTATATAGTCCTGGTGTGGTGCTGTAGGATAAACACTGGACTGCTAATTGAAAGGTGAGTGGTTCAAACCCATCACCTCTCCTCAGAAATCCAGTATAGGATTGTTGAATTGGAATCAACTCGATGGCATTCACCACCACCACCACCACCAATAGTTATGCAGCCAGTGAATTAAAAGGGGACAAAAGTGGAGTTGCGATAACGAGTCACCCACCAAGCAGTTGTTGTAGTCCAGGTAAGAGAAGACAAAAACCTAAAGGATGATCATTTTGAGCGTAATGAGGAGTTAAAAATAAGTAATTATCAGTTCCAACTCAGAGTGACCCTGTATAAGGTTTCCAAGGAGCGGGTGGTGAATTTGAACTGCCAGCTTTGTGATGGAGAGTAAACCCTTCTCAGTGAAGGTGCTGTGTGACTTAAAGATAAACAGAGTTTTTCAGGCCAAGAGGAGGCATTTAAGATTCCTAAAACGTCCCTCCAGAGCACCACTGTAACATACTTGAGTTGTCCATAAAGTAACCAAATTGCCTTAAAGAACATTTTACCTTTCCACTGATTTTCCACAAATCGTATCCCATTTGTCTCTGAGTTCACTCAACATGTCATCCAGTTTTAGGTTGTCATCAGCCAGGGAGGTTTTCTCCTTCAGGGAACGTCCAGTTCTGTTAGTGGTGTCATAGACAGAATGCTTGGCTCCAAGTGATTTCTGAAAGTCCTATATACATAACAAGATAGTGTGCATTACTACTGGGGACTAATAAATGATTACATAAGAAACTAGAAAACAAAGCCATATGTGACATAACACTAGTGAAATAAGTCAACCACATAAGAACAAATATTTTAGGATCTCTCTTCTATAAAAATACAAGAATAGATATGTACATAGAGAGAGGAGAGTGCACATAGGTGGGTACCAGAGAATGGTAGGGGAATCATATTGTAGATATTTGTTGTTTTGGGTGATGGGAAAAGTAGCATAGAATGTAGGTGCAGTAAGCGCAGCTTGACCAAAGCAAACAATGTCACCAAGAAGTACTCAAGATAAAAGGAAGTCTGTACTAAAGAATTTGACGTTTATAATTTAGCTGTACCATCAACTATGACCAAAAATTGAGTGTGGGGTAACATACATATATGTATAGGCATATACAGATACCTGGGTGGGACAGGTGTATACATGTATGTTGTTATTAAGTGCCGTCAAGTTGGTTCTGACCTGTAGCAACCCTGTATAGGATTTTCAAGAAGCATCTGGTGGGTTAGAAGTGCCGACCTTGAGTTAGCAGTCCAGTGCTGATCATATAACACCACATCAGGACTCCATGTACACAGATAGAAGTATCTGTATGCACATCTAGTATAGATGTGCATACACATGCATTCACAGAAGAGACCATTACAGATTATTTCTTAGATATAACCAAACACCTTTCAAGATTTGTTTCCTACGTTTGAAGACTTAGGACCTTAGTTTCATGGGACAACTCAGTCAGCTGACATAATATAGTTCACAATGTTCATGTTCTGCATCCTAATGAAGTGAGGAGCATCTGGGAATCCCAAAAGCCCGTAAGTAGTCATCTAAGATACAGCTATTGGTCTGTACTCATCAGGAGCAAAAATGTAAGAAGGAAATCAAAGTCTCAGAGAAGGAACTAGTCTACAAGGTTAATACTCTACAGAAGTCAGTACTTCATCCACCCCGTGACCTGAAGAGCTGGATGGCACACTACTACTCCTACTCCTACTAATTGCTCTGATCAGGGTCACAAAAGATGGACCCTTTGCAAAAGGGCATAGAAATGTACAACAGAACCCAAAATCCTAAAAAGCTCAGGCTTACTGGACAGGGTTAAGCCCAGATAACTTCCCAATACTATAGTCCTAAAATGCTCTTTAAACCTTGAACTGAAACAATCCCCTGAGATTACCTTTTAACAAAAAAATAGAGTGGCACACAAAAAAAGCATATTACCCATAAGCATGGTGCTCTAACAAATAAATTAAAAAATCTATAGGAGATCTAAAGGTAAAAATTTACTCTACGGCCAAGAAGAGACAATAAAGGGGCTAGGAAATTAAGAGTACTGTAAACTAAACAACCAGAATGTACTTAGAGAGACAAATTGTGAAAAATGTAACTAATGTCACTGAACAATTTGTAAAGAAATGTCATATGGGAACCTAATTTATTGTGTAAAATTTTCACCACAAACATGTTCTGTTTTCTTTTTTAACAGACAATTCTATAAAGTGGATTGCAAACACTGGAAGATAATCAAATAATCTAATTAGATAATGTAGCACCATACTCTACCTAGTAACACATTAGGATAGAAAAGAAAATCTTCAAATAGTGATGATAAAATGGAATTGCTATTAAGCTATTGAGATACCCAAGAGTCTAAAGGGAAAACCTGGTTAATATGCTGTCAGTAACTCTGTATCCAATGCGCACACAAACTGAGTCAATAATGTAAAAATGTACTATAGGGTTGGGTTGAGCAGATTTAGTCACATATTTGGATATCCACGATGTTAAATGCTTTTTGTATCCTTAAGCCAGGATTCAGGCAAGCAAGAACTACCTTTCTAGAGTCATCTGCTGAGACAAATTGCTCATTCTATTCACATCAACTGGGGAACCAACACCTCTCCTCTCCTCTCTGCTTTTGTAAAGCCTACCAAAGTCTCAAAAGAGCTACAGATTATTTATTCAATTATCAAATAGCTATACTGATACTGTAAATATAATTTGCTGCTTTTTACATTGGTATTTAACCATTTGCTGTGTTGGGAGGTGGGGGAAGGAGAATGAATCATATTCACTCTTCACAATTTAATTTTAAGTTTTCATAGAGCAGAGACATAGTTCCTTGTAGGCCTTTTGCATAGCAGCTAATTATTTATTGTGGTCCTTCTAGCCAAATGTCTCCAGTTTGTGATATATTGTAAATCCTAGCCTCTGTGCCTGTGATTATGGACCCATTTTGAAATGAGTTGCTAAGGAGAAAAGATTAAGGTGGGGCTACCCCCAACAAGATGGATTGGCCAAGTGGCAGCATCAATGGACTCAAGCGTGGCAATGGTAGTGAGGTTGGCCCAGGATTGGGCAGTGTTTCATTCTGCTGTGCATAGGGTCACTAAGGGTCGGTACTGACTCGATGGCACCTAACAACAACAACAATAAGGAGTAAAGTCTACAGTAGAACTGAGGATTAAGGATGTTCCCATCTTAGTAGAGGGTGTGACTCAAGTCACCACCCTTAGTTTCCTTTGGGAGCATGATGATCTGACTCCAATTTATAGGGCTGCTTTGCAAAAAACTTGCTCTCTTGCCCTGGATCTTGCTCATTATATCTGACCTCCAACTCATGGAACTTTCAGCCCTTACCTGTCCTGATTCACCAGGTCCTGTAACTTCCTTTTTTGATAGCCTGTCATCTGACCTGCCAAACTGCGTTCCTACATAGGTGAGAAGATTCCTCCAGACAAAAGGAATCTCTGATTTATGGATTTGGGGCTTTGGCCAGTCTCCACAATTGTGTCAGAGCCATTCTTTGGGCAGTTGTGAGTTTTGTTAGATGCTGCAGAACCCTGGGACTTGAGGAAAGGGAGGAGTAGTGATGGATATCAAGAACTATGGAGAGGGATAATATGTCAGAAAAGTTATATAGTTGGGATATCTTTAGCCTCCAACTCATAGGGACCAGCCTTATGCTGATCTTGCTAAACTATATCTATACACCTTCATTATCATCTTTTACTTATTAGTTGTTTATACGTATGTAAAAGAAAGCTTAGAAAAAATGAGACAACTGCTATTATATATGAAGGGGCTTTAAAAAGTTTGTGAAAAATGGGAATTTAAAAGTAATGAAGTTTTCCATGAACTTTTTGAAGTCCCCTCATATACAACCTCAGGGATGAGAATGAAAAAACAAAGATCAACTTAATGAGTAGCTTGCAATCTTACAAAATGAGATCAAGGAAACATTAATTAATACAGTGGTCTTCAGTCCAGGTAGTACATTAGAATAACTTCAGGAACTTGTGAAAAATAAAATGGGAAGAAGTAAAAGTATCTCTATTAGCACATGACATGATTTTGTTATAGAAAACCTTAAGCAGCATACTAAAAAAGGATTTGAACTGATTAATAAATGATTTCAGAAAGACTTATGTACATACTGGAAACTATAAATATTACTCAAGAGAAATTAAAAAGGATCTAAATATATGTGAAAACATTCACTATCTCCATGGATTAAATGATGTTATATTGTTATGAGATCTACTGATTCAATGGGATCCCTATCAAATGCCAAGAGGCTTTTTTTTTTTTTTTTTGGCAGAAAATGACGAGTCAGTATTAAAATTCACATAAAAATTCAAGGCATAAAAAATATCCAAAACAATTTTGAAATAGAACACAGTTAGAGAATTCACACTTCATGATTTTAAGCTTGACTGCAGAGTTATAATATGAAAACTATGTAAGGAGTGATACATATGGATCAGAGAAATAGAAATGAGATGACGCTGATGTTCTGAAAGGGTGCTAAGGCAATTCAGTAGGGAAAGGATAGTATTTTTCCGTATGGTGCTAGCAGAACTGAATTTGCACATGCAAAAGAATGAAGTCATATCTTAAACAAAATTTACATAAAATGCAACAGTGACCCAAACATAAGAATTAAAACTATAAAATTATTTTAAGAATGTACAGAAGTCAGTCTTTGTGATCCTGGATTAGGCAACGGTTTCTTAGATAATGACACTAAAGCACAAGCAACCAAAAATTATGAATTAGATCCAGGTGCTTCTGCTGTTTGGTAGCCATAGTACTTCAGTTTTCTCATCAGCAGACCCTTAGCTAACCCTCAGAACACCTTTGTGAAATAACATGAGTATTTCACAAAGTTGTTCTAAGGATGAAAAGAGAAAAAGCATAATGTGAAAGTTTTTTTAGCTGTAAAATGCCATGCAATGTGCTGTTTTCCAAAAAAAACCTCAAGGCTACAATTACCTAATAACTTTTCATTTCCTTTAAAAGGTACACATTTCACATGTTTTGATATGACTAAGTATTTATTTTGTTCTGCAATAGAAGCCAACCACATCTGGGAAGTTTTTAGTAAATAAATATCACCACGTTTCACACTGTGTCTGATGCTTGTCATGCATAATTAATATTTTTTTTTCATGTTATTCCAAACAGAATGCTAGCATTTAGATCATGGTACTGACACTAACTTTCTTCACACAGCAAATATATAATTTTACTAATTACAGGATAGATTAGTTTTTTTAATGACAAAAATAACCCAAATGATAAAAAAGAAAGCCAAAATTCACAGAAAAAATAGAAAATCTAACTGGGTTCTTTCCATATTCTAATTTCTAAGACTCTTACATTTTAATTTGCAGTAAACTTCCATAGGAGTACACGAACCAACATCTATGTTTAAGTTCAAATAAGGCACTCTAGTCTCAGATAAAGCATCTCATTTTTTCATCTGAGAGGAAGGAGGGCAGAGTTCCTGGTCACTGTGCTGCCAATACTAACTGTGACAGCTTGCTGTAAAAGGGTGCCAGCAGAAATAAGGCACTGTCTATGCAAAGAAGGGGTGTTCAATATGCTTCCTTCTTCCTTCTATCACTCTCTGAAATCAGTCCCACAAATGGAACTAACCAATCTGTAGAAAGGTATGCAACCATTAGAATTTTCAGGTGATGGGACACATCACCTTTCTCCAGTTTTATCCAGTCTTTTAATCGATCACATTATAGGTTGTTGTTGTTGTTAGGTGTCATCGAGTTGGTGCTGATTCATAGTAACCCTATGCACAACAGAATGAAACACTGCCTGATCCTGGGCCAACCTCACAATTGTTGCCATGCTTGAGCGCACTGATGCTGCCACTTCTCCAATCCATCTCGCTGGGGCCCTTCCTCTTTTTCTCTGACCCTCCACCTTACCAAAAATGATAACCCTCTCCAACGACCAGTCCCTCCTGACAATTTGTCCAAAGTATGAGAGATGAAGTTTGGCCATCCTGGCCTCCAAGGAGCACTCTGGCTACACTTCTTCCAACACATTATAGATAGATGATTAAAACTGTAAAAAAAAATTTTGTAGGAACCACCCTCCTTTAACTCATCTTCTCAAACTAACAGTTGGTGATTGCTTTACACACAGAATGATAGAGATAAATTATAAAGAGCAAGGGTAAAGGGAGAAAATTTAAAAATGCTCTTTAAATACCATGTGAAGAGAATATAAAAGGTAAGAAATATTTTTGAAATGCTGCTATATGATAAAGCCACTGATTACGAGTCTTTGTGGGGAGTCCTGGGTGAGATTTCATACATACACTTATACGACAGAGTAACAAATTAGGTAGGGAAACCCATTATTCCACATCACTGTGTAAGAGACCATATATGATAAAATCTGTATGTACTTTTTACTTCAGAATTATTTTGAGGGTGGCATTTAGTTTGCAAAATAAATTTGAATAACTTTGTCAAGAAAAAATGGAAAAATATCAGTTTCAAACCACTACAAATCCTTTATATGTTTTAGATTGTTTACAATGTCCTGCTTTCATATTTGTATATTTTCTTGTAATAATTAATCCTGGCATCTTCAATTCAATATTTATTCAGAGAATAAAGGCATTGTTGATCTTGACCAATATGAAGTAGAGCTAGATTTTAAATCTTAATACAAGTTGAGATTAGACAGCCTTTTCCTACAGTGATAAATAAATACAAGGTCACCTAAGACTTAGAAAGGTATCTTGAGATTCAAGGGGACTTCAAAAGATCAAGGAAAAATGGAACTAAAATATAATGGAATTGTTCCATGAACTTTTTGAAGCCTCCTCATATATAATGTGACAGTTTCTGTTTCATAACTATCGACCTACCTTATGCTGTGTAAGTTGTGTTTTTATTTTATCTGGATCATTGGCAATTTCCAGTTCAGAATCCAAAGACTTTTCTGACTCTTCCAGCCACTCCATAAGTTTACTCCATGCTTCATGGAACTGTAAAAAAAATTCACATCTTTGTTCAAAAGATTTTCAAACATACTATATACTATATATGAAATCTAGCATATGAAATTAACTATAATGTAAATATTGAAAATCACTAATTCAGAATTTCTCCTGAGGTTAAATCTGTAATGCTTTCACTGGCAGATTACAAACTACCTTCATAACACCTCCTATGTATGGTTGTGCTCCACGGTCACTCTGTCATTCTAACACATCAGCCAGAATACAAATAGACAGGAATCTAGAAATAGATAAGGAGTACTAGAGAGACTGTCGGTGCCTTTCTTTTGCTTAGTAATTAATGTAAATCCAGAGAGCTTTTTCTTCCCACTATTTCCTCTTGGCAGATTGGGGTTTATTTCTAAGTAGGGAGCTCTGGTAGCGTAGTGGTTACAAATCGGGCTGCAAACCTTAAGGTCAGCAGTTCGAAACTATCAGCTGCTCAGCGGGAGAAAGATGAGGCTTTCTACTCCTGTAAGGATTTACACCCTCGGAAACCCTATACAGGGTCGCTATGGGTCGGAACCGACTCGAAGGCACTTAACAACAACAACAACAGGGTGTTTAATACCCATCTTAAGAAAGAAAAACAGTAAGGATGAGAGCAGAATGCAGTTTGTAAACTGGCTTTAAAAAGTAGCAAGAACAAAAAGAGGCCACTATGTCATACAAAGGCCTATGCCTTACATACTCATTTTATATGTAAGAACACCTCACAATACTTGAGTTGCAACAAAACATAATTACCCACTGGTATCTTGTCAATCTCCGGTGAGGTATATATCTATCTATATATATTTATATTTTTGTTATTGTTGTTGTTAAGAGCTATTGAGTCAGCTGTGACTCATAGTAACCTTGTATACAGTTTCCAAGGCTGTAAATCTTTGTGGGAACAGAAATCCTCATCCTTCTGTCTGGTGGGTTCACAACGCCAATCCTGTGGCTAGCAGTCTAGTGCTTATCCTCTAGAGTCGTCACACTCCCTACATGTGTATGTAATTTCAGCCCCAGTCCCTTTTCGTTTATCATAAAGAACTGTGGTTGTTCAGTGCCTTCAAGGTGATTCCAACTCACAGTGATCCTGTACAGGGTTTTAGAGGAGTGCTTGGTAGATTTGAACTACTGATCTTCTGTTAGCAGAGCCACACCAGAACTTCCATAAAGAACTAGTTGGTACTATTTCTAGATACCAAATTGTGAAATTAATTATTTCTCATAATAAATTTAAGTAAATATATACATAACAAAAACTAATCAAAATTAAATATATTCTACAACACAGCACATGAATAATGAAATACCAAAAACATTTAACAGTAAGAGGAGAGAATCACAAAGCATCAAGGGCCCATCACAGATGATCCCTTGCACATCTCTCCCACAACTCTAACCAGTTTCAACACAAGAAAATGGAGGCCGTAATATATATGTAAATTTTCAAAGTCAAAGAACTATGAGCTAAAACCCATTCTAGTACAATAATAAGAACAAAATTAAAGAAGCAGCTAGTAAAGGTATTAGGCAGTTTGACTAAACATGTTAGACCAGACAGCAAGTCTAGTGTTTTCGATGGACATGTTCTAAGGCTAGTCCTACTTTCAAAATATATTTTCAAGAGTCAGAGAGATAAGATTATATATACATTTGCACTGCAAAGATTAGAGAATAGTTGTAATTTTAGCTAAACTAAATGAGAAAATAAAATTGGATTAAAATGGAGAAATGAGGAAGAAGGTGAGCAACTGACTACTGGTATCCACTTGGACTTTTAGAAATTAAATGCTTATCCTACAGATGGCACCATGTCACATGGAGAACAATGTCAGGCTCCGAATTCATTCATTACAAACCAACTCTGTTCTAGTGACTCACTTACAACACTGAAGCTACTACACACCCAATTCACAGAAAGACACGTGGCATGCAATTCTATAACAATATGAGGAGGCTTCAAAAAGTTTATGGAAAAATTGAACTAAGAAGAACGGGAATTTGTCTTCAAACTTTTTGAAGCACCCTCATACAATTTGTCAGTTCTAAAATCTTTTTAAAATTTACATTCATAATTTTAAAGACGGAAACACTTGGCTACAATGGCATCTTTTGCAGTATCCAACTAGATGTCCCCCAAACAACTGGAAATAGCATCAGTGTTAGAAAATGCAACTGAGGGGGCAACAGATTCAGCATCAATATTATGCCATTCTAGTGACAATGTAAGCTATGTACCAAGCAAGGTAGGCACATCATGCCTATATTACATCCCGGGAACACAGAGAAACATAACTTTATCTCTTGTGTTTAGTCTAGAACAGCAATGTTAATAACAGGTGAAGGAAGCAAAGAGAGTTCCTTGTGAGAGTCTCTAAATTTACTCAGAACAAAAAAACCATCCCTCTGGGGGAAAAAAAAAAAAAAATCACCAAACCCAGACAAATAAATAAATAAAAAGCCAGCCACAACAAAAGATTCAAACAGTTAATTTTGAGATTGAGTAGAGCTCTACGAGAATGCAGGGAAGACATAAAGGCTTTGTCAGAAAGGACTATCAATCAACTCTAACAAAGACTAGGCCTTTTCAGAAAGTTTCTATCTGGAAGAATAAGTGGCTAGCTCTCATTTGACAGTTTCTGAAGACAGTTTAGCTAAGGAATTAAGCATAAAATAGCAATACAATAAACTATAACACCTCACTCTGAGAAAGAGATTAGAGGCTGAGAAACAGAATTAAAAAAAAAGCAAATCCTATGTCTCTTTTCGGACCTTAATAGCCATCTATGAAGTCAAGCTACAGTCTTCAAAATTAGTCCCCTAACTCTAAAGCTTCAGGTTAAAAAGTTAAGATGTCAGCATTCAAAGTTAGGCCATGGTTCTTTTAGGAAATAACATCTTGGCTCCAGGCCACGATTTGTTACCCCTAAGTAGCATAGTGGTTACGAATCGGGCTGCGAACCTTAAGGTCAGCGGTTCAAAACTACCAGCCGCTCCACGGGAGAAAGAGGAGGCTTTCTACTCCCATAAAGATTTACACCCTCGGAAACCCTGTACAGGGTCGCTATGGGTCGGAACCGACCCAACGGCACTTAACAACAACAACAACAATTTAGGCAGCAAGAAAGTGCTTTAATGCCATTGATATTTCAACAGCTAGAACTGACTTATTGTCAGGTTTACCTGCTTGGCCCTCTTTCTTGCATCATCCAAAGATCTTCCTCTTTCCACTAATCGTTGTACCACTTTTTCCCATCGACTCTGTACACTGATAAGCAGGTTCTTTATTAGGACAACATCTTGCTTCTGACTAAAATATTTCAGATGGGTTCCAGTTTTGTCCAGCTCTATTATCTGCTCACGGTGAGAATTTACTTCATTGGCAAAGACCTGCCCCAAGGGGTGGGAAAAAAAGGGGGTTGGGGGAGAAACATAAACAAGTGAAAAATTGATCTATCTCATAAATGCCTCTAATGTCATAAGCTGAAATTATTTTAAAGGATAAAACAAAGTTTTCCAACCTGAAAGTCCACGTTTTTGACTTAAAACATCTGGTGTCAAAAAGGCCTGAAAGAACCTTATCCACTCTAGTCACTACATACCTTGTGCTCATCGATTTGAAACAAGACGGTGTCCAAGATAAGACTTGGCCGAGAAGCTATGTTTAGCGTCTGCTCAGCCTGAGTAAGCCAGTTGATGAAGTCTTGGAGAGAATTGTGAAACTCCATTGCTAAATTGAGGGCCTCTTCCAGTTTAGTCTGCAAAGACAGATTATTTAGTATTTGATGATATTTAAGAGGTTTGTTATGTTTTCAGTTTAACCACTCTCTAGCAGATTTCCTTCTCAACCCACTTTATTTATGTGTAATCTACATTAACTAAACAGTTTATGAATATAATGGGCCTTCAATGAAATACTGGCAAAATAAATCCATTTGAACATAGGGAAAAACATCTCACTGTAGCTATTAACATTCTAACATAAACTACAATCACATGTTTTGGCAATTAGCCACAGAATCCAGTTTCTAAGCAGAATCAGTACAAAAATAAAACTTCACACTTTCATAAATTTAGGGGTCAAAATAGTAAGATATATAATTGCCCTAAACTCAAAACAGAAGCCACTCCTAGAAGTCTCCTTTCAGCCAAGTAATTGATTGGCTTATAAAATAAACAGCACCAGCAATGAAAAACTGTACTCCTTTGAACAATCAATCATATGAGACCAAGTGGTCAATATTTACTCAAAGGCAAAAAGGGACAGGGAAGAAAAACAAATGAAAATAGAATAAACGGAATGGAAAGAATAGAATACTGACACATTGCAAAAATTATAACCAATGTCATAGAACAATTTGTATACAAAAATTGCTAAATGGGAACCTAACTTGCTGGGTAAACTTTCACTTAAAACAGTAACTATTTTTTAACAGTATGCAACAGTCATTATGCTTTATCAGTTAGACGGTATTAGTTGTAGTATTCATAAACTGTCTTGCTTCTTATAGCATTAAGGTTTCTTAGATGGTTGTTTGTATGGTTTTAAAGAATGTGGCAAAAAGAAAAACCATTCATAATGTAACATATATTTTAGCTCTTTATAGATTTTTGTGGCAAGGGTTTACAAAATATATAATCACACCACCTTCTTGGTCTCCCTCTTTCCCTCCATATATATTCAGCTTTTAGCTAATTATGTGTGGTTAGAATAAGTTAATAATGCAAAAGTTGATGATTCCTATTATTTAAGGATATACTGCATTTCTACTTGATCTATAATATATCTTTATCATAATTCTGAAGAAATTCTTTTAATTCTATTCTTCTATATTAAGACAGAAGTGCTGGCATGGTACTGTAGGATAAGCACTTGACTACAAGGTCAGTTTAAACTGCAAGGTTGGTGGTTCAAACTCACCAGCTGCTCATTAGAAACCCTATACAGGGTCACTATGAGTCAAAACTGACTCAATGGCACTTAACAGTATTAAAACAGACTACCATTTTCAACTGACCCCATGAACCCTCTGAATGTATGCAAAGAAGACTTAAACACGAATTGTTAGAAGTTCTACTTCTGTTAGTTCTACTCAGAAATAATGCAAAACGCATGACATGAAACAACTAATACATTATTTCTATTGTACTAATCAAAGGACATACTTTCCTTTCGTTGAGTTTGGTTTCCACCAATTCCCATTTTTCTTTCAAGTTATTTATGTCTTGGTCAATATTTGTCTCTGCAGATTTGGGGCATCTTGCAAGCATCTGCTGGCCTTTTTGCATCAGATTCCTATATGTTTCTTCTTTAACATCAAAGGCAGCACAGACTTCCTAAAGTGAGATACTCACAAGTTATATCATTTCTTAAAAGAGTTAAGTAAGATCTGAGAGTCCTATTTTTCCCGGTCATCAAGTACCAAACTCTTTAACATATTTTCATCTCTATCTGGTATACAGAACACTCTGACATATTTGAATGTTTCACTATACTGAAGAAAAAAGAAATCCCAAAGCAACAGTCATACTCTCTCTATGGGGAAGTTTTAGACATGGTGCTAGACTCTCTATCCATACAGGCATGTCAGAGTTGTGAAGTTATTATTTTAAATGCTATCCAGATAGCTTATATCAGTAACTAATCAGCTGTGTGACTTTGGACAAGTAATTCAACTTCCCTGAGCCTCAACTTCCTCCTCTAAAAAGAAGGGCTCTCCAAGTCTCTCCTAGGAAAACGGTAAGTGAATGCTATATATGTACTCTGTTGGTATAATTTAATCCTGCACTGAGAAAATAAGCAATGGACAGAAAGTAAAGCCCCAGTATAGTGCACATTTACGTTATTCACACATTGGAATCATTAAAGTAAAATTCAGGCACTCTGAATATTATTCCTCATTCATAACCTTGTTAAAACTTCTAATTACAATACAGTCCTGGTTTGGCACTATAGAATAAGCAAACACACTGGACTGCAAGATCGATCTGAACCACAAGGAGTCAGAATGGACTCGATGGCACTTAACAATAACAAATGTTTTATTAAAAGTACAGCACTTTAAAAACAAGCCCTTTGCTTTTCAAATCCTTACTGATTAAAAAAGGCTTCAAAAAGTTTCATTCTCTTTTAAAAAAAATTTTCGAAAAACTTCAAATATATTTTCCCAAAATTTCAGGTAAGTACAATTATCTTTCAATTCCATGTTTGCATGAAATTTCTGAAACTCCGTAATATGCTTCTACATTAACATTTTAATACTTAAGCTTTTAATGAATAAGCTTAAGCAGCTATTTGTTCATAACTCACTAAACTTAATATTAATGGGTTGTAAAAGCTATCTACAGGTACCTCCATGATAGTAAAGTCAGTCAGCCTTTATAGAGAAGAAAGAGTGGCATTCCCAAGTATTTATTTAGTCAATGACTTACTCTGTGAAACAAATAGACTCCTTGTGGCAAACCACCATCCACCCACCCACCCTAAAAAAAAACAAAAGCCACTCACATAATAATTTTCTGAAACAATGAATGTATCTCAAATATTTTTAGAATATTCTTTACTGGATTAATAGAACTGATTTTAACTATTCATTGTAGTTTTGAAATAAATATATCATATCTAATGTTTGTTTTATTTATTACAACATCTATAAGATGTTTACTACTTATTTCATCAACAAATTCAAAATTATTTCCAAACAACTGCAGCTGTATTAAGATCTTACAGCAATAATACACATCTACTAGAGACTGCAAATTTTAATACACAGTCGTCCATGATTTTTTGCCAAATTCCTAAACACTTCTACTTTTCTTTACAAATAAACATATAACTGCCAATATTTTAAATACTAACAACAACCAAAAAAACCCATTTTTGATGCAAACTCTCCTAAGTGTAAAAATTAGAGAAACAATTTTCAAACTCTGAGACAGACTAGTTTTTCCTAGAATCATCAGCATTGAATTATAACAGAAAATGAAAAGGAGCTGATGATAAGTCGAAGGAAATCTACATTAATCAGTCCTTATTTATATAGTGTAGTGGTTACAAATTGGGCTGCGAACCACAAGGTCAGCAGTTTGAAATTACCAGCTGCTCCATGGGAGAAAGATGAGGTTTTCTGCTCCCGTAAAGATTAACAGCCTTGGAAACCCTGTGCAGGGTTGTTATGAGTCGGAACCGACTCCACGGAACATAACAACAACAACATTTATATGAAATGAAGTCCTGGTGTGGCACTGTGGGTTAATGCACTGGACTGCAAAGTCAGTTTAAACCACAAAGTCAGCCGCTCCTTGAAAACCCTAAATACGGCCGCCATGGGTCAGAATTGACTTGACAGCACTTAACAACAATTTATATGGAAGAAAGTCAAAGTCTCAAGTTTCATAGATTGTTCCATCTCATTCTAGGAGTTGATAATGCAACATAATTAGGAGGGGAAACAACTCAGGGGCCCAATACTCTACTCTGGACAGTTAAGACAGAAGCCTACCCTTCTCCATTTATAGTATAAGTGAAAATCTGAAGGCAAGGCCCCATCACCATCAAAACAAAGACCTTTCATTTAACAGAATAAGAATTCATTTTCTGGCTTTAGGGTTGTTTTTTATTTTTGTTTTTTCTATTCCAGGTACAATCTACCAATTGCATGTTATATTACTACCTGTCCAATCTCATTACTTTTTACGGGGGCAGATTTGGTCCTTCATAATATCTAAACTGCTAAAATCTCTCTTCGTATCTGAACACACAAATATTTGAAATAAAAAAATAAGTTCTGAAAATGTTCACCAATGAATGACGTTTTAAACACTGTAGAACTACATCATTTCCACTTTTTCCTAGGATTTGTTTACTACTGGTAATGTAGTGGTTATGAATCAGGCTGCTAACCTCAAGTTCAGCAGTTCAAAACTACTAGCTATTCTGCAGGAGAAAGATGAGGCTTTCTGCTCCCATAAAGATGTGCAGCCTCAGAAAGCTGGTGTAGAGTCACTATGAGTTGGAACCGACTCCACGGTACTTAACAACAACAACAAGGACTCATATGGACTCCAGATGTGGTGTTGTAGGATCAGCATTGGACTGTGAACTCTAAGGTCAGCAGTTCAAATCTACCAGCTGCTCCTTGGAAACCCTATACAGGGTTGCTGTGAGTTGAAACCAACTCAATGGCACTTAACAACAACTACAACAAAGGCCCATACAACATGGTCAGACAGACTATTAATCTGAGGCTAGAACTGTAGGACTAATGTACTTACCATGTGGGCATTTAGCTGTTCCTTGGCCGTTTCTGGTAAGCCTCCTAGAGGTTTGGATGCCAACAGATGACGCTCTGTATCAGTCAGCCACTGCTGCAGATCCTCAATTTCGCCATGGAACCCTTTGGCCTGAAGTGACAGGGAGTTTTACGTTTGGGCCATAAATATTGTCTTTCAAACAGAAGACAATGTTCAAACAACCCCAGCCTGGTAAACCTCTCTAGGCAGGCTTAAGGACAGCCAGGGGCCATAAGATTTTGCCTTGCCTTTCTTTATCAGAGGAGTTTTAAGCTAAGAACTAGAGAGCTGTATTCTGCTCTGTTCTATCTGTTATCACACTGATTTTAACCTCTCTCCTTGAGGTATAAAAAAATTAAACAGGGGTTGTAAACTAATGAAATAATTTTATGCTGTTTGATCTTGAACGTTATAGAAAGTTGCAGGATTTATTATTCACCTGGCGCAAGGCACCATCCAGCTGTTGCTTCCTTTGTTCTGTTTTTTCCAAAACATTTTGCCAGCGTTGATTTAAAACCTCTAGCTTGTTCTGAAGGTTGCTTGCTTCTTCTCCTGCACTTGATTCAATTAAATCATTTCCTGCTTTATTAACGGCCTCCACTGTGGACTGATGAGCTAATACATCATTTTGGAGCACCTGAAAATATTAAGATAGCACCAAGCTTAACAGTTTGTAATATGTTAATATTGCTTTTAATGCTATTACTTTCTTTTCTGGTTATGAAACACACTGAAACAAAACAATCATATACACAGATTCTCAATAATAATAGTTTTAAATGATGGGTTGTTTGTTTTTTTTTTGCTACAGTTTTATAGCTTTTCTGGGCATAACATTAGTCTATTAAAATTCCCTAAAATTATTATATGAGAATATTTTGCCAGTTCTCCCCATTAGAATAATCTTGCAATTGATGGCATTAACTATACAGGTATTATAACTAAAAGGTTCTAACAGTTTTCATTTTATCAATGATCATTTTAATTTAACTTAATTCTCGTGTCTTAATTAACTCAAAATAACTTTTACTTCTATAAATTCACATTTAAATATGAAATTACTATACTTCTAAGGTGCACAGTACCACATTGTACAGTTAAGTATTCTGAAAGGGAAAAAAATAATATCCATAGAATATTCTACTGTATTCTCTTGTACAGGTCTTGAAATAGTACCAGTTAACTTCTAAATTGACAGGAGACTGTAACACTCAAGGAAAAGAGATCTCCTTGTATATCAAAGATACTGAAGCCCACCATTCCAATGTTAAGCTTTTTTTCACTAGAAAATACACATTTGAAATGTTTACTATAGATCCCAATAAACAATGTCTTTCTTTTATACAGCAGAAACATAAGAATTAATATTACCAAAATACATCACACTGAGACAAGAGTTGTAAGTACAGAAAGTTCTAAAGCTAAAAAAAAAACACTCATTTTCTTATACTGAAATGAATTACACATTATGGAATAATATAGCCTTGGCTAATAGTTTCCTTTCAACAAGACTATGGTTGAATTTTCAGAAACCAAAAGAAAACTTGCCTCTACTCTTACTAAGAGTGGATCATTATCCTTCCATACACACACTGACTTAGAGTTGGCAAACAGTAGTAAAAAAGGAAAAAGACACATCATCTCCTGGCCCTATGTAAGTCATCTTGAAGCAAGACGAATTCCAGGGAACAGCAGTAATGATCAGAGATCATTGTTTCTCTAACTGCATCCACTCATTATCTAACACATCTGGCAAGGTAGTGTTTTTCAAAGGCTAAAAAAACCAAGTAATAAAAAAGTTATCTTTATAGCAAGGATGGACTGCGATATGTTTACCATAGTAATCACTTTCAAAATGTTCTAAGATCTATAAAAGATAATTCTGTAAGATATAGTCTTTCAAAGAGTCTGAGTCCTGCTACAGAAGCCAGAATTCAGGAGCAGAAAGAGGTAAAGAGGCACAAACATTCCCTCCTTTCTCTAGCAACTGTGCTGGGAATTCTAAGTCCTCTAACTTTTGATCTCTGGGAAACAGAAAAAAAAGAGAAAAGGAATCACTGCTAACTGTTCAAAGAGGGACAAAAAAGAATTACAAGGTCCCCCACCTGGCCCCTACAAAACAATTAGAACAGAGAGCCTGCTTCTTCCATTTCTACTATTGAAGGAGCCCAGGTAGCGTAGTGGGTTATGAGTTTCTAACTGCAAGGTCAACAGTTCAAATCTACCAGCCATTTCATAGGAAAAAGATGAGGCCTTTTATTCCAGTAAAGATTTACAGGCTCAGAAATCACTGTAAGTCAGAAGTAAATCCATGGCATATAATCACCACCACCCACGATACAAATATCATATATGTGTCAAAGTTTTAAGGGAGCATGGTAGCTCCATAGGGTAAATACTAGACTGAGAGCCAGGGATTGGTGCTTTGAGCCTGCCAGCTGCTCCAAGGGAGAGATGAGGCTTTCTGCTCCCACAAAGATTTACAAGTCTTGGAAACCTTATACAGGGTGTCTCTGAGTCGGAATCGACTGGATGGCACTTAACAACAATAACATACAAGTTCCCATCAATGACGTGTGTTAACTTTCAAGACAATTGTTACATATAACAAATGTAAACACATCTCATAACTGACACTCTGAGAATAAATAAATTTGGTTTTTATGCAGAGTCTGTTGGGTCAGTCTTATTATTTATAGAAAAGCTTTATTGTAGACATCAAATAACAAAACAGGTTTCCATTTAAACACTGTTGTCCGACTTACTGCAACCCTGTATAGGGTTTCCAAGGAGCAGCTGGTGAGTTTGAACCAACCTTGCGGTCCAGTGCTAGAGCCCACAGCACCTCCCCAGGACTCCATTTAAACATTAATGATGTAAAATAAGTTCTAATTGCTACATTAGCTATAGCTTGACTACAACTATAAATGTAATAGAGCTAGGTAAAAGAGGAAGGATAACTTAAATTAGGGAACAATCACTGTGAGGAAAAGTATGATAGAAAGCTTAAAGTGCTAAAACCGTACTTTTATTTTAAAAAAATGATAATAAACGTACAATAATCAAACACTTTTTATTTGAAAATCAAGAACTATATATTTAGATTAGAATTTAAAACTTTGAAGATATTACTATTAATCTGAATTTAGTTAAAGTCTATGAAAGACTACTGAATGTCAACATAAACTCTATGCATACAGAAGAAATATAATAAACGATAATAAATACATACATGATGCTTGGCAAGTTCAATTTCAATGGCCTTTGGGTCTCCTCCAACAGGTTTCTGCTCGCCTAGCAAGCCCTCAGTGTGTGTCAGCCATGTCAGAAGCTCATCCAGGGCATGCTGGAACTGTCCTAGTGCTAACAGAGCCCCCTCCAGCTTATGCTACAGGAAAAGTAGAAAGGAAGAAAATCCACTAGTGAATTCAATATTACAAATAACATACAAACAGGGACAAAAAATTGACTTGTTTCATATTATATGTGTCCATAAGCATATCCAATGAGGTGCAGCCATCATATATTTCTTACAATTAACATCTGAATCTCTTACTTTGTAGTTTTGTTTTTTAAGATACCTGTAAGACAGAAAGAGTTCTAATGAAACACAGGAACCTGAGGTCTTCAAAAGTTTACGTATAAGGAGACCACCGTTGTAAAAGTTCAGAAAAGATTGTCTTGCTAAATGAAACATTCTATGATGGTTACAAGGCGGGTTGGGGATGGAGAGGAGGGAAGAAACAAAATAGAGGTAACTACAGCTAACGGAGGTACATGGAGTAAACTGCAATTACTGTAATTACGCAAAGTGTATATAATTGTGGGACTGATGAGCCTTTATAAAGCTTCACTCAAAATTCACAATAAAAAGATTAAAATAAACTTAATGCACACAATTGCCTAATTAAAAAAATAATTATGTTACACTGGCATAAGTAATGGAGACTTTATAACTTCTTAACAAAAGTCTTAATACGTACCTGTCTGTTGATAATTCTCTCATCCAAGCTATCCCATATCAATTTCAGTTCCATTAATGGGTCTTGAACAGTATGCTTATCACTCTCTTCTGTTACTTTCTTGAGCAAAAGCTCTGCTTGATGGTTTAGTCTTTCCATTTCTATCTGTTGTTGATAGGCTTCTGACTTAAATTGCTATTTTTTATAAAGAAATAAATATGAGAAATTTATCTTAAATCAGTAACTTTAAACAAAAAAAAAGTACATGGAATAGATATTCTAATTCATATTTCTAACTAGAGGAAGAGAGATGAAGAATAAAAATCTAACACAGTCCAATATAATAAAGGAATTAAAGAAAAATACAAGAGGAATATTTTCTGACAGAAAAATGCAATGTGCTTATTATAATTGTGATGTTTCATTTTGTTCTTTACAATGAAGAATTAAATTTCAGGACTGAACATTTTTCAATTTCTAACTATATACTCATACCTTAAATAAGCAAGTTTTAGAACAAAACGGGGGAAAAAAACTGTCTCTTAAAAACACAAATTTGTATGTACTGCCCTAAAACATGCACATATCTTGAAGCCATGGTTACTTTTAACTGGGCTGCTGTGCTGTTTAATAACATTTCGTTATTCCTGTGTCTCACCCTCTTCTGAAACAAAATAACATGATTTTCTCTCCTGTGGCTTCCTAAACTGATGGTGAATAGTTAATCTTGGCTTCCCATATCTCAGGATACCAAATAGATGCTTTTAATAGCAAATTGTCCCTTTATAAAATATCCTATTGATTTTAATCTGTAACAACAAATAATGAATGGCTGAGCAGACCCTTAAATTTATTTCAGGCATGTGAAAATAACTAAAAAATAAAAACTAAAATATACTGAGAACTTGCTTCTATCAACAAACTTAACAGAGAAATAGTTTTATCCTCAATGTAAGTTAGGGTTACAAAAATGATACCAGTTAGATGACTAGCCTAGAGCTACTTAGCTAGTAAATGCATAAGATGGGATATAAACTTAGGGAGACTGCTGTCAAAATGAGCACTAACCAGCCTGCTGAATGAAAAACATTGATATGCAGGCAAAGTGTTGTTGTTGTTAAGTGACATCAAGTGGGTTCTGACTCATAGAGACCCTATATAGGGTTTCTGAAGAACAGCTGGTGAGTTTGAATTAAACTGACCTTGCAGTCTAGTGCTTATCCTACAGTACCACACCAGGATTCCATATATGCAAATATACAAAATAAACTCTCCTTTACCACTACCACCACCGCTATAATTTTATGTAAAGTAAACCATGTGTTTATATATGAATAGACAAGATTTTGTGGTGCTGTGGGTTAACCAACTGCAAAGTTGGTTTAAACTGCAAGGCAGGTGGTTCAAGCTCACCAGCCATTCCTAGGAAACCCTATAAAGGGTTGCTATGGGTCAGAACCAACTTGATGGCACAACAACAATAATTATAGCAGAAAACAAACCTTAAAAATTACATCCAAATAAAATATTGTCACACTTATAGCTAAAAATATAAAGGCAGATAATAATTTAATATGAAAATCCACTGAGTTCCTTGAAAAAAAGGTGTGCTATGAAGTTAGGAAGGAAATAGCTGATCCCTCTTTGATAAATGATCATCAGTACAGAGGAATTAAAAGAGGAAACAGTCCAGCCATTTTCACAGCTGGAGATCAAGAGCCACAAAAGCAAAAATTACAGAGGAAAGCAGATGGGAAACACATACATACGTTCAACAACAACAAAAACCAACCTTCCACAATACATCATTCTAGGAATCACCATTCAACTGTAAGTATGTCTTTAGCCTCTTAGACTAAAAGATACTGAAGGATGTGAAAATTGTAGTGTATATATACTGAGGACAACAGTATATGTCTCAATAAAAAGAAGCTATAAAAATCCGTACAGTATGATCCCATATTTAGAAAGTATCTCATAGATATTTAAATAAAATGTGTGTTGTTATGTGCTGTGGAGTCGGTTCTGACTCATAGCAACCCTGCATAGGGTTTCCAAGGCTGTAAATCTTTATGGGAGCAGAAAGCCTCATCTTTCTTCTGTAGAACAGCTGGTAGTTCTGAACTGCAGACCTTAAGGTTAGCAGCCCGATTCGTAACCACTACGTTACCAGAGCTCCTTAAGTGCTTAATAAACATTAAATCAATTTCATAATCAAAATGTAAATATTTAATTACATAAAAGAGATCAGTCTGTAAAAAGACATCCTGGAACCAACAACTTAACAATGCAAGGAAGTATTTGCTACATTAGTTATCCCTGACACATACCTTTAGCTCTTCAATCTGCTGCTTGACAGTTTCAAGATCGGTTCCGATTGGTGACATTGAAGCTAATTTACCACCAGCAATATCTACCCAGTCAAATATAGACTGAAAAACAGATAAAATAAAATAGATGTAACTTTCCATTCCACATCCAAGTTTGCAAAGGAAATTCTTTAACAGAATCTTAGAATATTAAAATTTTTCAAACACAAGTCCATTTAAAATTTTGTTTACAAATTCAATCACATAAAATAAAATCTATGTTCTCTCTTACATCTGCAAAAAAGGCAGCCTAAGTATTATACAAATATTCCACCTCAGCTGTTGTTATTGGGTTAATAAAACAAGAAATTTATTTTTTAGCACGTGAGCAAAATATCTGACTTAGCCAAATCTTTGCTTGTTATTTGTTGTTGTTGTTATGTGCCATGGAGTCGGTTCTGACTCATACATAGCAACCCTTTACACGGTTTCTGAGGCTGTAAATCTTTACAGGAGCAGAAAGCCTCATGTTTCTCCCATGGAACAGGAGGTAGTTTTGAATTGCTAACCATGAGATTAGCAGCCCAATTCGTAACCACCACTACGCTACCAGAGCTCCTTTGCTCGTTATTTAGATTAACATTAAAAGCCTGCACATACAGATTATTAGAATTAGGACCATTATTCTGAATTGTAACACAGACCTGATATTTCCTCCCCCCTTTTTTTTTTTTAGGTAATATGAACATTTTTTAAAAAAGGTTCAACTTGTATTTTTTCAGGTACTGAATAAAAAAATTATTTTGCACTTAAAACAAAATTTAAAGTTGTCAGACCACATAGCAAGAATAATGTCTTAATATTTTTAATCTATCATCAATAGACTCTAAGATGTCAACAGAAACCTAAGGAACAAATTCATTTTACAATGTAATTAAATCTTGACGTTTCCTTAGTATCTAGAGGTGCTTGCATCTAGGTAATTGCTTAATAAATTTCAAATCCGTTTTAAAATGAAAATGTAAATCTTTATTTGCATAAAAGTACAATACTACCAAAGCACAATCAATATGGCAATGAGATTATACAATTCCTGGTGTCTTGCCTAGGGTCTCCTATGATTGACAGCTCCTAAGATCCAATGGCTATGCATGGTGGTGGTACTACCTCTAGCCACGGGAGAGAGCACAAGTAAATAATTTACAAAGACCCAAAACCAAACCCACTGCCATCAAGTCAATTCCAAGTCACAGCAACCCTCTATAGGGTTTCTGAGGCTATAAATCTTTACAGAGACAGACAATCTCATCCATCTCCTATAGAGCAGCTGGTGGGTTTGAACTGTTGGCCTTCTGGTTAGCAGTCCAGTGCTGATCCTACAGCACTACCAGAGCTCCAGCTTACTAAAGGTAAGTGGACATTCTGACCCATCCTCATAGAGATACTGGCCATTTTATTTATCAATAAATTATGCATAATTTATTGATTATTGTTGTTGTTGTTGTTAAGTGCCATCCAGTCGCTTCGGACCCATAGCAATAAATGCAATGGCCAGTATGAGTCGGAACAGATTCGATGGCACTTAACAACAATCAATATATTATGATTTTGGTTAAAAAAAGGGAGGGGATGGGGTGAGATGAGTTATATTCAGGTTTTATTTGCAGTGATGTTTTTCATATAGTCCTCCACAGTTAACAACATGCTTTAGCTAGCATGAATGCTGGTTTGTGAAATTTATTTTTTTGACTATAGAAATGGAATGTCTAATCAAAAAGGAACAGTTGTTCTCATCTGAGCTTTAAAAAGAATATTCAGCTGGCATTATGGAAATACTTATAAAGGCCTTTTCCATATGGTAGGAGGGGTGGCAGAGTAAACTCTTAGCAGCTTCTTAGGAAATGGAACAAAGTGATGGAAGGTAAGGAGAGGAATACCCCTGAGTTAAACATTTTAAATATTTATATAAACAAACTTAAAAATGGAACTGAATGAGGACCCTTGGGAAATGCAAAAAACAACAATTATTAAAAGGAATTACTTATGTGGAAAAGAAGAAAACACTTTTTACACATCAGATTATGATCTAATGAAATAGAAATCTATTTTAGTACACGGAGAACATTGGCTTCAAATCAAATTTCTTTACTTCTGACTTTAAACTTGGTGATATTTTTAGATAATGTTTACTCCTTTCATCTTATTACACTCAATTTTAGAACAGAATCCAGATTCGGTTCCATTTTGCTGTCTGGTGCTGAGCCATTTATGAAAAATATTGTGTGGGAACATTTATTTTCACTTGAAAAAAACACAGTAAAATATTTATTTTCAAAGTAAATTTCACTACATATATACAGATGCGTATGTAAGTCTACACATATTTGAATGTCAAATATATATTCTAATAGGCAAAAAATATGAGTTGAAGTAGCTAAGAAAATTGCAGAAATGGATTTGTTCACAATCGCATACACACTTGCAGTCTTAGGGTAGTGCCACTGTGGGAATTTGTAGGCATCAATTAGTACAAATACACCCTCCAGCTAATACCAGCAGACACACTTACCTGCAGTCCATCCTGATACTGAACGGCAGCCTGCATCGCTTCATCAAGTTTATCAACACGGTCCTTCCAAGCTTTATTTAGAGAATCCCAAGCTGAATTCAACTACAATAGAAACATTAGAACTCTTTTCAGTTCTAGTTCATATGTTAGATTTTCAACCACTTCTATGAAACATATTTTAGTGAAAAATTCTAATTTAGTTAACTAAATCTGAATAGCATTCTAATAAGAATCCAAAGTATGCCCGCTGTACCTCATCTATGCTCTTCTTGACAATGGGTTTGTCAGGTTCCCCACATGCGGAGATGAGTTCTGAGCCCAGGTTAACAACTATATCCAGCTCTTCCTGCAGTCCTTCTATTTCTTCCCGTATGGACTAGAAAAACAAAAGGACAGCCTTAGAACTTAAAGCAAACCAGCATTAAAACTAAAAAAAATGTGCACAAAGACATTAATGGTGGTATTTCTAGAGTGGAATTATGGTCCGTTTTTATTTTCTCCCTTCTGTTTTCTAAGTTACTGTAGTAACTATTTTTAATCAAGAAAATAGAACCAAAAAGTTTTTTTAAAATAAAAAAGCACATATGAGGTGAGTAATAAATACCATACATACATTTAAAAGTTAAGTAGCAGGTGAGCTGGTTCCAATTCATGGTGACCCTGTATATAGGGTTTCTGAGGAGCAGCTGGTAGGTAGGTTTGTACCACTGACCTTGAGTTAGCAGTCTAGTGAGTAACCTACAGTACCAGACCATCATCCCATGTAACAAATATCAGAACAGTTTTTAAAAAAATCAACAATACTGAAAAGTATAGGAAGACATTTTTATTTTTAAAATCAACTAATTTAGCACATCAGGACTCCAACAACATAATATGTACAAGCAAAATATGAATTCAAAGAGTTTATACAAATTAATAGATTTGTTAGCAGATTTATGACAATCTATTCTTAGATATAATTTTGTGTCATTACCAATAAGACATGTAAATTATTTTTAAAAAATCACAACCAAAATTCTATCTTCATGTTTTTATCTTCTTCGTTAAATATATTTATGCATCTTGTATGAACTAAGCCCTAACCTAAGCATTGCAGATATTATCAGAAATAGCTGTGGTTAGGAACTCAAGGAGCTCAACAAAATCCATAAGAAAGACAGGTGTGTAAGCAATGATAAGCCATACTACTTGTAGAGTCCTTTCCAAGAAGAATGTGTTATGGGAACATGGGCAGACTAAAATCTGTCTAGTGTACAAAAAAAAAAAAAAAAAAAATGTTTACAAGGGAGCTAACAATCCACCTGAATCTTAAAGCCAGAGTGGGATTTTCCACAAGCATGGTATTAAGATGATTCTAGGGTAAGAAAACGAAATGTACTGTACGAAAGTACAGACAGTGAGAAGAACATAATAGCTTTTAGAAAAGTCATCATCTAATTAATGGAAGAGGGAGCTAGGTGAAGAAGAAACAGCAGACAAAGAGATTTTGAAAACACAAGCACAGGCAAGGATAAGAGGTCAAAGGCCAAATACTTTGTTCTAGGGAGTTTTAGCTCTATATAGTAGGCAGTGGATGCCTCTGACTGTTTTAAGCAATGACTCTTAATAAAAGATACTCTAGAGAGATATCTGTCAATAAGGTTAGAGGAGTGGCAAGGATGGGGGCACAGCAGGCAGAGATACTACTCTGAATTACTTTGGAAGCCTAAAGAAGAGAAGCCCTTATAAAAGTCAGAAGGATGAAGGGACATATTTTAAATATACATCCTTCATGTGAAATTTATGGGCGAAAGCTATTTTCGTATCATATCACTGTGCATTCCATTTTTAGAACAAAACATAAATTTTATCAGTCTAATTCTAAACACAGCAACCCATGCTTCATTATGTCATAACTTATTTAACTTGGAATGAGATTTTTTTGCTTACCTCTGCTGCTTCCTGCTGTTGTTTAACTACTGAAGGATCAATTCCAGGATCCTCCAGGTCTTGAATGAAATCTTGAGTGTCTTTAGTGGTAACTACCAATGACATGTGATCGCACCAGAACTTTTCTGCTAGTTCCATCACGTCCAGGAGTTTAGCTTCCCTTTCTTCTAGCAGTGTATGTATGTTCTCCCAAATGAAGATCATTTGGTCAAGCTTATCTTGAACAGCTATGGAATGAATTAATATCAATAGTTTTATATATCAACTCTGAGGAGTGAAGCAGACATATAATTAATTGCTACATACCTAAAACTAGGCCAAATTTGGGTTAACCCAATCTAGTGGGTATCAAAAGCCTATTTAAAACATTCCAACACCTAAGGATCTCCTTCTCTTCCTGATAAAAATGGATGCTCAAAGCTAAGTGGGCTCAGAATAGGCTCAGGAGCTTTTCGAGTTGATCAAGGCTACTCTTAATTCCAAAGGAAGTGAAATAACTACCTGACAAAGTTTATCCCTTAATTACTCTTTCCAAATCAAGAATAAAGTTGTCTTATATCCCAGAAGTATAACATTGTAGGGTATATATGAGTGGGCTTTGAAAATATCATGGAAAAATCCCATTATCTCTTATTCCATTTTTTCCGTGAATTTTTTGAAATCCCCTCATGTTTTGTCTTTTTTCTAAAATATTCTTTCTCTCATTATTTCCACTAATCTCTGTGCATGGCTCCTCTTTTGGCTCTCAGCTCACACCTCTAAGATGACTCACTACAGTCACAGTTGCCATTTCAGTGTTTATAGTATAGAAGATAGAGTATGTTTTCTGTAATGAGAGTAAAAATCCCTAAACATTGTCTTACTAGCATCATGTTTTAACCAATCAGTTTAACAAGCCTGTATAACCCAAAGTTTTTGCATACAGTAGCACTTTGTATTTAACAGATTGATTTTAAAAACACATAAAAATCTCATTTGTTAATACCTTTTTCTAAAAGCTTGCATTCTGTTAAGTAACTGTATAGTAAGTACACAGCATAAAATTTTAGAATTGTTTTAAAAGTTAAGTTCATTATTTTCCATTTCCCAAACATATTACCTTTGGCAGATATGTCTTTATCAGTGCCCTCTGACCGAGCAATCATTTCCTCTCCTCTCTGTTTAAGAGTTTCATACAATGGCTGTAGCTTTTCCATGTCTACGGATACATTCTTATTATCACTGATCTGCTCCTTAATCTTCTCAACCTCAGCAGAGATAGATGGTGGTTGTCTCAACCGTTCTACAATACGTTCCAGGCTCTCAAGAATCTGGTCTGTCTTGTCATGGAACTAGGGGTAGAGCAAAGGAAGTGATTACAAGGAAAATTATCTATAGTACCAATCGTGAAATTTAAATGACGAAAAAAATCTACTAACTGGCACAATTAAGCATTTAATTTTAGCACTAAAATCTTTGATCTGCGGAACATTTGCTAAAAGTATAGCTCGTATGTACCTCTTTGCTTTATACTGCTTATGCAGACCAGACTTAGCTTGTTATAAATAATTGACTATACTCATTAAAAATGGTATGTGTCACCCTAGTGAATGCCCATTGTCATCCTCCATTCCAGCAAACAAATGGTGGTGACAGAGCTTCCTGCTTGTCCACTTCACATCACACTTGCCATCTTACCCATTTAACAAGTGTCACTATCCACTCCTGAGCTCCTGTGGACCTATGACAGACAGTTACCAATGATCAACCAGCCTTTCCTCAGCTGCTCCATATGACCAGTGAACAGAGACCCTCGCTCACACTCTTAACCATTACCCCATCCACCCAGAGACAGGTGGTGAGCACCCCAGTGTTGCCAAACTAGTGACCAGTGTTGCATGTGTGCCCCACCCAGATGTATCAAAACAAAATAAAACCTCAGGGTGAAAGTAACAGATGTACAATCAACCAATAAATACAATGATGCCTTAACATCTCTGAGACAACATCAAATCACATAAAGTAGAACAAGAAGGCTCAAGCTAGTGACAAAAATAAAGGGTAAGAATACCTTTCTGTGGTAATAGAACTATCTGATAAGATGCTCAAGACTTATAATTAAGATAATTCAAGATATCTAGAAAGAGATCAAGGAAAACACAGACACATCAAAGAAATTTTAGAAAAACTAAAAAAAATCAGGAAAAAAATATAACAACAAAATGGCAAAATAAGTAGATATTCAGAAAGCATACAAAACAACAAGTAGAAATCCAGAAGACTAACAATGAAATTTCAGAAACAGGTAATTCAGTGGAAGCATATGGGAGTAGAAGGCAAACAATGAAAAAGAGGACAATACCCTTGATATTAATTTGTTTGACAAACATTCAGAGAAACAAATGGAGGAAAAACACGTCTAAGAGCTATATGGGACACTATCAAAAAGAACAACTTAAAAGTGATAGAATTCTAAAGCAAGAGGAGATAAATAATTTTTTAAAAAGAAAATGTTTATGCTTTGATAGCATCAAACTCAAACATAATCCAAGACATAAACACAGCTCTGGAAAAAGAACAACATGATCATCTCTACAATGCAGAAAAGGCATTTGATAAAGCACAACATCCATTCTTGATAAAAACTCTCAGCAAAACAGAAATAGAAGGGAAACTTCTAAACATAATTAAAGGTATACATACAAAAAGAACAGCCAACATTATTCTCAATGAAGCAAGACTAAAAACATTCTCTCTGGAATGAGAACAAGACACAGATGACCTCTACTACCACATTTATTCAGTATTGTACTGGAAGTCCTACCTAGAACAATAAGGTGAGAAAGGAAAATAAAAGGCATACAAATTGATAAGGAAGAAGTAAAACTTTTCCTATTTGTAGATGACATGATCTTATATATTAAAAATCCATGATGCCATAAGAAAGCTACTGGAACTAATACATGATTTTACCGAAGTGGAAGGGTACAAGCTCAACATACAAATGTCAGTTGTATTCCTCTATACTAACTCTCCAATTTTACATGGAAAGGAATGAAGCATTGGATAAGCTAAGCCATTATTGAAGAGCAAGAACAAAGTAAGAGAATTCACACTCCCTGACCTCAGAACCTATTACAAAGTCATGGTACCTAAAACAGTCTAGTACTGGTACAAAGACAGACACACAGACAAATGAACCAGGATTGAGAACCCAGAAGTATATCCATCCACTTATGGACAGCTGGAAAGTGTAGTGGCTCCATAGGATAACCGCTAGACTGTGAACTATAAGATTGGCAGTTTGAGCCTTCCAGCTGCTCCATGGGAGAAAGACAAGGCTTCCTGTATCCACAAAGACATAAAACCCTCGGAACCCCTACATGAGGTCACTATGAGTCAGAATAGACTGAAGGTACTTAATAACAAAAATATGGACAGCTAATCTTCTACAAACGGTTGAAGTTCATGCAATGGTTAAGAAAAAATCACTTTAACAAATGGTGCTGGCAACACTTGATTCCACTTGCAGAAAAATGAAACAAGATCCATACCTTACACCATACACAAAAACTCACTCAAAATAGATCAAACTAAAATTATACAGACTGTGGAAGAAAAAAAATAGGGAGTCCTGGTGTGGCACTGTGGGTTAATGTGCCAGACTGAAGAGCCGTTGAAACTCAAGGTCAGCAGTTCAATCTCACCAGCTGTTCCTCAGAAACCCTACACAGGGTCGCTATGAGTTGCAACCGACTCAACGGCACTTCACAAGAACAATATACACCATAAACAGAAAAGTAACATACCTAAAAATGCACAGACATTGAAAGATAAATTAGAGTTGATTTCAATATACAGTGACCCTATAAAACAGAGCAAAACAGCCTACTGGGTTTCTCAATCTGTAAATCTTTATGGGAGAAAAAAGCTTTATCTTTCTACTGTGGAGCAGCTGGTAGGTTTGAACCCTGGATCTGGTGGTTAGCAGACCAATGCTTAACACACTGTGCCACTAGGGTTCACAATTTGATGCTGTCTTACCCTGGCAATAATAACAACAATAAACAAGAGAACAAAAAATGCTGGAAAGGTTGTGGGAGATTGGAACTCTTGTACACAGTTGGTAGGGTACAAAATGTTATTACCACTATAAAAAATGGTATGGTGCTTACTTAAAAAGCTAGAAATATACATACCATGTGATATTTGGTATCAATCCTATTCCTAGGTATATATCCTAGAGAAATAAAAGCTGTGACCTGAATAGACTTAGGCACACTCATGGTCAACGCAGCATTATTCATAATAGCAGAAAGATGAAAGTAACCTAAGTGTCCATCAATGAAGGTATGGACAAAAAAGTGGCACATGCATGCACTGTAATACCAGGCAATGATAACAATGATGATGAATATGTGACACATCTCAGAACACGGATGAATCTGGAGGACATTATGCTGAGTAAAATAAACCAAACACAAAAGAGCAAATATTCTAAGAGACCACTATTATAAAACGTCAGGAATAATTTTACACACAGAAATAAACATGTTTTGACAGTAATTAGGGAGGGGAAAGAGGGGTGTGGTGCTCTGTAGGATAAGCACTGGACTGGGAATCACAAGATGAGTCGTTTGAGCGCACAAGCTGCTCTGCAGGAAAAAAGATGAGGCTTTTTGTTCCCACAAAGATTTACAGCCTCAGAAACCCTATACAGGGTCACACTATGAGTTGGAATCGACTCCATGGCACTTAACAAGGATGGGTGAAGGAGGGAGAAGTACTAAGTAGATAGCTGTTGCTGTTAAATGCTGTCAAGTCAGTTGTGATTTAAGAGACACTGTATAGAGTTCCCAAGAAGCAGCTGGTGGGTTTGAACCTCCTACCTTGCAATTAGCAGTCCAGTGCTTAGCCTACAGTGTGACACCAGAACTCCAACTAGAATGTAGACAAGAGTTAATTCTGGTGAAAAGGAAAGGCAATACACAACATGGGGAAGTTACTACCACATGACCAACACAAAGAAAGACACTTGAGAGAGGCACAAGAACAAAGGACAGCTATGTAAATGCTGTAACATATACAATCCTGTAACAGCTGTCATGACTAACAATAATTTGTGAGTAGATAACATAGGTAAATATGTATGATAAATAGGTGAAGGGAGTCACATGGGAGCACACCACATACGTCTATAAGAATGGTGCTGGCAGGACATGAACAGACACTTCACCAGGGAGGAGACCTGGTCAGCCAACAAACATATGAACAAATGTTCACTATCACTAGCCATCAGAGAGATGCAAATCAAAACAACAATGAGCTATCATCTCACACCAGCAATAACAGCAAAGATCAAAAAAATAGAGGACTATAAGTGCTGGCGAGGATGTGGAGAGACTGGGACCCTCCTACATTGTTGGTGGGATTGCAAAATGGTCCAACCACTCTGGAGAGCAATATGGTGCTTCTCAAAAGGTTGGAAATATGATCCAGCATTTCCTCTACTTGGTATTTATCCACAAGAAACACGAGCCATAACATGAGAAAATATATGCACACCAATGTTCATATAGCAGCACTATTTACAATAGCAAAAAGAAGACAGACAGACTGTGGTACATACACACAATGGAATACTATGCTACCTTGAATAACAACAAGGAAGCTGCAACCCACCGCATAACATGGATGAACCTTAAGGACATTATGCTGAGTGAAATTAGTCAGTCACAAAAGAAGAAATACTGCATAGGACCACTACTGTAAAGACTAAGAAAAAGAACCTGCCCAAAAGGGGGAAAATATATATATATGTATATATATATAATTGCTGATCACTGGGATGTATGGGATGAGAGGAGGGGAAGATAGAGCAAAGGGTAGGGAATAGACACAGGATAGTTTGGGTGCTGGGTGAGGGTGGGTGGGAAATACACAAGAAGGGGGAGGGGAATGGAAGAACAAGGCAGATGGGAGAACAGTTAGGCAGATTCACATAGGCTAAGTGGGACAGAGGTAAATGATGTTGTATGCACAACCTTGGAACAACAGGGCTTCAGGATACAGGGACTGCGGTTTGAATGGGTAAAAGAGGGGAATAATGTTAAGATGCTTGGCTGTCTTTTGAATCTTGGTTCCCCTTGCCTACCATTGTGAAATAGACACTTGAAGAGGGGAAAAGGAATAGCCAGAAACATCACAATAGAAAGCTTGTAAGTCCGTCTTCAGCCTATAACCTGGAATACCTTAAAGGTGCTAGAAGTTGCCCAGTCAAAGAGATCTCCTGTGGAGCTTTTGCACTGCATAAGACCATTATGTGGAAACCAGAATCCCATCCAGAATTGTCTGAGGTGGGAAATTTCCACTGAAAAGGACAAGGAGACTAGCCTGGAGTGACTAGAAGAACAGAAGATACTTCGTGAAGAAACACCAGCAGGAAAAATCAGGAATAATGGCAGTCTGACTGATTACTACAAGAACAAGTAAGCTGTTTACCCAGGAGCCATCAAGGCAAGTGGTCAGGTTCCCTCAGAGCAAACTCCCTTCCAAGACTAAGACTCACGGGAATACACAAGCATGAAGGTGGTCTGGCTGGTGACCACACTGTTCACCCATAAGGGGAAGAGGGGGAAAAAACAGCAACAAAGTTGGGATCTAAGTCCGACTACATTCAACAGACTCCTGTGATCCTGGATGGAGACCTGGATGACCAGCAGTACAGCAAGACCGGGGGACTCCTGGGCCCAGAGGCAGTGACATGGCCACAGAGGACTATAGTGGAGAGTGAAGCGTCCAGCTGACATGAAGTGAAGGGAGATGCACAAGAACACCCATACTTGCAGATAGTACCCATTTGACCTGGCTTCGATGGCTGCATGATCAGAACTCAACTAGAAGAAAGAAAAGAGAAAAAAAAGAGTAACCCACTATAATTTGCTGAACTTTACCTATACTTATGGATGTAGTAGCTCAAAAAAAGTGAACAAATCTTTACAGCAAGGATCACTCCCAACACCTCAGTACACAGGGTTGACCAGGGGGTGGGGCGCAACTTAGGCACTCACTACCCAAAATGGGAGGGGGGGGGACAGCTATAAAGGCAAGAAGTGACTGAGTTACAAGCGGAGGTCCTTGGAACCATCAATTGAGAAAAGTGGAGAGTATGACCCTACCCAGAGAGGCAGTGACACCAGGGACGGAGACAGAGACGATGACGTGGACAGATGGAGCACTGGGGACACTGGAGGGAGAGGGGCTGTGTGCTGATGGCCAGGAGGCAGGCCTGTGGGGTGTGCCCTTTGGTTATTTGATGATGCATGGAAGGGCTTGTCATCATTGCAATGAAGCAAAATACAATAGGATGAATGTAAAACTGATGTTCTCCGATGTAAACCCACATATTTCACAATAAAAACTTTTAAAAAAAAAAAGAAAAGAATGGTGCTGGATATTTCTACATATATACCTCCAAAGGCTGATATACCTCTACTCATATATGTAACAGAGCACATAAGGGTAATATTATACAAACTATTTAAGACATTGGGACTGAACCACTAGACTTGAAAACTAGAGACCATGGTCTTGGGGGGACACATATAGGTCAGTTGGCAAAACACAGTTCATGAAAATAATGCTTTGTGATAATCCTAGACTTGCAACCACTATCAATAAACAACTACTGATCTCTTCCTGCCTGGAGCAAATAAGAATGAAGAAAAACAGACTCTAAGAGGTAATTAGCTCAAAGGACTAATGGCCCACATAAGCCACAGCCTCCTCTAATCTGAGACCAGAATAGCTAGATGGTATCCACCTACTACTACTGGCCACTTGGACCAAGATCACAATAAGAATTCCAGTTAGAATGGGTCAGAAATGCAGAACAAAATTCAAAGTTAAAAACAAACAAACAAAAAACAACCACAGCACACTGGTCTGAAAGAGACTATAGAAATCCCCAAAACAATTGCCCAGAGACAACCTTCTAACTTGAAACTGAAGACACTTCCAGAGATCATCTAGATGGGACTATAAAATGAACAGCAATATCTGTGAAGGATATGCTCCCTAGAACAATCAACTATATGAGGTCAAAAGGGCAACATTTGCCCAAAACCAAAGATGAAAAAGACAGGGAGGGACAGGGAAATCAGATGACCAAAAATAAGGAACCAGGGAGGAAATAGAGTGCTGACACATTGTGGGGACTATAACCAAGGTCATGAAACAATTTGTATAGGAACTATTGATAGGAAAACTAATTTGCTATGTAAACTTCCACCTTAAGCATAACAAAATGTTTAAAAACAAAAACAAAAACAAGAAAACAGGCATATGTTAATATATAATTGTACTACCTGTCAGCAGCATTATACAGCATTTTACTTACCTGCTGTTTCTTATCATAATACAAATCGACTTCAGTAATTTGGCTATTTGTTCATAAGAGGATTTTGATGATTTGATTTATTTTGTTTACTGATTATTTTGTAATTCTGAAAGGTTATTTATTAAAAATAAAATTCACAGACAGTGTTGACTGCATCAAAGTTTTACATTATACATTTCCTGAATGATAAAGACTTTAAAAATTAAACAAACACTTTTCCAGTATTGGACCAAAAAATGTGTATTTCATTCATGGTCAAAAGATCATTAGACATATCAGTGAATTTTAAAATTTTGTTTGCAAAGGTAGCATAGACAATTATGCAAAGCTCAAAGAACTTGTTCAATCAAGAATTTCTATGCTGTCCTCAAAGTTTGAATAAACACTGAGTGGAATTACCCTAATGATAGTGGACCACTCTAGTGACAGTGTGTCTATTGATAAAAACAAGCCTTGAAAACTGGAAATTTGTAAGTAATACCAAAATTAATCTTGAAAAGGTATGTTTATAAAAGGAAAAATCCAATTATATACATATATATTTTGCTGATGTTGTTAAGTGCCATTAAGTTGGTTACAACTCACAGTAACCCTGTACAGGGTTTCTGAGGTGGTAAATTTTTGAGGAAGCAGAGAACTTCATCTTTTTCTCACAGAGCAGATGGTGGACTCAAACGTCTAACCTGGTGGTTAGCAGTCCAATGCTCATTCTACAGAGCCACCACACTCATATACACACACACATACACGTATATTTTATATGTATACGTAATTTTTTTCTTTTTATTCTCAGCTATTACTCAGTCTTCCTTCTTAGCGCCTTCTTGAAAGTGTTTTATTAGCAGTAATAATAATACTTTCTTTCATCTCTACTAATGGTAAATATCATATTCCACTCAGGATGAACATTTGGATGATGATGACAACTGTTATGCTTCTTAAGTCATTGAAAATTATTTGTTATTGTATCTACAGGTAGGTCAAATAATATGAGGTCTGGATGGAAGGAAACACTCACTATCTTCAAAAAACAAAGACATTAATACTCAGAGTTAATGTCATAAATAATTTTAAGTGAGGTTTAATAAAGAGATCTAGAAAAACATCTTCCCATGTCCTGCTGTTCCAAAGAACCCAATTATATGTCTGGTGCAAATGATTACCTGAACTGATTGTGATGGTTATAAATGTAAAGGTAGACATTTTGTATCAAGGAGGGGAGTGATTAACTTTGCAGTCTAGGAGTGGAGGTCCCTGGGACCACCAAGGGAGAAGAGCAGAGGGCGGGACCCTACCCAAAGAAGCAGTGATGCCTGAGATGGAGGAAGAGATGATGACATGGAAAGATGGGAGTGGCTGGGAATGCTAGACCCAGAGAGGGAGAGGGCTGTGTGCTGACGACCAGGGGGCATGCTTGTAGGGTATACCCTTTGGTTGGTTGATGATGGATGGAGGGGATTGTAACCATGGCAATGAAACGATATATGATAGGATGAATGTAAAACTAATGTTCTCCCATGTAAGCTTAATTCACATAATATCACATAATTCACAATAAAACATTAAAAAAAAAAAGATTACCTGAGTAGATTGAGAGATGGCTTCATCCAGTGCCACAGCTCGCTTTTTGACATCTTCTTTAATTTGACTGTAAAGGGTGTCAGCTGCCACATATTTCTCTTGGATAGAAAAGCCTTCCTCTAGGCTCAATTCCAGTAACTGTGGCCCAGTTTTGTTCATCTTATCTATATGAGGCTTGTGCTCAGCTATCAACTCTCGTAGTTGCTATAACAAACCAAACAGCTTCTCAGTATCACAGGGTCACAATTCCATATTACAGCTGTCTACACCCCAATGCATCCAGCTGGCAAGAAACTCCAAACAAACACCCTTCCCATCATAGGCATTTAACAAATGATGGTTCATGCAACGCTTGCCAGAAGGAGATGGCCCTGACACAAAGAGTAAACAACAGTCTGGTCATGTAAAAGCCTCTTTAAGGGCACACACAAAAATGCTAGTTGAGTGAAATAATGAACCACAGTTCATTATGCATTTTATACCAAGAGCTGTATACTTTGATGAGTATGAGCCAAGGGTCATAATATGTAAAAAGGATTCAGAACTTGTAATGTCCTCAATCTGCAGAGACCAAGTCAAAACTTTTCATTGTTGTTATTGTTAGGTGCCATCGAGTCGGTGCCGACTCATAGCGACCTTATGCACAGCAGAACAAAACACTGCCCAATCCTGGGCCAACCTCACTATTGCCACGCTTGAACCCATTGATGCTGCCACTTGGCCAATCCATCTCGCTGGGGGTCTTCCTCTTTTCCTCTGAAACTCTTCATGCACACTCATTATATACAAATACATTGACAGAAAGAAAGGAAGGAAGGAGGAAGGGAGAGGGAAAAGGAAGGAATGAGAATCAGTAGAAGGAAAAAAAACTGTAAGAAGTTAAATAATATAAGCCCACAAGGCAATGTATTTATATGTGTGAACTAATATAAAATATACGCATATGTATTATGTGAATCTATTCTACATATACATCTATATAGTACATACATATGTAATATGTATTGTACACTTTCATATATATATGAATGAATCCACTTCTAGTTGTTACTTTAAAATATTCAAGGCTAGAAGGGTAATAAATACGTGACCCTGTATAGGGTTTCCAAGGAGCAGCTAGTGAGTTTCAACCACCGACCTTGCAGCTCAAACTGAGCCACACTATATTTACTCCATCTATTCCATGGGCTCCACTAAGCAGTTTTTCATGAACCAAATCCAACACCACTCCCAGGTGAAGATCTGTATTTGCCTGCAGATTTCTCTGAGGCTGGCCTCAATGTAGCACTAAGAGACCTTCCATTTGTACTAGATAACTGATTAGGCTCCCTAATCAGCAGTTCCTTGTCTTCACCAAAAAGTGTGTTTCCAAACTGCTTTATGTTGCTTTTGGGTGCTGTTGAATTGAATTTGATTCACAGTGACCCCATATAACAAAACTGCTTCACAGGAAAGCCCTGGTAGTGCAATGGTTAAGTGCTCAGCTGCTACTGAAATGCTGGGGTCCAATAATCGCTCCACAGGAGAAAGATATGGAAATCTGCTTCTGCAAAGACATCTAACCACGGCCATCAGGTTGGTTCCAACTCAAAACAACTCTATTGGACAGAACAGAACTGCCCTTTTGGGTTACCAAGACTGTAAATCTTTACAGAAGCAGAAAGCATGAGCGACTAGTAGGTTTGCACTGCTGACCAATGCATAATCTACTATATCACTTTGTTAACCCTATAGATATTACGAGTTGGAACTAACTCAATGGCAGCGGGTTTAATTTTGGAGGTTTGAATCTTTATGGAAGCAGACTGCCGTAACTTTCTCCCATGATACAGATGGGTGGGTTTCAACTGCCAGTCTTTTGGTTAGCAGCCACCAGGCTCTTCATTTGTTATCGAGTCACTAATGAAAGCTCCCTGAGAAAAATTATATTCAGAAAACATATAGTCTAGAGACATGCTAACAATATCTTCCTATAAATATTTCCTTTTTATCATTCATCAATAAGAATCAGAGAGATTGCAAGCAATGACATGAAAGCAAAACGTGTATGTATTGTTGAATGGAAAACTGATTAACTTATTTGCTCTGTAGTCCTCCACCCAATTCACAATAAAATGTAAAAAAACAAAAAATAAACAAGAAGGTCACATACCTAGACTTTTACTGAAAGTGACCACTAAAATCAGTCATATAAATTTTGAGAAAATGAATATATTACATCATTAACTATGCTGTTTTTGAAGATTGTCTGAAGGTTGCCTCAAACCCCTTTTGGGAAGACATTAAGTAAAAAATAAGTTTGTCTACAATCTAGCTCCTTTGTGTTCCAGAATTAAATTTTCTTTCTGCTGTTGTTGTTGTTTATTTGTTTCATATAAATAGATAACTTTCTCTACTTTAATGAAGGTGGTGGAGGTAATAGCAATATATATGATCTCATGGAGAAAGAAAGTTATAGCTGTTAAATGTGTCCTGATTTCAGTGTGCTGTAAGATATGCTTGGAAAAACAAGCTTATACTATGAGTTATCAGGAGACTCTCAAATGAAGTAAAAAATTTCTAGAGTTGCCTAAAATATAGATAGGTATTATCTGTGTGGCCCTGCTATAAGACATCACAACTTGAAGGGTAGTGAGCTTACTGTCTTTTCTTAGACCACTCCATGACAGACAAGAAAACGCTTACTAGACACCTAGTTGGATGTAAGTGTGAATAGGAAGGGATGAATCACAAATTAAGCTATTGAAGTGATTTCAAGAATCATAAAACGATTCTTGATGACATGCTGTGACATAGGAGTTCAGTCTGGTTAGATATATTTAGTATAAATATAAAATATATGTCACTTGCTAGCATGTTCCTGGGAACAATTTTAATTCCTGGCCCTACAAACTATAAGACCATCCTAAAAATAATAGGAAAGGATGCTGTAGAGCTTAAGAAGATATGTTGTTCTAGATTTCAAATATTCAGAATCAGGAAGTATTTCATTGTGAATAATCATAAATTGAGAACTTGAAAATTACTCAAAACAATAAAAAAGGGACTTAAATTTTTTTTCAGTTCAATAACGGTTTTTTTTTATATATACTATTTGGTGTTATACTAACAAAAAGCACGAAGTTAGCCAACATTACCTCAGAGTAGAAGAAATACATGAAATCTTTTATATTGAAATCATTCAGTGGATAAGCATACAATTTCTGTCACAAGTAAACCTTTATACCAAAATTAAATTCAGCTCTACATGGTCTGTAAGTCTCTCTTGCTGAATTATTTACTTAAAACTCTATGAAGTTTCTATTTTGCATGAAATAAAATGTTCTCTAAAAGGTCTCATCTAAACAAATTCATTTATAATTTTCATTGTCAATGGACAGTAAATTAAAAAATCGTTAACAAGCAAAAATTACTAAATAAGTCACATATTTCAAACAATTATGTAATGTAACCTAAGCTAAACTCTTACACACACACACACAAAATGACTAGTCTCAGGATATATCTTGTACAGATCTGAAAAAGCAACTGCAGTCACACGTCCACAAATAGCAGGAATTTCACATTTTTTTTCTAACAGTCTTGAACCCAAACCATTGAAAAATTTTAAGCCATGTGTTAAAATTTTAAGTGACTAATGAAATGAGGGTTTCATAATACCATTTTATATATGTTCAAAACATGACACATTTGCAGAAGTAAACTGCACACAGTTGACTCATTTACTATTAAAGAAGCAAAAGACTTCAAAAAGAATTATATGTTAACAGGGGAAGAAGGGGAAACAATCTGTCTTCATACTTCAGTATTTTTCCTTTTATAGAATTAGCTTTCATGATACTACTATTTTGATACGCTGACTATACTGTATATTTTCTTCAATGGTCTTGTCTGTATGCTGTTGCTTCCATAAATTTCTAATCTTTATTTACATTTCATATTGTTCTCCATTATATGTATGATGCAAAAACTAAGTTAACATGTATAAACTGAAAGCACTTAAATAGCTTAATTCTCTATCATTTTAAAACAAATTCTCCTTGTCAACCCATTAGTTTTTAAATTGATATGAATCAAAAGATACTGAGAATTAATAATATATTCAATGTGGTCTATCCATGTGAGTCTTCTCGCTATAACAATGAATAATATATCAACTGTAGGGTAGTCAAATCATGCAGACCAGAATACAATTACTAAAAATGTTTCAATCATGTAAGTATTACAGTATTAAAACAACAACAACGACATAAAAAGCACAATTATCTTTTAATGGGAAATACAACATTCTGTATTACCCTCAACTTACCCGGTGTTCTTCCTGCTGTTGTCTTAGAGTTTCATACTCAAGAGCTGGGGCAGGAAGCTGAGAAATGATTCTTTGTGTTTCTGTCAGCCATGGCCAAAGTTCTTCATATGTTTCCCAAAACTGGTTAACCAGGGACTGTGCCCGTTCAAGCTGTAGATACCTCTCAGAGTTTATCTGGCAGATGGCATCATAGTTCTTCAATATCTTATCTAGTTTTTTCTAGTAAACAAAATGATAAAATGTGTTTCATTGGTTAGGCCAAGTAGCACATACTGATCAGAATGCTTTGCTCAGTACTGTATGACTGGCTCAATACAGGCACACAACAATGCATGTTATATCAATGCATCCATTAATATGACCTAGACTTTAATTGTTACTATGTACTAAAGTTCATTTAGTATTCTAGAAAGACCTCAAGATTTTATGGATAAGACAATTAACTCGCCAAACATAGGCAAACTTCTACTTCTAGGTCAGAAAACAAATTTCATAGGATTCTAGCAACATTGACATTACTTTCTGGGGAAAAAAAACTACAGCATTTCATAAATAAAAAATTTAAAGGAACTGCTAGTCAACCAAACTGTTAACATATATTAAAGTATAAAATTATAACATATACAGATTTTATAAGGCAGACAGTGACTGAGATCATGATATAAAGTTACAAAATAAGATAATAGCAGGAGAATCTTAATAAATCACAGATGACACAGACATTGCTTCATAATGTTCTGAAGGGATGGATGTAACGTATTCATTCCATTGCAGTTTTGTTTTCTTGGGATGACACTCAATTTTTGCATTTAAAAAAATATTGCTGATTTGTGTGGACACAGAAGATCTATTTAGATCTGCTGCAAAAGACTTCTTTAAAGTGTTAAATAGCAAATACATCACTTTGATGACTAAGGTGCTGCTAACTCAAGCCATGGTATTTTCAATCGCCTCACATGCTTGCAAAAGCTGGATGATTAATAAAGACTAGAGAAGAAATGATGCATTCAAATTCTGGGGTGGCAAAGAATATTGAATAAATCATGGACTGCCAGAAGAGCAAACAAATATGTAGTGCAAAAAGTATGACCAGAGTGCTCCTTGGAAGTGAAGATGCCAAGACTTCATTTCTTGTACTTTGGACATGTTGTCAGAAAGGACCAGTCCCTAAAGCAGGACTTCATGCTTGGTAAAGGGGAGAGTCGGTAAAAAGGAGTAAGACCCTCCACAAGGGAGTGACACAGTGATAAAAATGTGCTAAAGCATAACGATTTTGAGGATGGTGCAGGACTGGGCAGTATTTCATTCTGTTGTACGTAGGGTCACTATGAGTCAGAATGGGTTCGATGGCCCCTAATGACAACACAGGAAAATTACTATTGGTGTGAAGCTGCTTCACAGTCTGTAATGCACAAGGAAGACAGACAAATCTTCAAGGACTAAAAATAAATTTCAAATCTAGGTCAATAATATAGGACACTATTTTATTAAGAAACCCTTTATAATTATATTCTTACAAATAGGTAAAATTGGCAAAATAACCTGAAGGAGATAGAGAAGTTTCTGACGATGATGGTGATGATGATACTAGTTAACATTCACTGAATGTCAATATTTTAACATTAGTGACCATTACTAAATGGCAGACACTATTATGTTTATCTATGTAATAACTAATTTAATTTTAGAACAACCCAATGAGATAACTTATTACAATCCTATCCCCATTTATAGATGAAAAAACTGACACAGAAGGAAGTAACATAAGTAGCCAAAGATCACACAGCTAGTATGGTAGGGCCAGGTTTCAAACCCAGAGAATTTGCCTTCAGAGTCTCAGAAATTTGAAGTATTTCATGTCTGAATCTTTGCAAAAACTAATGAAGGAAAGATTCCATTATAAACAACTGAATTAATACTTTGGAGTATAAACATGAGAAAATTACTAACATACTCTAAAGTTTTATCTATGATATACTTTGAAAGCAACATATATCCTTTATAATGTAATATTAAAAACTGGTGTTGTTGTAAAGTGTCAAGTCTGTTCTGACTCATAGGTTTCTGAGGAGCAGCTGATGAGTTTGAACCACTGACCTTGCAGTTCAAACTGGTCTTGAGGTCCAGTGCTTACCCTATAGCACCATACCAGGACTCCGATCTTAAGAATAGATCTTAAGAATACTTGTATAAATTTTCTTGCCACAGAATACTTTCCTACCAAAAGCACTGATTGTTGTTGTTAAGTGCCCTTGAGTCAGTTCCAACCCATAGCGACTTTGAACAGGGTTTCTGAGGCTGTAAATCTTTACGGGAGCAGAAAGCCTCATCTTTCTCCTGCGGAGCAGTTGGTAGTTTCAAACTGCTGACCTTGTGGTTCGCAGCCTGAATCATAACCACTACACTACCAGAGCTCCTTACCAAAAGCGTTATTGTTGTTGTTGTTACGTGCCGTGGAGTCGGTTCCGACCCATAGCAACCCTGTTACAGTGTTTCCGAGGCTATAAATCTTTATGGGAGCAGAAAACCTCATTTTTCTCCCGTGGAGCGGCTGGTAGTTTTGAACTACTGACTTTGGGGTTCGCAGCCCGATTCGTAACCACTACGCTACCAGAGCTCCTTATACCAAAAGCATGAGTTTACATTAATTTCTTTAGGCTGCTCAGGTGTTTGAATTGAAATCAAACATTTTTTAATTGTGGCCTATTTTCTGTCAATTTAAAGGACAGTTAAATCAACACAGACTGTAGGTTTCCTTAACTATTCAGTTCATTGTTTTCCTATGTAGTTTACTGTGACTTTATGAAGAATGGATTTCGGCATTAGAGAGAACCAAATATACCTTGGGTTTGTTTCAGCTTAAGAAGTCCAAGTGTTCCTGAAGCATATAAACAACAGCTGACATGAATAACAATAATTTATTCTGATAATAATGATAACAAGGAGCTCTGGTAGCATAGTGGTCACCAATTGGGCTATGAGCCACAAGGTCAGCAGTTCAAAACTACCAGCTGTTCCTCAGGAGAAGGATGAGGTGTTCTGCTCCCGTAAAGATTTACAGCCTCGAAACCCCTGTACAGGGTCACTAAGAGTCAGAAATGACTCCATGGTACACAACCACTAATGATGATAACAGAACAGCTAACATTAATTGGATTACTTACTCTTTGCCAGTTATCCAAAACTCAACTAGCTTTCATACCTATTAAGAAAGATTGTCCTGACGGCAATTCCCTTAAGGAATATTTATTTCATAGCTATTCTGTAAGCCCGAAAAATGACTTATTTAAATCTAATGATTTTGCTACTTAAATAGCAGCTATGGAGGAAGGGAGAGTGCTTTTTAAAAGCTCAACACATGCTGTTTCTTCAAGAGTCTCACGACCAGTCACACAGACAAGATTATACCTTCAATGATTGTTTTTCCTCTTCACTGCATGTGGTCATGATTTTGTCCCCAGACTTAACAAGTTCATCAATAATATCCCTGTGTCTCAGAATCTCCATGGTGAATGCCTGTAATTTACCAAAATAAGTTAAAAAAAGAACGAGAGAGAGACCTTATGACTAAAATGAAAACAACTAAGGAAGTCTTGAAGAATAAATAATACATACAAGTCCATTTTCTAGACTTCGTGCATGCTATCAAATAATTTAGATGGCAAATGGAAATCTATTTCTTTACCTTTTGAACCTGAAGCTGAGCAGAGGTCTGGTCTTGCTCAAGCCTGATGTCACCCAGAGACAACAACTTCTTTTCTGTGTCAGAAATCCAGGATAACTCAGCATCAGCTGCTTGGTCAAACTAAACAGAAGATAAATAATTGAGTCAGCGAGTTCGTCCGACTGGTGCCAGAAAAATACCTAATGACATTTCTTTTAAATATCCTTATTACACAAATGGAAAATCTGAGCCTATCATTTTATAGCATTCTGAAATAATTCATGATAATCACCACCGTTAAAAAGAAAAAAGAACTTCACATAGGATAATTAAAAATAAGGTTATAAAACGTGTTGTGTCCCTAACACCACATTAATGATTTGGGGACTAAAACTAGGACTGTTGATTTTTTTCTAGTAATGTTAAGATTTTTCTCAATAGCTGTAGTTCAGGCTCAGTCTTTCAATCATTTCCTCTGTCACCTCAACCCATATGATATGCAAGTAATGCTATCAAAACATTAAGACTCCTCGTGAAAGTAATGAAATATCCTCATGCATTCATCAAATAAATGTGCATATATAAATGCATGTATGCATATGTGCCTCTGAAATGAGTAATTGGTAAATATCTTATCTAATAATGGTAGAAAACATTACCAAGAGCATTCTCAAATAGTACAAGATGTTTTATTTTCCTGATCATAACAGTAAATCATGAATATGATAGAAATTCATAAAATACAAAAATATATACAGAAGTAAACAAAGATACCTCATAATTCTTCCATCTGGAGTTAATATTGTTAGTAATTTTAGTGAGTTTTCTTTCAGAATTTAAGAAAAATTAGTTAAGGTCTGAGATAATAATGTACAAACAGTGTCAGACCCTGCATTTTCACTTATTATGAGCATTTCCCAAGTCATTTATTTTACTTATGATTTTTAAACAACATAATTGTATTCTAGCATACCTGAATATTTTTATTTATTTAGGCACTCTACATAGTTTTGCTGTCACATAAACAACCCTGTAATGAATATCCCTGAGTATAAATCTCTGTTGGCATCTCTAATTAGTTCCTTAGGGTAGAATCCTAGAAGGCAACTTAAAGTTCAGTGTCAAACGGTATGAACAGTTTTCAAGCTTTTGGATCAGATAAACTCCAATGACAAATGGTAACTAAGCAGTGGCCTCAGTTGGGAGATTTAATAGGGAGTGGACACTGTTTTGAGTATTTGAGACCAGTATTGCAAGAACTGAAAGAAAAAGAATTATTGCAAATAATTCTTACTTTTGCAATACTATGTGGACTTATGGGAAGACGCAGTACACTTTATTTCCCAATTTTGTTACGTTGTTGTTAAGTGCCACTGAGTCAGTTTCAACCCATAGCGACCCTGTATAAGGTTTTCAAGGAGCGGCTGGTGAGCTTGAACTGTCGACCTTGCAGTTCAAACTGACTTTGCAGTCCAGCGCATTAATTCACAGAGCCACATATATCTAAAGACTGCACATTATATGCAAACACTACTAAGAAAGACTCTGAAAGGCAGAGAGAAGACACAGTGATATGGAGCTTGAGACCAGAGGAATGACATAATGGTGAGTTCCCTGATTTTTGTTTTTCCTCATATGTGCTAGCCTGGATGCTGGAAAAGAGAGCAACCAGAAAATACCAGTGGCTACAAGAAAAAATAGAGAAACAACAAACCGCTCCAACAAAAGCATGCTCTCTTCAGTTAAAGGACCAGGAGAGGGACAACTCAGCAAGTCAGAAAGCTTTTAAACAAAAAGAGCTCTACTCCAAGAAACACTACAGAAAAACTGTGGTCCTTCCCTTACCCTTGCTAATGATAGTTGAGTGGAAAGCCTAGACTTGTACCCACATGAAGCTGAACGAAGTACCCCATACCTCACCAGATGATGTCACTGAGTGGGGAACATGAACTCCTACCTTGAAGCCTCATAACATACCAACCAAAATAGTGACACCACCACCAAACATTGGCAAGGAAGTGCTGGCAGGAAAGCGAGTATAAAATGATAGAGCCAATCTGAAAAAGAGCTTTGCAGTTTCATTTGAAAACTAAACATGTAACAACCATATGACCAGCAAATGCACTCCTGGGCATTTATCCCAGAGAAATGATGACTCATGTTCATATAAAACCTATACACAAATGCTTACAGCAGCTTAACTTGTAATAGTGGAAAACACCCATATGGCCTTCAATGGGTAAATGGTTAAACAAACTGTGTTGTATCCTATCCACACCAAAAAAACTAATCAGTATACAGAGGAATGAAGTTAAAGTCTTTGATTATGCCTTCTTCATTTTTGATCCCTCAGGAAGTTTTTGTATGAAGTCAGAACTCTTTGTTTTTGGACTTGAGTGTGTGGTTAATCTTTGGAAAAAACCCCATGGTAAACGAGGAGGGGAAAAGACAGTCAACAAAAAGGGGAAATAGAAGTAGGTTAAAAAATATGACACCAGAGCACACCTAGCATCCAGATCTTGGTTTCAAATACCATTTTCCCAATTTTAAAAAGGTAGGGTTCCTTAGAGAAATGGCTGTTTCTAGTACCAGGGCAGGAAAAACACAAAATGAGCCTGAGTACTTTTGTAGGAGCTCTGGTAGCGTAGTGGTTACGAATCGGGCTGCAAACCTTAAGGTCAACAGTTCGAAACTACCAGCTGTCCCACGGGAGAAAGATGAGGCTTTCTACTCCCGTAAAGATTTACAGCCTCAGAAACCCTGTACTATGGGTCGGAATCGATGTGACAGCACTTAACAACAACAACAAGAAGTGAGTCTTTGCCATTCTTTCCTGAGCTAGCTCTGCTGCTGTCGATCTGTGCCACTGAGTTGGTCCCAACTCAGAGTGACCCTGTGTAAAGGGTTTCTGAGGCTGCATATTTTTACAGGAGCAAAGAGCCTCATCTTTCTCCCAGTGGATTCAAACTGCTGATCTTGTGGTGGCAGCCCAACATGTACCCCAATACGTTGTCAGGGCTCCCTGAGAAATAACTATACACCTTTGGAATTTCCTGAATAACTGAGGTGCTTTCCTTGTCTAAGGTCTCCAGACCACACGGGAAGGTTTGTATTGATGAGTGGAGGCTGGCCCAGACAGAAGAACTACCCCAGGGCCTGATATCAACTGATGTCTAGGAATGGAGCATAATGAAACCAACCATGCCTGTGCAATAAAGCACTTGTAAGGCCTCTGGGCATGGAAGTCCAGGGCCTTCCTGATTAAGGAAATGCATTCGTGCACATAGGAGCATAGCATATTTCTTCTTGGGATCCCTCCAAGACCTCACTGTATGTCTCTTCATTCGATCACTTTTCCTACAATAAATCTGCAAATTGCAAAAAAAAAATTTTTTAAAAGGAATGACGTATTGATAAATGGAACAAGTTGGGAGGATCTCCAGAGAATTATGCTAAGCAAAAAATTCTGATCCCACCAGGTTACATGCCGTATGCTTTCATATATATGTTGTTGTTAAGTGCCGTCGAGTCATTTCTGACCCATAGCAACCCTGTACAGGGTTTCCGAGGCTGTAAATCTTTACGGGAGCAGAACGCCTCTTCTTTCTCCCGCAGAACAACTGGTAGTTTCGAACTGCTGGCCTTAAGGTTCACAGCCCGATTCGTAACCACTACGCTACCAGAGCTCCTACATACATA
>NW_006408537.1:8478357-8555094 GCF_000296735.1 Chrysochloris asiatica
TGCATTTATAATTATCTTAAAACAAAAATTTAGATAAAAACAACATTGTGCAGGTTACTTTTCACTGTAGGTTCCTATTTGCATTTTCTCTTTTAGGTATGAGTATATTGCCAAATTGTCCTTCAGACAGGTCGTGCTAATTTATACTTTCACAAGCAGTTCTGAAAAACACCCTCATTAACAGAAGTTATATTTTATTTTTAAATAATTTTCAGTTTTACATGTGGACTTTAGTTAAACGGAAATAGCCTGTTAGCAATAAGCTGGCACACACGTGAACAACACTGATTAAAAGTATTGCTATGGTTACAATTTGAAAAATAAAAAACAAATTGGCAAAGTGAAAATAATACAAGATGATATCATTATCTAAATTTTTCCCTGTATAATGAACTTAATTATTTTCATCTTCATCAAATAATTAATAAATGGATGAGTGAATAAATAAATATCTCAACTACTTGTAGGTCCATTTTCTTTAGTCAATAGTTCAGGTAGAAAAAAAGTTTCTATTTTTAAAAAAAGTATGATCTAAATACTAGGCCCAGGCCAGATACATAACAGTGGCAGTGCTGATATGCCATCGAGTCCGACTCATAGGGCCCCTGTATAAAGTTTCTGCAGTAAATCTTTATGGAAGCAGAAAACTTCATCCTTCTACTGCAGAGCAGCTGATATATTCACACTGCTGACCTTGCAGTTAGCAGCCCAACACATTGTTGTTGTGTTGTTGTGAAGTGCTGTTGAGTCCATTCAGACCCACAGCGACCCTGTATAGGGCTTCCAAGGAGCAGCTGGTGAGCTTGAACCACCAACCTTGCAGTTCAAACGGCTTTGCAGCCTGGTGCATTAATCTACAGTGCCACACCAGGACTTCAGCCCAATGCATAATCACTACAATATCAGGGCTCCTTAGAAATACTAAGTATGCCATTGAGTCAGTTTTAACTGACAATGACCCTATACAGGGTTTCGACTGTCAGGTTATCCTACAGTATCACATCAGGACTCCCCTTAGAAATATGTTCTTGTTGTTAAGTCCCATTGAGTCAGTTCTGACCCATAGCAACCCTGTATATGGTTTCCAAGGAGCAGTTGGTGAGTTGGAACCACCAACCTTGTGGCTCAAGCCAACTTTGCAGTTCAGTGCATTAACCCACAGTACCACACCAGGAATCCCTTAGAAATATGTTGTTGTTGTGAAGTGCCGTCGAGTCAATTCCGACCCATAGCGACCCTGTATATGGTTTCCAAGGAGCATCTAGTGAGCTTGAACCGCCAACCTTGAAGTTCAAACGGCTTTGCAGTCTGGAGCATTAACCCACAGCGGGGTTAAAAACATACATCACTTTAAAAACTCAATTGTATAAGGAAAGAACTGAGAAACAGGGCTTTACACAGCATTTCCAACACACTCTTCTTGCCCCAAATCTGAATATAAACCCCTATCTAACAGAAAACAATGCAAAGTCAGACAGTGTCTGAGCTGTAGTTCCAATGTAATCTGTGTTTAGAACACATCTGTCACACTGAACTCTCCTTTGAATGCCACACTTTTCGGAGGAACACTGACATACTCAAGTTGTTCTAGACAGAAAATCAGCCCTTTGACCATTAGAGTGGATTGGCTCCAATTTAGCACTTCTAAAATGATTCTAAAAAGGAGCTCTGGTAGCATTGTGGTTACAAATCAGACTGTTAATCTCACGGTCAGAAGTTCAAAACTACTGGCAGGTCTGTGGGAGAAAGATGAGGCTTTTTGTTCCCGTAGAGATTCACAGCCTCAGACAACCTATAAAGGGAGGCTAGGAGTCGGAATTGACTCCACGAAACATAACCACCACACTACCACCAAAATGATTGTGTGCATTTACATATTCAAGCAGAATTATTCACTATGCTTATATTTCTCATAACATTATATATTATTTTATAGTGAAGACAAGTTTTTTTTAAAAAAATACCTAGCAAAGAGCCTACACTAAGGTTTGCACATGGTAATGTAAATAAATATTCTTGACTGGTTTACTAATTTTCCTATGATTGGAACGAACCAGAATAATGTGGACTTCAGAAGTAATCTTGATAAACCATTTGAAACAGTCTATCTTAGGCTAGCTCATTATTTTTTATGATGCTTGCTATTTAGCTTCAAACGGAACTACTCATTAGCAATAATAATAATAGATCAATATGAAATAGACAAAAACTTCACCGGTGAATTCAGAAACTTCAGTGTAGAGAAAGAAATCTTCAAGAAAACAAAGTGGCTGGTGTTCTACGCATCACGGTACATACAATGAAGCTGCAGGCAGAACCTGATTAGGTGGATTCATGTACACTTTAAGACAGAAAAATAGGCCAGACCTTTCCACCTGAGTGTAAATACTGCAGGATACCTGAGTAAAATCAAGAACAATGAATATTTTTCTTCTACTAGTCTCTGAAATGGAATCCTGGTATGGCACTATAGGATAAGCAACGGAGTGCAAGGTCGGTTTGAACCATAAGGTCAGCGGTTCACACTCACTAGTTGCTCCCTGTAAACCATATACAGGGTTGATATGAGTCAGAATGGACTCAACTTGATTGCACTTTACAACAACAACAACCTTCTTGTTTGTGTCCTGGTGTGGTGCTGTAGGACTACTTCAAACTGGACTGCTTCACACCCATCAGCTAGCTGCTCCTTAGAAACCCTATTTTATTGTTGTTATTAAGTGCTGTCGAGTTGGTTCAAACTCATAGCGACCATGTATAGGGTATTGGTAGGTATGAATTGCCAATCCTGTGGTTCACAGTCCAATCCTGATCCTACAATGCCACACCAGAAGTCCAATACAGGGTCACCATGAGCTGGAACCAACTCGATGGCACTTAACAACAACTCTTGTTTGAGACCTTGTAGGCACTGTAGGATAAATACTGGACTACTAACTTCAAGGTAGGTAGTTCAAACGCACCAGCCACTCTCAGAAACCTATACAGGGTTGCTATGAGTTGGGACTGATTCAATAGCACACAACAACAACACCCTCTTGTTTGTGCTCAGGTTATTTTTAGTATTTATATTACAGTTCTAACAAACAAAAGAAAGGCTGATAGTGTTAACAGTAGTTTAATACCGTCTCCCCACTCTTTAAAGAAAATTGCCCAACCTAAAAGACCGCACAATGGTATCATCAAAGTTGTGCAAACAGAAAGCTGAAACTCAAACACTGTTTCTCTAACCACGGCAAATATTTTCTTTGATAAAAGAAAGCAAGACATTAAGCAGAAATTTACCTACTGCCTTTTGAGGAATTAAACCATCAAATATTTATTGTTAAGCAACAAATGGAATAGGCACTGGGTCTGCATTAAGTTATTTGTAATAAACCAAGGCATTATAGGTTTATGACTCAACCAAATGAGTTGCTAGCAAATGTAATTCTAATGGACCTTGAAAAAGGGCTCATTTGCATGTGAACAGCATAGTTAACCATGCAACTAGACAAAAGTTTAATAGTTTACTGGTCATATAAATAGTAAAAATTTAGTTCAAATAAACTATAGTTAATCCAAACATTCATATCTTCAATTAAGGAACTGGTTTCTAAGTAGTATCAGTGGATTCTAAACAACAACTTTAATGACTATAATTTCTATTAGAGACTCAACCACAACTAACAAAACAAGAATGTCACAAATGCCCTAAAAATCAGTGAACCGAATTTTAAGTGGCTATCTCTATATTCCAACTCATCAGCTTCTCCTCAGAAACCATATACAGGGTCGCTATGAGTTGGAACTGACTCAATGGCACTTAACAACAATCTCTATATGCCTGAAGAAAACACACTTAAGTCAATACTGGCCACTATCTTAGTGAACTTGTTATTCTAAGTACGTAGCATAGAATATCTTCTTTAATTCCACAATAACTGCATAATGTAAGCATTCTGTCTGACTTCACTTACAGTCAAGGAAACTGAGGCAGAGAGAAAGTAAACTGATTTATTTACATGGTGTAGCGCTGTGGGTCAATGCACTCGTCTACAAGGTCAGTGTGAACCGCAATGCCGGCAGTTCAATCTTTCTAACTGTTCCTCAGAAACCCTATACAGGGTCGCTATGAGTAAAAACAGACTCGACACCATGGCACTTAACAACAGTAACAACCCAGCTAGTAAAAACTGAACCTGATATTGGAACCAAGGCTGCCTGACCTCAGAGCCTGCACTACTCTTAATCCATGTCCTTGCCTGTGATTGTACAGGGCTTGGGTTTCATAAATTACAGATATTCACGTGGCTCATTTTAATATAATATTTAAACTTTTCTCTAGTCTCTGACCATTGCTTTCACTCTGATCCAGAAGGTTCCTCCAGCAGAAATAGAAGTTTAAGATAGCCACAGTGATAAGCAAACAAATCTTAACCTCAAGGACATCCTTTTACTCCCTTTCCCCTGGCTAAGGATCTTATCACTTTATTTTGATTAGCATTTCCTTCCATTTTGCTTCTCATCATTCATAACATAACCCACATTTTCCTACCCTAAACACCTGGCGTTGCTAAACAAATCTCACTTCCCTAGGATATGTTTCCTTCTGGCTCTTTAAGAAGTAAACAGGTGTTATTTTTCTCCAAGGCTGATGTCAAATGATCCAATGAGCTCTTAATTTTAATTGCACCCCAAACCACAAACCCTTGGCCCTTTATATCAGGTTATTATGGGGCCCACTTAAGTAAGTCAAGCAATTAACACTTGCAGAGAGCACCTGGAATTCCCCAAATCAGTAGGTTACAATGCATTTTAGCAACTTCTGACAGCTGTACATTTTACAAGAGGCAAGGGACAATTAACTGCTGAGGTTTAAACAACCAATCACGGTGGTCTGATATCCACCTACAAGTCTATAGGTTTTCTAAGCAGAAATGCCTTGTTACATTTCCACATGGCTCCTGAGGTTCAATTTGCAATTAAAGAAAGAAAACAACAAAAATCTGCTACTCTCCGTAAGTTTAACAATTGGACTGCTAACCATAAGGTTGGTAGTTCAAACCAACCAGCTGCTCCACAAGAGAAAAATAAGTCTGTCTTATTGCATAAAGATTTACTTACAGCCTTGGAAACCCTATACAGGACTGCTACGAGTGGCAATCAATTCAATTTGTTGTTTTTCGGTGGTGGTGGTGGTGGTGGTGGTATAGGTTTAAAATGCAGAATATGTCGTTTCTAACTCAGATAATGGCATAGAATGTGAAAAGGCTGTTTCTGATTTTTTTAATTTTTATTCCTTAACTCACCATCAGTATTAGAGCCTTGTCTCACTCGGTTTTTATCCTAATAGTAATGAGTAGGCCCTATTGTTTAAAAAGAATATTATCTTTAGAATAGCAACATCTGCCAATCAATAGAGTCAGATTTGGGGTATGTTGGGTAGTAATACCACATGTTTATAGTCCTCATTCAATTGTCCATACCTGAGGCTTTTCAATGATTTACCCCCAAAATAAATACTGTTATTCAAATTTACATAGGGCCCTTGTCCCAATGAATTCAAAATTCAATGGTATATCCTTTAGAAACTGTTACTGAGAATTTCTAATTTGACACGGTTAGATTTTCATGCTAATCCTATATTTATAGGATTAGCATGAAAATCTAACCGTGTCAAATTAGAAATTAAAAAAAACCCAAAACTTTACATAGGATAAACATGCTAACTAGAAGACATCTGCATGTTTCTTTCTCTTCAAGTTTTAATTTTTCTGGATATCCTTTTTTATTTTGATGGTTGGGAGTCAATATACCTCTGAGACAGTGGCCTCATAGTTCACGAAGGCCCTATGCATTTGCTGAATTTCAAAGAACAGTTTTCAGGGATGTTCAAACCTAAAGGAGATAGACCTATGCATATGTTGTTGTTATTAAGTGCTGTCACATCGGTTCTGGCCACAGAGTGTCTGAGGAGCTTCTGGTGAGTTTGAACCACTGACCTTGTGGTTCAAACAGACCTTATGTTCAAGTGCTTATCCTACAGTTCCACACCAATGTATAAACCATTAAATAACAATCAACCAGCCAACCACTGCCATCAGACACATACAGACCTTAGAGTATGAGGTTTTTGAAACTGTAAAGCATTACAGGAGTATAAGCCTCATCTTTCTCTCACAGGGTGATTGGTAGGTTTGAGCTGCAGATACTATGCTAAGCAATCCAATGCCAAACCCAAAGCACCAACAGAGCTCCTTAAGGCACCGTGACACAGGGTAAAATGCAAAGTATTATGAGAGAAATCTATTTGGAAAACAGAATGTCTAGCTATTTAAAATTTAGTTTAATTTAGCCAAGTGTGGTGCTGTACGATAAGCACTGTATTGCTACCTTTAGTGTCAGTGCTTTCAACCCACCAGCCACTCCTTGGAAACCCTACACAGGGTAGCTATGAGTCAGCACTGACTGCACTTAACAGCAAAGAGTTATTCCAACACAAAGCATTAAATCTATAAATTTAAACATTACTAAATTATGCTCAAGGCACATACCCTTATGTCGCTTGTGTGCTATGGAGGGGAGTGGGAAGTTGGGGAAAGATGGTATTGAGAGATGTCTCAGTGGGGCACTGAGAGATAAAACAAATTGTATGTGACTACATTTGTGTCTGAAAGGTAGACTGAGGTCAGATCCCACACATATTTCAGATGGAAAAGATTGATAATAAAACATAGAATAACTTATGTATGCAACATAAAACAGTACAAAAAGTGAATAATATCCAAAGATGATTTTCTGCATCATTTTATTTAAATAAACATTTTCTTTTTATTGAGTAAACAGAAGCTAATCATCTTAAGACCAAACCTATTTTCTTTCCATGAGCCTTCTATATGTTTTTAAGAAATTCTCAAAAATTGTTACAAGAAGTAGTTTTATCAGGAACAAAAAAAAAAGTTTTGCTGAGTTTAGGAAGCTTATATGTTTGGTTCAACATTTACATTTACAATGACATAGTTACTTTTTTTATACTTTGGAAAACATTCATAAAACCTTAACTGGAAGTAGGATACAGTGAATGACTGTGGCACAGATCAGAGTTTCCTAACAAGTATGGCGTTATGTGAGAGTTCCAAAATTGAGGTGCTTGAGCTGTATCAGAATGATCGACCCAAGCCTGAGCCACGACTCCATCTGAGTTTTTGTTTGTTTCTTTTTCAATCCTCAAACCCTTAGACAAGCTTAAGTACATAACAAAGGAAACATTTTTCTCCTTTTAAAACTAAAGATTCTTAAGGTTGATTCTTGATACAAGACCCTTATCAGAAATTCTCTCAGCAGCCCTCAGGAAATGACTTATGGCCACTCTGTGTAAAAACCCCTTTATACACATTTACGCTGCTGTTGTTTTTGTTAAGTGATGTTAAATTGGTTTTAACTCATTGGTTTTAACTCATAGCCAACCTGTATAGGGTTTCCCAGGAGCAGGTGGGGGTGGTTTTGAACCATGGACCTAGAGGTTAGCAGTCCAGTGTTTATCCTACAGTTCCACACCAGTACTCTATATTTAAACTAAGCACCCAAACAGCTCACATTCCTACTTCTAAGTACACACTATAAATAAAGCCCCTGCTTTGAGTTATCCTGATTCTGTTGTTGTTAAGCGCCATCGAGTCAGATCTGACTCATCCCTGATGAGGGTTTCCAATTAGCAGCTGGGGGGGGGGAGGTTAGGTTATTGTTGTTAAGTGCCGTTGAGTCTGTTCTGACCCACAGCGACCCTGTATAGGGTTTCCGAGGCTGTAAATCTTTACGGGAGCAGAAAGCCTCATCTTTCTCCCGCAGAACAGCTGGTAGGTTCGAACTGCTGACCTTAAGGTTCGTAGCCTGATTCATAACCACTACGTCACCAGAGCTCCTTAGGTTAACAATCAATATTTATCCTAGAGTACTACCCCAGGACTCCACTGTTGTACCTTTAGTTCTTGACTTTAACTCATAAATGCTGTTGTTGTCATGTGCCGTGGAGTCGGTTCCAACTCACAGTGACCCCGTACAGGGTTTCCGAGGCCATAAATCTTTACGGGAGCAGAAAGTCTCATCTTTCTCCTGCAGAACAGCTGGTAGTTTCGAACCGCTGACCGTGAGGTTCACAGCCTGATTCGTAACCACTATGCTATCAGAGCTCCTTATATGCCTCTGTTAATCCATTATGGAGTGTTTGATTTCACTCCGTGAACTGATTTGAACTGTATATAACTTTCAATAAATCTCTATGCTTTTATTTTAACAAAGTACACACTCTTACTTGTTGACAAGTTCAACCTGTGATGGTGCCTTATTATTATTTCACTAAACTAACCAAAAACAGGCACCTTCTCAAGAAAATCTTAAACTCCAAAGTACAGAATATTTGTCTTGCTATTTAGGGAAGTTTTCAGTGCCAATTCTAAAATGTTCAAATAAATTTAAGGGAAAAAATAGCTCAGTATTTTCAAGTAGTTTAATAAACTTCACAAATAAACACATTCATTTCTCCATAATAATGAGGTATACTCTAAACAGAGTCAAATAAATACATTCCTAAGGCATGAATGACTTTCCTCGCAAAAACTTCTTCGGCAGAGCTGTTACTATCACTGTACTTCATCAGCTTTCATGATTCCTGAAAATAGCACTCAAATGAGGAGTGGAACACTATGCTTTAAAATTACATACATTATACTGGTAAGGCACAAACAACATTAGAAGATTGATTTGGGACGCCCCTACAAAATGAGTTGGATTTGTGTTTGTTGCTTCTGGCTTATACTAGTCAAAGACTGGTCGTGTACATTCCCAAGCTCTGCTCTAAAATACACTGCAACATCACACTGACCCCCACACAGAAAGTTTGTAATAAGAATCTGGTGACATAATATAAATATCTACTGAAATTGCAACAAAAGTAAATCAGAACATGTATTATAAACTTCTATTTCTAGGACCATACTTATTGCTCAAAATTTTCTGAAGAACTGTATCTTAGAGATGGGGGCCTCAAAAACTTTCTGGAACATTGTAAGAGTATGAGTCCCAGAATCAGTAAGAAACTATCATTTTTCCCCTTCAGTCATCTTTGGCAAAAATTCCACTTTTATTAACAAAAGTGTTTCCTTTTAAGAAAGAACCTAATCGTTCTCTGTCACATTGTTGTTGTTGTTATGTGCCATCAAGTTAATTCCAGCTCACAGCTGTATAGGGTTTCTAAGGAGTTTGAATTGCCGACCCTGTGGCTAGCAATCCAGTGCTTACCCTACAGTGCCACCACATCAATTCATTGCCACAACTGCACGTAATTGTATAGTTAATATTTACTTAGATTATAACTCAAAATATTTACCCACATTCAGATTAGACTCAGGGAAAGGCAATACATAAAGTTAATGTTAGCAATACAAATGTATGCAGACAGAAAGCACTTTGTTTAGAAAACAGGTTTGATCTCCCCAGTTTCTGATCTGGTTAAGGACAGATTTTCAAAACAATGAGGCAGACATCTGCTAAAAATGTTCAGATAAACTGTGCCCTGACACTCAGATGTAGAAGAAACCCAGTCAAATCCTTTTCCAGTTCACCCTTTCACTGTAGAAGCATAAAAAATTATTTGAAATACTGTTAACAGATACCTTTGTTCAGATAAAGGCTCTGGGCACAGTTTCAGAAAACACATTGCCTAGACACTAACTCACTTTTCCCTACCTGCTGGGATCTCAGAATGGCAGCATCAATCTCCTCCACCTTCTGAGTGATGGTGTCGTTCACTAACCGGTAGCGGTCATTGTCCTCAACCACCATTTTTTCCAGTCCTTCCCTGGCCCTCCATGGTACCAGTTCTAGTAAAGCACTGCTTGCTTCATTAAGGGAGTCGAGTAAGGCTTTGTTGTTCTTAGCTTCCTTCTTCAGTTCCTGAAAACATAACACATACACATATTTGGTAAACACTTAAGAGGTAGAATAGGCATTCTGTCTAATTGTTCTTGGGGATATATATATATATAGATATATCTATATCTATATCTATATATATATATGCCAATATTGTGATGTACCGGCACCATAAGTTTCAGTTAAGTCACAGAAACTTTTTTGTTGATTTGAAAAAGTGTTTTCTGAGAAACACCAAAGAACAATTTATATTTAGTCATGTGTTACCAGGGCAAGTATTTATCTCTGACAATTAATATAAACACTGCATATTTGCAAAACAAAACCAAGCAAGTTAACATGTATTATTCCTTGCCTTCTGGTGATTAGGTAACAAAGATGGGGAGACAAGGTAAGTCAAAGTCAGAATTAAGTGATCCTCAAAATGAGGATATACTTGGCTTTTAAACTACTCCAGTTTAATCCTCCTAAGTTTTATCAATTCTGTCTCCCTTCCATCCACAGATCATACTTCAGGGATGATAAAAACAAACTGGTATCTCTGAAAAGAAGAAACGTTAGCTTGGCAGTTTACTATTTTTGTGATATAATTAGAAAATCTACTTTATACTACACTTGTACCTTAGAAACGAATATTGCTATTCCAACCAAATTACATGTTATCTTTGAAATAATCATTTTCCTAGTTGCTTTTCTCTTTTCATCATTTGAATAAACTATTCTCATCTCTGAGCTCCTAAAAGCTTAAACAATTGATCGACTGCCAATTTCTGTTAGGGTCACTGCTCTCCAAGTCATCCTTCAGTCATTAGTAATGACAGGACACAAGGATCATTCAATTCCTATGTGAATAACACTCCCTAGGTGATAAACAACAGATTCAAAATGCATCAATCAGAACATACTTTTTGTCTTGCCTGTGCTTGGGTTACTGCTTCTCCCTTCAGAACCTGAGTCTCAAATGAAAGTAATTCCACCTCCACTTGGTCCAGCCATGTATGGAGCTCTTCATGTGTGGAGTGCAGCCGCCTTGCTAGCTGCAGCGCCTGCTCCAGAGTCTTGGCTACACCAGTGCTCAATTTGGTAATGTCTTTGTATCTTGCTTTAATGACTTCCAATTTATCTTGAATTATTAAAACTTCATCGCCTAAAATTTCAAAGGTATGTTATTTCTCATAAAAAAAAAAGAAGAAGAAGAAAAGGGGGGCGGATTCTCTTTAGACAATATTGGACATCGATGAAACTTTCTGGAGAGAAAAATAAAAAAAAAAAGAGTTCTGACCTAAGAGAAGTCATTTTCTAGGTTCTATTCTTTGCTGAAAGTGAAGAGGACTTAAAATACTTACTGATGATGATCAAAGACCACAGTCTTCAGTGTGGGTTGCACCTCAATATATAAAGAAAATAAAAATCCTCACTACTGGACCAATAAATCACATCATGATAAATGGAGAAAAGACTGAAGTTGTCAAATATTTCACTTTGCTCTGATCAACCATCAACACACTCATGGAAGCAGCACTCAAGAAATCAAATTTGCATTAGGCAAATTTGCTGCACAAGACCTCTTTAAAATGTTCAAGATCAAAGATGTCAGTTTGAGGACTAAGGTGCAACTGATACAAGCCAAAGGTATTTTCAATTGCCTCATATGCATGTGAAAGTTGGACAATAAATAACAAACACTGTAGGATAATTGAGGCATTTGAATTACAGTGTTGGAGAAGAATCCTGAAAGTACAATAGACTGTCCGAAGAACAAACAAATCTGTGTTGGAAGAAGTATCACCAGAATGCTCCTTAGAATCAAGATGGCAAGACTTCTGTCTCTCACAATGGAAATCTTTAGTCACGTGGGAATCAGTACCTTTGCATCTATCTGTATAGTGCTTCCAGTGTTCAAAGTTTAGGGGTTAAAATTTTCCTGGGTTCAAATATTGGCTTTGTGGCTTAAAAGCTGATTTCCCCTTTGGATAACCTACTGAACCTCTCTGATTCTTTACACGGGAATTTTTACATAGGGATATAAATACTACATCGAGATCTATGCACACGTATATGCACAAAAACATACAGATAACATTATCATCATTATAACAATAATGATAGGTTTTTATAAAGATTCAGTGAGTTTATATTTGTTAAATGTTCATGTTTCTCTGTGTGTGTATTATGTGTTGTATATGATGAGCCTTCAAAAACTTCATGGGAAAATGGAATTGAAAGATAATGAAGTTTTTCCACAAACTTTTCAAAGCCTTCTCAGATATGCACATATGTGTACAGACAGATGCTAAAAATAAACTCATCTGCATTGTTCTAGTCTATCTTCACTTGCACTAATCTCATTTTCAGACACACACAGAAATCATGTTATCGGTTTTGGATTCCTAGATCAAAGCTCTATTACTTGATTCTTTCTCTAATTCATGATGCATGATACTTATCCCACCACACAACAAACATGCTACACTGGGCACAGGTTTGGTAAGTTTTGCTAGGGCTCAAATAATCACTAAACCAAATTAGTAACAAACAGTTGTTCTAAGATTTCCTCATACAGATATTAGGCCAAATATTTGTTTTCTTAGTAAGTTCAAACAGAGAGAACTGAAGTATGCTATACCCGCAGTTTGTATCCCTACAATGCAATCTACCTAAAAAAAAAAAAAAAAAAAGACATGTCTGTAGCCTATGTGCTCATCTTGAACAATTGCCCTCAACAAGTGGAAAACTAATGTAACTCCCTCATGGGCTTCTCAGACCATCTCCTGTGCCAAAGTGCCTTATGTTATGAGTAATACACAAATTTCCATTAAGAGTCCAAGTGAGATCATGAGAAAGAAGTGAGACCATATTCTTAAACTCCCCTTGATTTGTCTTGAAAGCATTCTCCAGAATGAAGTCTTGTACTAGCCCGAAAATTATACTTTTTTCCTCCCTCATCCCTAAAACATTTTGAAAGCAAAGCAGACTGCTGACCAAATGATTGTTTGACTCAAAAGATAGCTTACCTGTTGTCTGTTTAAGTAGTTCTAAACCATTTAATAATGCCTGATCTACATTTTGTTTCCTGAGTAGGATGTCCTCTTGCAGAACCTAAAAACACAGTACCATTTTTATGTGGTGGGTTAAAATTTAGATTAACATTAGCATCAGCATCATTTTATTTTAGAAAACTTCAATTAGGTTCCATAGAGATCAATGTAAGCAAACACCTCACATTTTCAAATATTCATTATTATTCTCTATTTATCTTCCTCTTCTGTTCAGCACTGTGACCACACACTATGTTTATCTACCATAATTCACAACACTCTCCTTTTCAGAACATACTTAGGAGTCTATGAAAACAGGTTGTAATGGAGATATTGGATGACTGCTTAATTATGGACTTTGTATAGAACAATAAAACAAAATGAAAAGTGAGAAATCCAACTAATTGAAGAAATTAAATCTCCTTTAAAAGTGATTTCACTAATAATCTATATATGCAGTCAAAGTCTTCTTGGACAAACAGACTCATCTAAATCAGAATGAACATAAAATAACAGAGAAATAAGGAAGATGAAAAAATGAGATGTTGGAAATGAAAAACCAAAATAAAATAAATGAAAATACCCGGAGTTCAGACAGCTGCATGCACAGCCCCTCTGTGCTGTAATCCTGGACTGACAGCTTGCTTAGTTTGTCATGCACTTCATTCAGCCAGTTCATCAGTTCAACTTCATCTTCCCCAAAAATCTTAGCATTACATAAGGCCTGCTGGAGCAGTTCAGACCTGCTGTGACTTTTCTCTTGAATCTCAATGTACCACACTTGAGAAGAGTCTAATTTAGTCTGTACCATATCTTTATCCTCCCTGGAGCTCAAAACCTTTAAGGATTGGCCAATGCTAACAGCTTGGTGTAAATGTTTACTGTGATGGACGATGTCATCTTCTAAGGCCTAAATAAAGTTAAAAAAAAAAAAAAAAGGACAAGTAAAAATGAAAAACATAAATGAAACTAAAGGAGACATATGAAATGAATTTAGCTTGTAATGATGCATAACAATAATACATAACTCAAATTTATGTCACAAAACCACAAATTAAATGGAAAGCTGAATCTTACTTATGTGTGATTTGTATCTTACTTTGTGCTGTGCAATTTGTTCCTCAAGTTTAGAGGCTTGGGTCCCTATGGGTTCACAATTCGAAAGCCTTTTCTCTATGGTTGTAAGCCATTCATTCAGTGGTTCTAAGGTTTCATGAAATTGCTGGGCTACCACGGAGATACCTTCCAACTGACGATTCCTGTAAATGTGCCAAGATAAAGGTCATTTAGGGATGAAGAATGTGTGAAATATTCTACAAAAACCTTTGTCCATACTCATACATCCTTTCCCAAACATTCTTTGTAGACACGTAATCATCTAAGGTTAAAACTATGTAACACTTAAAGGACATATTAAATTAATTCTTATATTAAATAAAATGAAGGAGAACATCAATATCAACTAAATCTCATAAAAGTCTTTATAATGACAATGATAATAGTAACTAAATTGTTATAATAACAACAAGAATAATGATAGCAATTGTTGTTGTTATAGGTAATATTTATTGAAGACTCGCTCTGTGCTAGGATCTGTTTTAAGTGTTTATATGATTCAATCAGAGCACCAGTTATTGAGATTGCTTTGGTTACATGGTTACAATTGGATTCAAAGTTCTAAAGACTATATATAGCCTTTCCCTCCAGAAGAATTAATTAGTTTGATTCCTACTTTATAAAAAAATATATAAATATGTTGTTAAATACATCAAGTTGATTCCGATTCATAGTGACCCTGCATAGGGTCAAGTTTTAACCACCGACCTCATGGTTCAAACCAATCTTGTGGTCCAATGCTTAGCCTACAGTGCCACACTAAGACTTTATATATAAATATATGAATTATATTAAAAGTAATAATAATTAACAGTCTTTCATGGATTAAAATATCATGAATAAAGGAAAACACATCTTGGACATTTACTTCTAATGAAATTTGAAATGTTTTCATAAAAATCATGGTTTCCTCCATTTCTTCCAAGGGAAAGTGATTTTGCAGGTCTGTATACAAATTCATTACCAAATCCTGTACATCATTCCAACTGGGACTGAGAGTTGTTTTTGTCTTAATTGCTCATTACGTTTAATTTTTAGAGAATCATATGATTTGACAAATTCGTTTTCTATGGGGACAAAGTGAATTATAGAAAATTGGCACAAGCCATTGAATATAATTTCTATACCAGAATATCATGTACTCTATATATATGTGCATAAATTAAAAAAAAAAAACAGCAAGAAACTTTCAGTTGAAATACATTTGATTGTGAAAAAAAAGAATAAAATGATTTTGTTTTCTACTTCTGGATCATCATTATCTATGGTTCTTTTTTCTAAATTAAAATATTCAATCATCTAGAAATCAGTGAAAATAACTATTTCATGAATGCATATAATTTATTCTGATTCAAATGGTGACTAATAAATTTGCATGGAAATCATATGACCTACAACCATCTATTAATACCACTGTGAGAAATGTTCTAGGAAAAGAAAATCAGTTATAGTAGCAAAGCAAAGAGATTTAGATATTCATTTACAAAACTACCAGCCGCTCCGCGGAAGAAAGATGAGGCTTTCTACTCCCATAAAGATTTACACCCTTGGAAACCCTGTACAGGGTCGCTATGGGTCAGAACTGACTTGACGGCACTTAACAACATTTTTTTTAAACAACAACAACAAACAACTAAGAACATCTTTCAAGGTAACCACAGCATATGTACTAGGGCAATACACAGAATAATTATTGATTTGTCAACACATATTATAGGACACCACTAGACTTTTCGCTTCCTCAGAAGCACCTCATGGTATAGTTTTAAAAGTAGAGCTAATTATTACGATTCGAAATAATATAAATCCTTCTTTTCCCCACACCTGTTCCAAAGAAGGCAGCGATTTATGGTACACACTCATTATGTTCAGTGGATCATCTATTTTCAACCCAATCAAATACTTATGGCTAAACTTCAATATAGCTACTACTTGACACACTGGTCAATGTGGTGCCAAAACAGAAAATGTGAAAATGTTGGTCGAGATTTTGCAATAAAAATAATGTTGCCAGCATAAACCTACTGGAGCCCTCTCTCTTGGTTTCCTGCCCTTCATAAATTTTAGAGGACCCTTCTACCTGCCTCATTTCCTAGCTAACTTCTACTCTTGTAGAAGATGGCTTAGCTGTCATTTTTTCCTATTATATGCATCCACCTCAACTGTACTTTTATAATGAAACACTCATCACATTTTTTATTACTTTTCAATGGTTGTGTTACTAAACTATAACCTAAGCTAAGCAGGATGAACTGTTCTGGTTACCTCCCCATAATGCAAGGCGTCGTTCTGTGCCTAATACATAGCTGTTGTTGTTGAGTGCCATTGAGTTGGTTCCAACTCATAGCCTCTTTATTGGGTTTCCAAGGAGTGACTGGTGGGTTTGAACCACTGCCGATGTTGCAGTCAGCACTTCAGTGCTTATCCTAAAATGCCATACCAGGACTCTGTGGTAGGCAGGCAAAAACCATGTAATAAACACCCAAACTTATCATCTCTGAGGTACATGGGCTTCCCCAGACAGAGAATTGCAATATGTCTGATAACAGCAACACATGACCATTAGAGGAATGTGAGAGAATCACCATAGCCCATGCCAGCTATGCTCACATAGAACTACAGGGAAAAAAAAAAAAATTCAACGAAAAGTACTATCAAAAAACAAAAGTCAGTATTAAGGTCATTGCTACTCTTTCGTTATAACTGGAAGAATTTCAGTTACCTTGATTCCGCTTTATTAAGCAATGCCTCCCATCTACTATCCAAGAGACTGAGTTGCTTCAAAATCTTCACCTTATCTGCAGGTTCTGCTGTTGTTGCGATTTTTTCTCCTTCTCGTTTGATTACCTCTACAGTAGATTTGCGGTCATCTAACAATCTTTGGAGAAGCTGAGACAAAGCATTAAATGCCAAGAAAGGCAAAAGAATGAATAATTGCATCAATATAAAGGGACAACATATTCCAAGTACTTTTGATGTCTAACCAAAAAAAAAAAAAATTATATTGTACACAGATTCACATATGGAAGCATCTGAAAAGTGGTATTAAAAAAAACACCTCATTTTGTTTAATTAACTCAGATTCATTAATATTATGTCAGACTTTGTGGTAGGGACTTTTCATAGTAGACAAAACTAACATTGACAAGACCACTTATCTCTTCATTATTAATTTTTAAATGTAAAACAGGGTAAAAACATTTTTTGTCTTTTTTTAGGATAATTCCACTGACTTTAGAGTAAGTGCAAAATCTCCACTATTATAATGAAATGGAGATGCCTTAACTATTCAAAGATGATCTGCCCTGTTGTGATAAAAAACTATTATAAATTATTGTTTTCAAAGTATTTTCTCATGTTAAATAATCTATTACAAATAAGGAAGTCAAGACTTTGAGATGTTATATGTTATACAAGATGCCCAAGTTCATAAAGTTAGGTTAAAAGTAGTAGCCAACTCTTCTCTTGGCTCCTTTGACTCTATGGGACTGCCTCCCCAAATCCTTTATGAGGATGAAAATAAAAAGAGCACCTTTAAATATAATTTCCACACGGTACAGAGGATGCACGGAGCAAAGCAGGTCAGAAATCTCCCAAACTGGTTAAATAAAACTAATATTTCAGGATTTATCAGCAAAAACAAAATTCAATTTTATTTTATTTAAGCATTTCAAGCAGTCTAAAATGGAATATTCGATACAGCCAGCCTAAACTCAGGATTACCTTGCTCTAATATAATTACAATAAATATTTTATGAGCAAGTGCTGTACACAGGCACTGTCTTTACAGCAATGGAGAAGGTACTTGAGGATAAAACATTAAATACTTTGTTACTTCCTTGATCTGTTCTTTACTGATAGCCAAAGGACAAAAGATTAGACAGTTGATACAAACGTAGAGTATGATCTCGCTTTCACTTTGAGATCGAAACACCTAAAGCAAGAGGTAAAAGGAACAAAACACTCTTGACAAAGGTTGGAGTCATTATATACTCCAAAGTAAAACAGGTGGTTTATGCAGCAGATAAAGTAATTAAGTGGATCACTTTTCATAAACTTTAACAGCAAAGCCTCTTAGCAATTAAGAAAGCAAAATCAACAAATGGGTTTTGTTGGCTAGGCATAGTTCATCAACTCTGAAAGAATAACAAAGGTTTAAATTAAACTGCAGATGGTAAATTGTATTATTTAAGAATGACTTGAATGCAATGTGTTTCTAGTTATGTTTCTTTAATCTTTACCTCTAAATCTCTTTGTAACAAGTATGATTTCCTAATATGCTAAAGTTTTCAATAAAGAATTTTCAGACAGATAGTACTGGTTGTAATAATTAAATTAAGCCTTTTATTCCACTCCCTTCTTTTTTAAAGTCGTCACGCAGAAGAAACAAATTTACCACTCTGATGTGTATTAGGAGATTTCTTTTAAGTATTTCAAGTAAGTTATGGTTGGCAAACAGTAAGGATAATGTCAGTAAAGACTACATACTGTCCACCATCAGGACAGTTCCATGTAGTCACAAAAATGGTCACAGAAATAGTTACCATCTCTCTGAAAGAGTCTGTTTTCCCAACTTGGCCCTTTCTAGTAATGTCAAAACCACTTTAGTATTGTTGTTGTGAAGTGTCATCGAGTTGGTTCTGACTTATAGCGACCGTACATTAGGGTTTCCTAGCAGCAATTGGTGTGTTTGAACCGCCGGCCTTGTAACTCAAAACAGACCTCGCAGTCCATCCAGGGCATTATTCTGCAGCATCACATCAGGACTCCAAGTAACATTATTATGGTGGTGGTTATGTGCCGTGGAGTTGGTTCCGACTCATAGCAACCCTGTACAGGGTTTCCGAGGCTGTAAATCTTTACCGGAGCAGAAAGCCTCATCTTTCTCCTCATGTAAATCTTTACATAAGCAGAAAGCCTCATCTTTCTCCTGCAGAACAGCTGGTAGTTTTGAACTGCTGACCTTGTGGTTTGCAGCCCGATTTGTAACCACTTGCTGCTTTAGTTTCGGCTGCATCATAAAACACTGTCATACTTGACCTAAAGAAAAGGCAGTATCATATGGATAAACCTATCATATTCGTAAAAAACACAATGTCCAAATGTCACCTTCTCAGGGTGGTCTTCCTTGACAATCTTATTTAAAACTGAACACCACCCTTACCTCCTCTAGCAGTTCCTGTTCCTCCCCCCACCACACCAGTCCCTGCTCTGTCACTTCTTAATTTCTATCCTCCGGCCCTGCTTTATTTACCACTTCTGGAGCTGTGGGTTAAATCGCTGGGCCACAAAGTCAGTTTGAACTGCAAGGTCGGTGGTTCAAGCTCACCAGCCACTCATCAGGAACCTTATTCAGGGTCGTTACGGGTCAGAACCGATTAGACAGCTCTTAACAACACCACCTTATTATTGCCTCTTTCTCTCTCCACCTGTGCCTCCCTTCTCAGCAGGTTTTAAGTTCCATGGGGAGCTTTTATCCTTTTAATTCAGTGGTGTATTCCCAGCACCTGCAAAAGTGACTGACCCACACTATCAGTCCAATAAATATGTGTTGAATGATTAAGAGAATACTGTCCAAAATAGTGATGGCCAGTTAACCAGGAAATCTTATTAATATAAATAGAGTCACCAGGTAAATATTTACTTCTATTATTAACATTTACTATGAGATACAACATCAACATGACTTGGCTTACCTTTTGCTCCTGTATCTGGGCCTTCACCACTTTGAACTCAGCTGAAGGGGGTTTCTGATTGGCCACCAGCTCCTCAGTGTCCGCCATCCAGCTGAGCAGGGACTCCAGGGCATCCTGGAACCTCCCACAGTGCAGCAGGGCCTCCTGCAGCTGGGCTGCTCGCTGAGCCACCTGCAAATTTCCGTTGTTCCAACTTACTTCAATAAGATAATGAAATTGGCTCATTGGCTACCATATTTTTCATGCTTATTTTCCCACTTGGTTACAAATTATATTTTCCTTTACATTTAAAATTTACCCAAAACAGTGATATTAGGTAAGTCAGAAGTGAAAGAAAATACAACTGCAGCATCTAATTAGCTACTAACCTAGAACAGTCAATGCAGAAGACTGAATCTTTGACATTTTGGAGATGTTTGATACTTTATGATTGATTAGCAGTACTTCCAGACTGCTGAAAAGCACAATAGTCAGTTTTGTCATTATTCCTGGTATTCATTTTTATTTCCTACTCATGAATATCAAGGAGCTCTGGTAGCGTAGTGGTTACAAATCGGGCTGCGAACCTCAAGGCCAGTAGTTCGAAACTACCAGCTGTTCCGCAGGAGAAAGATGCGGATTTCTTCTCCTGTAAAGATTTACAGCCTCGGCAACCCTGTACAGGATCGCTATGAGTCGGAACAGACTCCACAGCATATAACCACTACTACCACCAGTCATGAATGTCAGAAATAATGATGAAAAGACTCAGATTTTAAACAAAAAAAATCTATTATAGCAGAGAGTACCAGAATTACCTTTTAGTAAGCAAAATCACTATAAAGTATCCGATTAAACTTTGTTAGCTCCAAGCTCTAGAATTCAACAAACCAGGACCTTTGTTTTCCAGTAAATGGAGTCTGTGTGTCCTACATAGACATAGAGATATCCTATTGCCTTTCTCATAGATCTTTCCCTTTTGGACTGAAAAAGCAGTTGGCAAGATATTTTAAGCACTACGGAATATATTTACACCTGACACTGAATTCTAATTGTGTTTAAGGAGCACACTAATATGAAACAGATTTTTTTTTTTTTTTTTGTAGTCAATGTAGTTTTAAGACCTGGACACTGCTTTTTTCTAACTACAGGGAGAAAAACAACCATTACCACGTGATCAACACTGCCAGCCCATAACAATATTCTGGCTTATGAAAAACAATCACTATGTCTCAGAATTATTTCCTCAAGATAACAGCGCACTACTTCCAGTATTCTCTCTCCTGGAAATCCAGGGGTAGGTAGGATCTACCTTTTAAAAAGAAAAATAATATTTAGAGCTGAGGGTATATAGTGGGCTTGTCAAATTCTAAGTCCAGGGCTGGCAAAGTATCTTGGGCTTACACAGTGCTAACCTATTATACAGTGTGAAATTAGTTGCTAGCACTTGAAAAGTAGAAGTTTTCACATAAAAAGTGAGATTTCCAGGTACTTTTGAAAGTAAGTGGAAATTTTGGCAAGAGTGAGCCTACATCCCTACATGGTAATGATTTTGCAAGAGCAAAGTAATGATTTCACCCTTGGAGGTGTGTGTGCTCTCTCATCACGGGGTCATGGGTCAGAGACCAACTGCCATTGCACCTGTCTCTATTAAAATCGAGACGTAACCTATCACCCAGCTCACTTCTTTTGGTGATGTGATAAGGACTGGACTGCTATCCACAAAGTTGGCAATTCAAATTCATCAGTCACTTCATGGGAGAAATATGAGACTTTCTGCTTCTATAAAAATTTACAGCCCTATACAGGGTCACTATGAATGAATCAACTTGATGGCAGTGGGTTTTGTTTGGTTTTACACCTACTTCCTGTTGGCATCTATGCTTGGGGCATCCAATTTATAGCAAGTTAAAAAAAACTAAACCTGTTTAGGGAAGTTCAGCTAGCATATGACTAATCGTTATAATAAATCTTAATGAATGACAATAACAATGACAGGCAGAGTACAAGAAAATTACCTTCTTGTTGAGAGTCTTCCACCGTGTGTTGACATCGTCAAGGTCCTGCTCCAAACCCTGAGTGCTAGAATTTTTAGCAGCACTCTGAATAAGGCCCTGACCTAACCAGTTTACGTCTTGCTGTTTAACCTGTAATGGCTCAATCTCTTCTTTCTGGAATACCTGCAGTGAGAACAACAATAATTATATGAAATACACTTTCTAACAACCACCAACTGTAATATAAACATTTGTAGTCATCAGGTATTGTAAACTATCAATTATTACAGAGGTTGAGATAGTGTTTGTTGCCTATTTCATAACTTATGATATAAATAACAGCAAGAGTAGACTAAATATAAATTCATATCAAAATCATTCAAGAATATTGAAGAAAAATCTTCTCAATACACGTAATTCTAAGTACACTGATTCATTACCAAACACTAAAAATACCCTATCATCCCAATGTAACAAAGATTTATGGAGAATGCAAAAGAGCAAACTATAAGATGGGCCCAAAATGTATTTTACTGGGCAAGAAATCCCTAAGGGCTGAATTACGGATGGCTGCTGCTTGTTGGAACCTAAAGTTTGAGGCTAAAATTGGAAATGTAGAGTAACTGACAAAGAAAGGAGTTGAGTCAAGAAATCAGTATATGGAGGGATCCAGAAAACAAGTGTGGTAAAAGGGAATAGTACATAGGCATACACAGCAAATGGTAGTATCTTGGAGTAGATGACTTCAACCTCTTAGATAATACTGGGGGTAGATGAGATCAACACCTTAATACATAATACAAATGTTTTTAATATTGGACTGAAGGATCCCATGATGAAAATAATTTTAATTAAGTTACAATTATTCTAATTAAGGAAAGAAAGATTCAGACAGATGTTAAGATAAGACGAGCTTTGGTTTCTGAGTCACTGCACTGAAGGACACTAACACGTATCAATAGTCCAGGTGAATACACAGTTAAATAGTATGTGAAAACCTAATAAAAGTAAGCATTAAAATAGTACCTAAGTAAACATTACAGGCATACTATGGAAAACAATGAGAAACACTGTACAGACTCTGGTTCAAGGTACAACATGAAGGAGACTCCTGTTATTAAATGAATGAGTCAATGAAGCCACAGCAAACACAAAAATGAGCATTTCCTCTAAAAGTTCCTTCCTAACTAAAAGCCCAAGCTGCTCCTTCCACAGGTAATCCAAACAGACTGCTTCCACACAGGCTAACTGTTTCTCTAAAACAAAAAAGAAACCAGGAAAATAATTTACACACAATCATAGACATCAAGAGAATTCCCTAACTCACTGAGAAAAGTCATAAGCAGTGTTTATAATTTTTTAAGAATAATTTACCCAAAAAGTCAACAGAAAATGACTACAAGGTAATGAAGATAGAATTTCTTTTCTTTCCTTTTTTTTACCACCTTTGAAGTTACTACTTCTATTGTACTATTTAGCAAAAAATAAGGAGGGGTGGTAATAGAAAAACTGCTAAATTCTCAGTTTCAAGATGCTGTATGGTATATAAGGATTCAAAGTAAGTAAATTTTCACTATACCTCTCATGTCGTCAGGATACAAAACTAGCCTAACAGCCATAACCATTGGTCTTGGTTTTAAATAAATTAATTTTAAGTTTGAATATCAAAGCAGGTCAAGGTAAGTTTGTGGTAATTTTCTAAAGTGCTATAAGCAATATTGTTGTTAAGTTCCGACTCATAGCGACCATGTATAGGGTTTACAAGCAGCAGCTGGTGAGTTTGAACCGCCTACATTGTGGTTCAAACTGACCTTGTGGTCCAGTGCTTATCCTACAGAGTCACACCAGGACTCCATAATCAGTATATGGAGTATTAAAAATGAAAACTATTAAGGAGTCTATATACTCCTAAAAGTGTACTTACTATCTACAAATAGAAGTCAAAAATTTTTATAGGGGTACAAAAAAAAGTCCTTTGCTAATTCAGTTTTTAAATGCACACTACGGAAAAGAATCTTTCTAATATTGTTTAAATTCCTTATCTCTAGGTTGTAACAATATACCTATGAAGAGAGATTTCTTCTCCTTAATCTAACCCATAAGCATATACAGAGAAGCTTAAAATAAAATAAAATAACCTCTGAGGCAAAGTTTACCACAAGAGTTTAGTGTAAGTACTACCAAAATAGCTGAACTTCAATCTGAGTGGAAAGACAAAAATTACAGGCTTGACAAACAACTTCTACTTATTACAAGGCTGCACCCTTTAGTTTCTTACCTCACTCACCACTCACAAAAAGTTAGGAGCTATAATGACTACAAAATACAGCACAATAACTTCTCTACTTCCACATGAAGAGCTACTGAGAGAAAAATTTCAGCACAACGAAAAAGTCCTTAATTTGGGTAGAGTGCTTTGCAGACCACAACAATATAGCACTGCGTTTGTACCTTCGTGAATAACTCTGTTCAAACCTAAATGCAACATAATTGCCCTTAAATGACAGTGTCTTTAATTACAATTTGTGTAAAAACCTGATGTTAAAATAAATTCACATTAGAGGCATTTTATGGGGGGGGGGTGAGGGGGGCGGGAATAGCCACCCTGGATTACTTGATGGCTAGGAATAATCAATTTTCTCAAAAATGGCCACTAATCAGTTTATTATAATGACCAACTTACCAATATCTGGCAACTTGTAGGGTACTAGTCAAACCCTCACTGTAGGAGAATGAATTTGATCATTGTAAGAAATACTAAGATGCCACTTTGCTAACAGAACATCTGTTATTCCAGAGTTTCCCGTTCCCATTAATTACCTGAACTGACTGAAAGTCATTGTAGACTGCATCCAGTATTTCTGCCTGGGCCCTTGCTTTTCTGGGAGATACTTTCTTTCTTACTGGAATGAATTTTGGGGAACACTTCATACGAATCTTCTCCATATCCTGGGCAGAAAGTGGGGGCTCTATTTCTTCTTTAGATTCTATGTTAGATTCTTCTAGATCATATACTGTCAATAATGTCACATTTTCTATTAAGTTTGTGCTACCACACTCTAGATCATTCTCCCCCAGATCTCTGTGAAAGAGATCTAAGTCCTGAGGAGAATCTTTCACACGTTTCCTGTTTTGTGTTGGGAGTTGGAGTTCTCCTGGTCCATATGACTTTGGCTTCTCCTTTTCTCCAAGTTCAAAAAGGTGCTCATTTTCTATATCTCTTGGTGTGACTAATGGACCACATTCTCCAGTGCTCTCTTTCAAATCATTCTGTAGGCAATCATTTTCACCATGGATTTTCCTTTGGCCATTTACATATTTTATTTCCTCTTGTGGAGAAACATCATGTAAAGTCATTTTGAAGTTTTCATCAGGATGAGCACTTTTACATGGAAGCAATGGGATTTTCTGCTCACTCGCGGAATTAAGAGCAAAAAAGGGTCTATATTGCTCTGCTATATGAATATCTTCAGCAGAACACAAGCTTCTAATTCGCAACTGGTCTTCAGTTAAAATGCCCTCTTTGTCTTCCCTCTCTGCTGGAGGGCTGCATAAACCAGAGTCGTCCTCCTCTGAAGTTAGAGAATTAGTACCCCATCTGTACTTGTTGGCCTTGGTAACAGCATCTGCCATATCAGTAGATTCAACAAATGAGCTTTCACTTTTGTTTGCATAATCCATAAAATTGGCTGGAACAAACATTCGCCATGACCGTCTATGCTCTTTCTTTTCTGCATGAGATTTGGCTTTAGGTAATCCTGTAGTTCGAATGATATCACTATTTAGTTTGAGTGCATCAAAGATCATCTTTTCATCTAGTTTGTTAGCTTCACGACCTCTCAGCTCAAATACACTGGAAGAAGTAAGGGCACCATTAGAGCATAAAGAACTAACATCCAGTGTTCTGTGACTGTAGGGTAAAGTCCTGTCTGTAAAATGCCTTGAAGACAGGCTACCTTTTGAACCAGAGTCTATCTGTTCATTTAGTCTAACAGTATCATAGATTGACCGCTGTGGCACATAACAGTCTTCGATATTTAGGTCCTCCTCTTCTTCACCCTTTCCTACACAAGGGGGATTCTGACGTAAACAGTCTGGTCTGCTGAGTGGCTTCCCCATTTTGCAGATAGTTAAAACAAAAATTGCAGCTCTTGACACAGACAACAAGAAACAAGGTGTAGCATTTTTAAAGAAAGTATACTTCTGAACTTAACTACAAAGTGTCTTCAGCATCAAGACACATGTCCATATAATCTCTGTCATGATATATGAGGTGTTTAGGTCATCAGTGCGTCGGTATAAATTGTTCTTTAGAAGGATTCTACAAAAAATAAAGTGCAGAAATCTCCTTTTTCTGTCTTCCTCAATTCCCCAAAGTTCCCTTTAATAAACTCCAAAATACAGAAAAACACACACACACACACACACACTTAACAGTGGCTCAGAACATTCCTTTGTCAGCCCATTTCCCTTTTAGATCTAATTTTGCATGTGACATATCCAGATTAAAACTTCCAAAAAAACAAGCATTCTAGCAGGCTGAAGGTGAATTCTGGCAGAGATCTGGTTAACTGTAATCCACTTAAGGATGGCTTGCAAAACTCCATCTCCCTTATAAATAAACCATGCTTCATAAAACTTAAAAGACAGACGTGGGGACCATTGTTCAGGTCAAGGCACAGCACAAAGCTTCTGGGAAAAAATAAATTAAGTCTTATTACTTGTAAGAAACTTAATTTTTTTCTTTTTACTTTTTTGAGGAGTAGCTATAAATAATCTTGATTTAAAAGGCAGTTTTTCTTCCCTTTTTAAGCTTCTTCGAGCCTATTTAGAACTACCCAAAGTGGGTAAGAATCATACTTAGCCAGGCAAGTACAATCCAGCAACCATTTTAAGTAAACAGTTAGAAAGCATGGTGTATCACAAACTCCCCTTTTAAAAAGAAAAGAAAGAAAGCCATTTTCAAAGTCTTATCTGATTCCCTTTAAGAAGACTTATTCCACCTGAGGCAACTGCAGCAAAGAGCTTGCGGACGGTTTCCTCTAAGGCACAAGCAGCGTAATTCACATTCAGTTGAAAATCATGAGATTGTTCCAGCCTTTGAAACTGACCAACTGTGGCCGCAGTTTTGCCTTCATTTTAGCTACAGCTGAAGAGAGATGGAAGTGGCGGTGTACGAGGCAGAACTGGAACTCTACCAGCAGGGACCTCTTGCGCTGTCCCCGGCTCCTCAGGGCAGCGCGGTCCTGGGCAGGCATCCTCCCGATCCTGGGCGCTTCCAGCAACGCCTTCTTTCTTTGGGCAACATTTGCTACGTCCCTTTGCCCGCCGCGCTCGCGCTCCGGGTTTGCAGCTCTCTTTCACCGCGGTGCTACGCCCTCCGGTGACTTAACTTCGCAGTCATCTTTTCTTTTATCCCTTGCCTTGTCTGGGAGCAGAAAAACTGCTTAGGGGGAGGTACCTAGAGGCCGTGAGGCTGCAACGCATCAGCATGGTGGTGACATCAGCGCAAATCAGCGTACAGGAACTGCAGAGAGAGGCAGCCCAGATTCAGTACCGCTGAAACCCCACCAATTAGTTCAAAATGGGAAGAGATAATGATGCGATTGCAGAAGCAGAGCCTGGCACCAGGCGCTCCGCATAGAAATCCTTCTGTGAACGTCCAGAGACCACAATCATTTCAATATTAAGTAGCACAAAGGAGACTACCTAAATTGCTATTCTTCAGTAGAAACTAAACTCTTATGAAGAATCTTTTATTTAAGTAGTACCTAAGTTGGGACATGCACATTACTTTGCAGTTGAGTGGTTTGTCATTCCCTTTAAAGCCCAAGTTTAACTTAAGTCTATGGCAAAGGTGAAGAGCGCTGCTGACATGAATATTAGTATTACTAGTAACCATACAGTTCTCTTGTGGTTAATGCAACACTGAGTCAAAGGCACGAAACACACACATACACACATATATCCAGAGATTATTCTTTTTTAATTCAACAAACACCCTTTAAAAATATAATTGGAAAATAAAGTCATAGATCTAAACCTTAGGCTTTGTGGGAGTAATTAACAGTTTTACTTAAAGTCTCCCATTCATTCTTTTACAAAATAAATATTACCAGGACAATAAAGGTAAACATTAAGGCAAATTGCCTTTTTAAAAAATCTCACAAAAATAATGATTTGAATGTGAACAAGACTATGTTGACAAGTGAAATAGGAAGTTCTAATAAAAAGCAATCTTGTACTTTCTCTGATAATGAGAATTTGAGAGGGCTATTTTAATCTTTAAGGAGCTCTGGTAGCATAGTGGTTACAAATTAGGCTGCGAACTGCATGGTCAGCAGTTCGAAACTACCAGCTGTTCCCGTGGGAGAAAGATGAGGCCTTCTTCTCCTGTAAAGATTTACAGCCTTGGAACCCTGTACAGGGTCACTATGAGTTGAAACCAACTCCACCACACATAACCACCACCACTACCATTTTAATCTTTAATAATAAAATATTATTTCAAAATTATTATTATGAATCTAAAACTTGAATATTAAAAAAAAAACAAAAACTATTCATGACCCTAGAACTTTTAATAGCTAACTTTTCCTTTCAGAAATTATTACATGTAACTCAGTGTCTGGCCATCATTGCACTGAAAAAAAACAAACAAGCATATATGCATATGGTCATCCATAAACAAACAAAAAAAGATATACATAAATACCTATCAACACCCATTTTTTACAGTCAGGAAGAAAAATATTTCAACAAGTACCCAATCCTGACACATTCAAGTACAGAGACCGCTCTGAGGTGCTGAAAATAATGTAAAACATGCCCACTGTTGTCATGTTTGAACAGTGGCTTGGGCACTAGTCTGAGAATTAGTAGAGATCAAGAGTTGTATTCTCAACTGTCACTAGCTTAATTTATCAGCCTGGAAGGATATTTAATTATCCCACTATTAATAAATAATAAAGTTTCCATGAAATCTAAATGAGTAGCTTTCTCTAAACACTGAGATCTTTACAGTACTTTTCATAAGAAAGAAAAGTCACTACTGCAGTCCCACCTTAGATTTCGTTGTTGTTGTTAAGTTCCATGGAGTCAATTCCGACTCATAGCATCCCTGTATAGGGTTTCCTAGGAATGGCTGGTGAGCTAGAACAACCGACCTTGCAGTTCAAACCAACTTTGCAGTCCAATGCATTAACCTGCAGCACCACACTGAATAATTAACAATAAAACCCACCAACCACCCCCTGGAAACCCAATTCTACAGGGTCAGGTTAGACTCAATGGAACTTAACAACAACAACAATTCTAGTCTTTATGTAAAGCTGAGCTACATGTAGCCTGACAATTGAGGTATACAGTACATTTTTTTAAATGACATGGTCAATTTATTAATAAACTCAATCAACAAATAGTGTTGTGCTCTCCCTCCATCAATACCAAAATGTTGGTTTTGTTGTTAAGTGCTGTCAAGTCACTTCCAACTCATCGCTATCCTGTGAAGGGTTTCTAAGGAGTGGCTGGTGAGTTTGAAACACCAACTTTGCAGTTCAAAATGAGCTTGTATTCAACTGTTTATCCTACAGTGCCACTCCAGGACTAAGTACCAGGAAAATGAAAGTGTACAAAAACAACACAGCTGCCACTGTCATTACACAACTTAACACTGCAAGGGGAATATGGATTGGAAAAAGGGCACAATCCATTTTGGAAGTAGGGAGTGCCCATTGATTATGTCTGAATATAAACCATCTATATTTAATAATGAAATTCATTTTTTTTTTAAATTCCTATTTTGTTAAACCTATATTACATTCTGAGTCAGGTTAAAATATGTGCTATAATATTGAGAATACTTTATATATAATTTTGTTACTTAAAACTATTTCAAAGACTTATCTAGATAACATAATGGTTGGTTCCGACTCATAGCAACCTAGAGTTTTTGAGGCTTTAAATCTTTACGGGAGCAGAAAGCCTCATCTTTCCTCTGTGGAGCAGCTGGTGGATTTGAACTACTGACCTTGTGGTTAGCAGAACAATGCATAACACACTACACTACCAGGGCTCCTTGGATATCATAATAGAATGCTTATACTTAAGGCAGAACTGGGCTAGTTTATCTTTTCCTCCTACATAAATTTATATAGCTACTCTAAATGCTACTACAGTCTCTAATGATAATAAAAGTAAGATATACCAAGCTGTATTAAATTTTAATCACAATATCTAGATCTCTCACAGTTTCATAATAAGAGAAATATACAATGAATAAATGAGCAAGGTTTTGCTGAAATTTAGTCAACACTATTACATTCAGAAATCACAATGTTAAGATTCTCAAAAATGTAATTTTATGAATAGCCTATTTAAATGTAATTCAGCCAAACTAACTTCTAAAGATAGGTGATTTGGGAAAAGTATACAAAAAAAAAAGTAATATAGTTGTTGTTCTTGTTAAGTGCTATGGAGTCTGTTTTCTTATTTCACATTTCTAAAGGTAAATGAAATCTTCAGAAAGGGAAGCTCTTGAAAAATTTTACTACCAAGTGCAATCATCCACTTCACAGAGAAGCTGGAAGACAAATTATTATTAACAAAAACATGGAGTTTTTAGATCAAAATGATTACTTGGAGATGCTAAGAAATTCAATACACATTATGAGGGAAGAACTCAATGTACCTAAAATGCAATGCTACTCATGAAAACTGACCAAAGTATCTTATTGGCCCAGTAGGTCCTGAAATCTGGATTAGAAACCAAACAAGAGATATGCGTTTTGTGCTCCGAGTACAAAACAAGGCCTTATGAGCAGCAATTTCTATTGTTCCTTCTTAAAATAGATAAGCCATTAGTTAATGAAAACTAAAAGCTATATTTTTAGCTTTCAAAATATCAAACCTCTATACATAAATGGCTAAAGGGTTTTCAAGGTATGCATCAGAGCGATATGCAACTGCTATTATGTGTGGTGCTGTAGGTTAATGCTCCAGACGGCAAAGCCATTTGAACTGCAAGGTCGGTGGTTCAAGCTCACCAGCTGCTCCTCAGAAACCCTATACAAGGTCCTATGGTCAGCACCAACTTGAAGGCACTTAACAACAACAATTTATTTCAATGGAAAGCAATTTACATTTAAAAGGTAGTTATATATCCAAGATCCCACTACAAAAGTAAACAAATTTAGAAACACTTAATAGGTTTGTAGCCTGAAGCTAAAAATAGTAAGCTTATCTTGCTGGTAATTTTAGATCATATCTTTAATAAACACTTGGTTACTCATTCTTTCTTAAATTGCTACAATACTAAACACATTTGTTTTTTTGTATATTTTATATAGAGATTTTCAGGTAAAAATAGATATAAAATATTCCAAATAACAGATGATTTAAAAAAAACCTTTTTATTGTAAATTGAGTGGTTTACCAGGCAGATCACCAGTTTTACATTCAACAAATTATATAACAGAAGATGATTTTATATATGTTGTTGATGTTGTTAAGTGCCTACAGGTCTATGGAGCAACTGATGGGTTTGAACAGCCAACTTTGCAGTTAGCAGTCCAGTGCTTATCCTATAACGCATTTACCTAACCCAGGGTATTAATTAACAAATGACTGGAGACTTGGATAAAATTTTCTAAATCATTTTCCAGTCACATTTGCTTATTAATAATCCTATGTGTAATTTCATAACAAAGCAAATTCTCTTCTCTCCTTCCCATTCATCCTTCTCTCTCTTACATACATACATACATACATACACACACACACACAAAGTAATCTTTAAGCAATGTCCATGATAATGGTAGTTGGTCTCTTTATAGATCACTTTAAAATGGTCATATAGGTTTATTCAGCTGTGTGGTTGTTTTTATCCTGGGCAATAGCAACAAATACCAAAGCTAAACTAAAATCTTATGTTATATAATCTCGGTCTAGAACACCCCTCAGAACAAGTTACTTTAATTCCTTAATCTTAAATGAAGCAATAAAAGGAGCTATCATGTGAAATAAAGTCATTGTCAAATTCCCTCTCTGACAGTGTAGCACTGTAGGATCAGCACTGGACTACGAACCACAAGGTTGGCAGTTCACTATGAGCCAGAACTGACTCAACAGCACTTAACAATAACAACAAGGGTAAAAATCCTAGTGTGATACAGGAAACATCCATCGATTTATACCTGTTTTAAAACTTGTATGGGTGAGAACACAAAGTAGTCCCAATACTACACAGAGCTGGATTAGCTCCAACTCTTGCTTGTTCTGGTGTGATCCCTACTTCAGCAGGGTTTCTGTCTTGCCCAGCATATGTGGCACCTTTTAATTCCAAAATTCTAAATGCTCCTTTGATATAACTAGTTTCAAAATGTGCCTATTCTATAAAGTCCATGCCATCTAGTTATGATTTCAAAAGAGAAAATAATTTTCGTCATTAACAGTTATAGGAAGGTGTCATATATACAACCTTCTTGCTAATATAGTCTCATTAACAAAAATTCAAACTATTAAGAAATTCTTCCTCAACACAAATGTCTTCTGCAATAGACTTGTGTAACTTGCCTTTTCTCAATGAAAATGAAGAAAAATTCATCCTAAAAATCTGCATGTTAAATATGTAGACTTAAAAACTGCTATCGAAGCATTTTTATTTATTTATTTTTTTGATAATTTAACTTTACCTTTAAATATATGCCAAAATCACATAGGTTTCTTTGAGGTCATTTAATAAATACAGTAATAAGGAAATTTGTAAAGTAATTTCACCAATAATAACTACAAATACTGTTCAAACTGTCTGCCTTCCATAGCTCCATACTTCTTGTCATTTTTTTGTTTACCCAATATTCCAATAGTTATGCCTGGATAAAACACTGTCTTCAGCTGAAACATAAAATATTTATTACAGTATGATTAATTCCCCCTGTGTTCTGATCTTTGAATCTGGGTTCAGCTCCGTTCAATGCAATGCATTTCCATTTTGAAAATAATAAGAAATGCTTGATTCAGAAAGACTTACGCCACAGATAGGTGTTCATGTGGGGATAAAATTAACTACAGCGGGGCAGCTGTAAAAGTGGCCAGAAATAAGATGACAGTAATTTCAAAGGTTAGCTTCTTTATCATAGCCTAGAGTCCTAGTGTGGCACTGTAAGATAAGGACTGGACTGCTAACCACAAGGTCAGCAGTTCAAACCCACCAGTTGCTCCTCAGAAACTCCACATAGGGTCGCTATGAGTTGGAACCAACTTGACAGCACTTAACAAAAACTACAGCAAAAGTCTGCTGTGAGTCAGAATAAACTTGACATCAAATGGGTTTGGTTTTTGGCTTAGAGGTAGGGGTGTGGAGGTGTATAGATTTAGCTAGAACAACTTCTGGTTGTTACTATGATACTTAACAACAACAACAAAGTTTACACTCTATTCAGCTATTCACACTATCAATTTATGACAGTATACATAAAATTTAAATGCAGAAGTTGTTGCTGGTGTTGGTTGTTGGTGTTGCTTTAGTGCCCTCGAGTTGGTTCTGACTCTAGCAACCCTGCATAGTGTTTCTGAGGTGGGTTTGAACTGCTGACCTTGCAGATAGCACTCCAGTGCTTAAATCGAAAAATGATAATTTGACTTATTAATAGCTATAAAAAATTCCTTGCTCTTCTTTAGTTCAATGATTAGTATTTAAGAAGCTGCCAAAAAATGTATGGAAGATAAAACTTAACACATTCAGTATAATGTCAAAACATTAAGCTAATTAACATAAAAGTCATTGCCAATGTATTTTCGAATACTGGATAGTTTTCACTGACAGTGAATTAGGACATTTGATTCCAAAATTTTATTCAGGACATTCAATCATAATATTTAGGTTGGTATCTTAAACATGAAATTAATTTTGTCCCTTCATGGAAACTAAAGGTAAATATTAATACTATTTCTTATATTTAAGTTTTAGAAATAAAGGGAAGTAGAAAAAAAATAAAAGACTTAGTTTAAATAATCCATTAAAATCACCGTAAACATTGTTATTACTGTTAAGGGATGTTGAGGTAGTTCCAACTCATAGAGACCCTTTATAGGGTATCCAAAGAATGGCTGGTGAGTTTGAACCACAGACGTTGTGGTTTAAACCGACCCTGCGATCCAGTGCTTTATCCCACAGCCACATCACGACAGTAAACACAAGGTATACCTTACTGAGTAACTGAGGACCCTGGGTGGTGCAAATCATTTGCATGCAAACATTATAGTCAGTCTATCATTTTAATTGAGAAGTTATGATCACTAAGGCAATGTTTAGCTCCATCTTAGTAGTTGTTGTGTGTGCCAGAGTGGATTTCTACTCCTAGTGAACCTACAGGACAGAACAGAACTGCCCCCTAAAACTGTAATCTTGATGGAAACAGATCACAAGATCTTTCCTCCCTTGTAGCCACTGCGGGGTTTCAACTACCAATTTCTGCATTAGTAGCCAAGCATTTGATCATTGTGCTACCAGAGCCCTTTCATTTCAGCAGTAGTAGTAATAATCTGGTGGTGTAGTGGTTACAAGTTAGGCTGCTAACCTCAAGGTTAATAGTTTGAAACTACAAGCCGCACTGCAGGAGAAAGATGAAGCTTTCTGCTCCCATAAAGAGTTACAGTCTTGGAAATTCTATGCAAGGTCACTATGAGTCAGAACCAGCTCCATAGCACACCACCACATGATCGATATTATCTTTATAAGCATCTTTATAACATTATATTCTAAGATTCTTCCATTCACATTTATGTCATCTGCTTCTTATAACAGCTAATTTCACACAACATTTTCACTAAGTGGGTGGAACAGTCCCAGTGTTTTGGATTTAACTACACAATGGCTGGTTATTCAGGTGTATAAATTTGGCTAAAGGAAAGATGGTTTAATCATTTCCCAGAGAAAATACTAGATGTAAACTATGATGAATAAGGTTGACACAAAGCACAGCATTATTTTCATCAAAACATGCAAGCTCTAACACTACCTGTGTGACCTTGGGCAAGTCACTTAACCTCCTGAGGTATGTTTCTTAGTGATGAAGCTAATAATACCATTTATTTTCATGACTGTTAATAGGATTAAAGGTAGAGAGCTTTACATATAGTAAGCCCAAGACAGGAGCGCGGTGGCTCTGTAGGATGCGCACTGGGCTAATGACAAGGTTGGCAGCTTGAGTCCACCAGCTGCTCTCTGGGAGAAAGATGAGGCTTTGGCTCCTGTAAAGATTTACAGGCTTGGTAACCCTAAACAGGGTCATTATGAATCAGAACCAACTCAAGGGCACTTAACAACAATAACAAGCCCAAGACAAAGGTTAACTGTTATAACTATTTTTTAACTACATTCACACTCAAGTAATTAGAATTAGTGGTGGTATAAGCAACCATCTTTATTTACTATAATCAGGTTCTTATTGGTTTTTACCTATGACAATGAAATATGCATATTAAATACAGATGATTTTTCCACTTAAAAACTTGTTTTCAGCCAGTGGCTGCCTAAGTTACCTAGGGCTGCCTAACAGAAATGCCACAAATGGGTGCCTTTACAAACCAGAAATTTATTTTCTCAGTTTAGAGACTAAAAGTCCAAATCAGGGTTTCAGTGACAATTCCTACTGTGGGTCTCTCTCCTACTTTCAGGTGTCTGCTCACAATCTGTGGCATTTCTTTACTTGTAGTTCATTCTTCATATGGCATCTCTTCCCTCTGTGCATGTCTCTGGGTCTGTTCTGTTCTTACAACTCAGATGTGATTATGTTTAGGACCCACCCTATTCTTATATGACACCATTAACATATCAAAAGAAAACTTCTATTTCCAAACAGGATCACATCCACAGGTACAAGGTACATATTTGGAGGTGGACAGAGTTTGCATAAAACTAGGTTTCAAGATAATGAAAGCATGTGATGATGTTCCTTATACTTCAATTAACTGCCCTTCAAAGCAATCAGAAAACAGACAAACAAAGCAGGACAACTGGCCTATTTTAGGAGAAATGACCACTTTATTTTCTTCTCAATCAAGTAATACAATCCCTATAACTATGAATGGGGCTGCTTATTTTGTGCTTTCAGTTTGAAAAACACTTTCAAAGCAATGATGATTGAGCAACTTCTGCCTCTTGATTTATTATGATTATTATTATTTTTTTACTTTCAAAATCATTCTCCACATTGGGGGCTACAACATTCACTCTACTCCTGCTAGGAGCACAAGTCGGGGGGCTTCTACAAATAGCATCAATATTACTGCTTTTGTTCATTTTCTCAAAAGTAATTGAAGTAATGAAGAGAAATGAAGGCCTGCATTTTTCTCTACACAAAAACCTAAAGAAATGATCATGTTTCATGAAGACACTGAAGCCAGTTACATTTTGTTAGGAAAGTGAGAGTGCTTTAGTTTTGTGAGGGTTCTATAGAAAATTCTAGAAGTTTCTGTCTGAGGAAACTCTGCTCTGGCTTTTGGATGCAGGAATTGTCACAGAACTTAGCTTTTCTGATACAAAACTTTCTCTTATGGAATCTTTATTTTTCAAATCAAAAATAGGAAAATTTGATGGAGTAATACAGAAACTGCAGTGAACAGTAAGTAAAGTTTCTTCACCTTCAAGAAACAACATCTAAAAACAGATTCACAGATTCTTCAGAGCTCTGAAGAAACCAAACTCCAGAGAAACTTTCTAAACAACAAATAACAATCACAGTAATAGTATGAAGGAGGGCAAGGAGAAACAGCAATAGGTGATTTTTAAAAAAAACCCAATAGCCTAGAGCATATGAACTATGTCAAATAAAACAGCATAAAGTTTGGAATTCAGATGACTTCTATTCATTTTTCATCAGAAATAAATTATAGTTTTTTAAATGGTTTTTTGTCATATTTTATCCTCCATGCGCTGACGATGCAACTGCAATATCTTCACCAGTCTTGACCAAAAAGGAAAACTTATAGAAAAGCACCCACAGCAATGGCAAAGCTTCATATTAGTCCCATGTGGCAATTATTCAATATTTAGGGTGATCTCTGTTTACTGGTGAGCTAGGACATCTACTCTCACGCTCTCAAATGAGGGTAGATCTAATGATACTGCAGCTAGTCCACCATTGTTATCTAATATATTCTATTCATTAAGCATACATTGAGCATTACCAAGTGGCAGGTCTTTCTGTGCACTGAGGAGTTTACAGTTTAACTAGAAATACTTTACTCTTAATCCTCTGGGGCATGAGTCCAAGGTCTTCGTTTTATTAAAAAAGAAAGGGTTATAACATGGAACTCCACTATGCCTTTAAAAATCTGAACTTTGGAAGAAAGACTTTTACAAAAGAAATTAAACTAAGAAGGGTAAGACGGCTACAGTGTAGCAGCAAGAAAACCTACTGGGTCACCAAAGAAGAAATAACTGGGAGACAAACACCAAGAGAACAAGCTCATTTGATTACGGACTGGCCTCTGCCGCAGAGTTCAAGATATGACCCTGATTGCTCCAAAATTCAGTTCTGAATGACATCAAAACAGAGTTCTTGATGCCAATTTTAAGCTTGTGTAGGACTTTTTCAAGCATGCCTTTGACCTCCTAGTGTTATCTCAGGCCTTACTCCATGAGAGCCCAAATCCCCAGAAAGTTTGGAACATGTGCCTGAGCATACCCCTGTGCATGCTTTCCTGTGATGCCCCCTTGTCCTTGAGTCCATGGCAACTCATAACTAACCAACCTTTAAAGATTAGAGTAGAACTCCCAATATTGGTTTCCAAAGCTATACATTTTTATGGAAGCAGATTGCCACATTTTTCACCACCGAAGAGGCTGATGGGTTTGAACCACCAACTTTTCGGTTATCAGCCAAGTGCTTAACCACTTCACCACCAGGGCTCCTCCAAATATGCTTACTCAGGTTCAAATACTGTATAATAGTCATATGGAAGGTTCTAAAAAATGGGCAATCTTCCTTCTGTACCAATGATAAATTTATTTTTAATAAAAAAAAACAATCCGTAAAAGTGAAGAATTCCCTACCTTGAATACATTAAGCTGTTGGTTAATTGTCTCTGTCTCCATACCAACAGGGCCTTGTGATTCTTCATGTTCCTCAGCTTTCTGAAGTAGAGTAGAAAATTCTTTCCATTTGCAGTAGAATTCTTTGAGACGCTCAATTGTCCCTTCAACCTGCTCTTCTCTGGCTTTTGCTCGGTCTAGTAACTTGTTGCATTGTTTACTTAAAGCCTCCACATCCCTTTTGATTCCAACAAGGTCAGGAGAGGCTTCCTCTGTGGCCAGCATCATCTTGCAGGTTTTATTGGCATTGGCATTGCTTGCTATGAGGGCTTCTAGTTTCTTCAGAAAGGCTTTAATAGCCTCCTTTTGTGTTTGCAGTGTTTCTGCATCTCTCCCCACGGGAGCCATACTATCTAGTTCATCATCAAACTCTGCAAACTGAGAAAACATTTCTCGGATGGTATTCTGGAAATGCCCGATGCCCTGAAGCTTGGTTTCTAAGAATGAACACTTTTCATCCACCTGCTGGCTTAATGTATTATGTTCTTGATCTAAAGATTCTGCTTGTAATAAGACATCAGAGGTGCCCATTGAGTCTGAGGCTTCTACCACAAGGTCCTGTGCAAGTCTTTTGGCCAAATCTACCTGATGCTTCAAGGTTTTAAGTGATTTCTGCTGAGTCTGCAACATAGTTAGGTATTTGTTACTACAAGCCTGAGGTCCGAGAGAATCATGGACATCCAGTTGTTCTTTTGCACACTGAAGCTGCCTTTTAGCTTCTTTGGAAATGTCTTGAAATTCTTTAAATTTCTGGGCCATGGTCTCTAGAGAGATTTTCTTACTGTGAAGTTGTTCAGTGACCATGTCTACCTTCTGGTTCAGCAATTCTTTCTCATCTGTAATAACCTCTTTATCTGTCTCACAGACACTGAGCAAGCTATTGGCTGCATTGTTTAGTAATTCTACCATCCCAAAGTGCTGGTCCATTTCTTTTTGTAGAGACTTTAATTGGGCCATAGAATTCTCTGTTTCATCAGGATCCAAGGAAAACTGTATTTCTTCTAGGTTGGTTTGACATTTTTCTATCCATGGATGGAGAGTATCTACATGCTCTTTATACTTGAGGGCTTTCTCCAGTGTATCTTTTAGTTTGTCTTCTTTTTCTTTCACCTGTTTGTTAAGTTCTTCCCAGTCAGCTTTAATAGTGTTAAGCTGTAACTGTAAGGCTGCCTTTTCAGTCCCTTGAGTCTTTAATAACAGGTTTTCACCGTCTGTGATGGTTTTTTCATAAATATTAGATTGCACAGTCAACATTTTACTAAAGTCTTTCTGATCCTTAATTAATAACTCCAGAACATCGAGTTTGGCTGATATTGGGTGAGCCTTACTTTGCTCTTCTTTCTTTGTATCCAGCCAAGCCTGAAAATCTTTGGACATTTGCTGAAATTGATGAGAGCTTGCACAGGCTGACTGTAGTTGTTGGACATGATTCTCTAGAAATGAAATGGCAGATATGTTTAACATTAATATGTTCATTTAATCTATAAAAGACCAAGATAAAATCAGAGAATGCACAGAATTATAAAATTGAGGGCTTATACCACTGACTAGTATGGCACTGTAGGGTAAGCTCTGGAGTGTTAACCACAAAAGTCCATGATTCAAACCCAACAACTACTCCTTAGAAACCCTAGACAAGGTTGCTATGACCCAGAACCAACTCCATGGCACTTAACAACAACAAAAAGCACTTTCAGAACTACAAGTGGGCTTAAGTTATTGATGCAAGAAGAAATGGAGTTCCTGTCTCATAAGACAGGAACAATAAGAATAAAAGAGAAACCTAAGCAAAGAAATAGGAGGTAGATGAGAGGGAAAAAGGAGATTACTATGGGAATAAGTGAAAATTCATAAAGGTACATACATGGTGGACGAAGGCAGCCATACCATATACAGTCTCTAACGTCATCTCCATTCAAGTTCGGGGAGTGATTACTGTTTACAGTTCTAGGCTACATTGATAAATTATTCCTTTCTTAAATTATTCCTTTCTTAACAAAGATTATGTTTTTACTTCTATAATTTTTGCATTTCATGGAGACAATATAATATAGCACTTAGAAAATGCATGAGTTTGGATGCTGACTCAACCTCTTAAGTTCTCTGGGTAAATGATTAAACTACTAAATCTCATTTCTTCAAATGGAAAACAGAAATATTAACAGTAGGTAACTCATAGAGCTGCAGTGGTGGTTGTGTGCTGTGGAGTTGGTTCTCACTTAGCAGCCCTTCACAGGGTTTCCTAGGTTGAAAATCTTCATGGGAGCAGAAAGTCTCATCTTTCTCCCATGGAGCAACTAGTAGATTCAAACTACTGACCTTGCTTGCAGTTAGCAGACTATCTTGTAATCCACTATGCTATCATGGCTCCTTTCATACAGCTGTGGTGGGGATTAAATGCTAGCATATGTAGTCCATATCTTAATGCATGTATCATTCAAGCGTTAATAACAGTAGGATTAATACAAATACTATTGTTGTGAGGTGCCACCGACTGCATTTTCGACTCACAGTGGCCCACTGTGAATGAACAAAACTGTACCATCAAGTGTTTGGGGTTGTGGTATTTATGGAAGCAGATTGTCAGGTCTTTTTCTTGCAGAGAGGCTTGGTGAGTTCAAATGCCAAACTTTCAGTTCATAACTGTCAACCATGCAGCCAAGCATTTATCCTTTGTGCCACCAGGGCTCCTAACAATAAGTAACAGCTAACATTTATTATCAATATTATGCCAGAATAAAGGTATAAATTTGAAATGACTATTATGATCAAAAGGTAGCACAGTGGATTACAAGATGGGCTGCTAACCTCAAGGTCAGCAGTTCAAATCTACCAGCTACTCCTCAGGAGAAAGATAAGGCTATCTGTTGCCATAAAGATTTACAGCCTCAGAAACCCTATGTAGAGTCACTATGAGTTAGAACTAACTAGACAGCACATAACCACTAGGATTAAGGGAAGCATGGTGGTTCTGTAAGATAAGTACTAGACTTACAAAGTCAGCAGTTCAAGCCCTCTAGTGGCTCCCTGAAAGAAAGGTGAGGGTTTCTGATCCCGCAAAGATTTACAACACTGGAACCCAACCCTTTCCTCTACAGAGTGGCTCTGAGTCAGAACCAACTTGATGAGACTTAACAACTACGATCAATTAAAAAATCCAAACAACAAAAAAATTTGAAATGAGTATCTACTATGTGCAAGGTACTGTGCCATTTTTCAAACAAAATAAATGCGGCAGCAAAATGTGTTCTTCTTTGGCAGGCCCTTCTGTAGTTCATGCATGATGAGCTCACTACCACTGCCTCTGACAAATACTGCCATACCTCTCATGGAGTTATGGCTGCTTAGGTAAGAAAGGAAAACAGTACCAAATGCTTCTCTTAGAAAAAATGTTCCAGAGAAATGTCTCAGTGACAGAAAGCATACAAAGCAGTAACACAGAAGAAAATGCCAGAGTCTTTTTAATAACTGTATTCATCTGTTTTTCTGGTGACAAAAAAAAAAAAAAAAAAAAATATATGTGTTTACAGAGTGAAGATGTTTTATATCTTATTTTAAAAGCCATATTTGGAACACCTGAAATTTTAATGGTCTCTCATAAATGGAGTTTTGCAAACTGAGTCTGCAGAGAGTCATTAGGATAATGTACAATTATGCTAACATTGTGTGCTTTTAAGAACACAGAGCTGCTCTTTATTCCTCTATGATCAGTTTCCTTGTCATCTATCCTTTTCAATGGGAGCAGGGTCTCCTTAACTAGTTAACCAGCTGTCCAATCTGATTTGTGGAGAATTAGGTTAGAACTGTGTTTCGTGGGGTTTTCAGTGGCTTATTTTTTCAGAAATAGATTGCCAGCCCTTTCTTCCAACATTTTGGTTAGCCGTTTGCACCACCCAGGCAATACATGGCATCTATTTTGGACCAGGAGATACACCTACTAAAAAGAGAGACAAACCTGCTTTTTTTTCAATATCCTTAAATGATTTTAAGATGCCTTCTAGTTGCCTAGTAAGTTCTGCTTTCAAGTATTCTTCTTTAACCAGAGCTGACAATTCCTCACATAGTGTCTGGGCTGCCTTTATTTGCTTCCCTTCCTGCTCAATTTCCCGCTTCATTTTGTGGGCTGTTTCCAACTGCTGGTTCATAGCATCAGCGTGTGTGCTCACAGCCAGATTGGTGCTGAGTTTATTGTCCAAGTCACTCAGCTTATTAGAAAGGCTTCTCAGCAGGCTTTGATACTGTGTGCTTTTAACAATGGCTTGGCCAATCCAGTCACATCTGTCATTCAGTTGTCCAGTTAGGCTTTCCCATTTTTGGGTCACAGTCGATAGTTGCTCTTTCACAATCCCATGCAAAGAAGCGTGTTCCCCAGGCCTGCTCAGAATACTCTGAGCACCTACTGTTAACTGTTCATACTGTGGTTTCCGAGTGTCAAATTCTTGCAACAGAATCTGAAGTAATGAGAGTAAATAAACATTGATTGATTGGTTAATACATTATTTTAAAAAAACATAGCTTTATGTTTCTAAGCAGATAGAAGTGGTATGTAAAGTCCATATCTTAATGCCTATAGTTTTCCTAGTTTATATTTCAAGACTGGTGGGACTTCACAGAGATAATAATTTTGTCTAAAATAGCATCCCCCCAGAGGGGAAAAGGAATAGAATAAATATTTTTATAGTCTAGGCAAAATAAAAAATTCATGTACAAAATCCATATACAAAAGAGAAACATTGCTATTGGGCAAGTTCACATCGCACGAACATCGAATTTATTTCGTTTTTTTCCCCCTACTTATTTTTCTCTTTGTAGCCTTTTTAGAAAAACTCCATAGCAGCATTTCAAAGGAAATGCATAGTGGTAATAGTATTAGAATGCATTAGCTCAGGGTGCCTTGATTTACAACATCTTTTTACTGTAATAAGATTTATTGATATTTGTTGACTTTATTATAAAGATTTTAGCCAATAAATCACATTGCTCAGAATGAACAGGCGCCACATGACTCTTATTCTTATTATATAATGAATGATCCTGAAATTTCCTTCTTTCAGTCATTAACAGCGTTATTCCTGGGAGGCTACCAAGACGAGCAGCAATTATTCCCCCCAAACATTTATTTTGCTCTTTATTTCCATTCTCCTCAGATTAAAAATATGTGTCAACTTGCAGCAGGTGACTCTAAATTACCAAGACGGATTTAGATTTTGAACTTAGAGACTCAGTCCCACTTCTCAAAAGCCACCTCTCATACAGAAAGAAATCTAACTGAAACCACATGGAGCTTCTGGTATTACAGCGGACTTAAATTTTATGGATTGTTTTCCCCCTTGCAGATTTATCTGCTTTATAATTAGACTAGCATAACTAATCCATTGGGTTTCAAGATTCCTTCCCTGCTTTCCTTGATCCTTTGTCCTCCTCTTTTTCTGTCTCTCCTCCTCAAAGCTGAACTGTATGACTTTAAAGTTTCATTATCTACTACTACACTCAAAATGAATAAAACCTCAAAGGAGTAATTTCTAAATAATAAAAGTATATATTAGCTTCTCATAAAAATGTTACTACACACACAATCATATTAATACTTCAAAGACTGCTCTTTTTTTTAACAGGGACTGCACAAACCACAATATGACTGAAATTTTGGGGACTTGACTCACTCATAAGATCAAATACAGTACATTAGAATGTGTGCCTCATAGCTTTAGCTCTCTGGGGATTTCCCACTAATCTCACGATGGTTTTTTAGGAGGTTCTGAACATTATGAATACATGTTGAATCAGTTAAAGCATATACTGTCCAAACAAATGTATTTATAATGAAAACAGTTGTTTTGTTAAGAAAAGATGCTGCACACAAGATAGCTCATTAGGTAATACTCACCTGCACTTGCTGCCTCTGAGTGTTTAGCATATTTGGGTCAATTGACAAGGGCCCAAGAACACTGACCATCAGTTCTTTTTCCAGTAGCCACTGTTTTAGCTGGGCCTCTACAGTCTGGAATTGGGTTAGATTATTAGAGGATTCTTCCAGTTTTTGTTGTCTATCAACTGTTAATTGATTGAGTTCCTGCCATTTAGAATCTTTAAAAAAATTTAAAAGATGAAAGATGAAATTAGGTTTGATGCATTTGAGGTGGCTATATCTAGGAAGACTATATGATATAATTAAAAGTGATAAGTAATGATTAATTACTCCACCACTATGTCTGATTAAAGGCCTAACCTAAATGCACTTAATGGTGCAGATGTTACTGGTGTTGTAGGTCAGTTAAATAGCAAGAAGAGAAAAATGAATTTGAATCTCATTTTCAAGCTCTTGTAGAATATAAAATATTCCTTAAATCAAACAGGATCTTGGGTTTCCTCATCATCCTTTCTAAAGGTTCTCTGTAGTCTTTTTAGTTAGCCATCACTGACCTATTGAAACAACGAACAAATTTCAATGGTCAGTTCTAAGCAAATGACTCCCATGTTTGGTCTGTCTACCCCACAATCATTTTCTACTCTTCATGTTGAATGTCAGTAAACAGCTGCTGGAAAGTTGCGCTTGGATAGTTCGTCAACCTTTTCAACTCAACATTATAAAATAAAAATTCACTTATTACTCTCTAAACCAGTAGCTTTTTCTAACTTTTTTTTATTTCTTTCATCCATTGTTTCATCTCCTCCACGTCACTGAGATGGAATAATTCACAGTGATCTCTTGTAACTTTCTTAGCTGTCTTGTATCCTTGATCATAAAGCCTTACACCAATGCAAGAGCTCTATTTTGGCCCTCAACAACTTTTACATAAGGTTGCAGAAGTCTGAAAGTAATTGCATCAAAAAACACACAAAAAACAAAAGGAGTCATTATTTCCATATAACAAATAAGAGGAATATTTAAATTAAAAGTAAATGAGCAATATGAAACATTATTCAGTGCACATTTTATTATAGTATCAACTGCCTTCATAAATATAAACTTAGTTCCTGTTTTAGCAAGAAAAAACAAGATATGTCAATTCTTAGCACAATATAATCTGAAATGACAGTTAAATATACAAAAACAGATTCTGAAACATTAAATCAATTTTTAAATTGCGTGAGGTTGTTGAATAACGTTTTCAGATAAAAATGATGATAAAAATAGAAAATGATCGAATTTCTGTTCTGGGACTAAAGAACAACTAATACAACATACCTATATCTGCCAACATCTGTTTCCATTTGGGAGCCTCAGGAGTATCTGGATTTTCCTCCAATAGTTCCATCAATTTGTCTTTCAATTCCTGCACTTTATTTACATTTTGCTTCAATTCTGCCTCAAATGACTAACAACAAAAAAATAAATACTATAGTAACTACATTAAAGAATGTAGAAATCAAAAGACAAAAAATATAATTATAATAGAAAGTGTTTTTCTCTAGCCTGGCCAAAAGAGGGGGGGAAATCCACCATGAAATGCTAAAGTAGGTGAGGACCTGAATTCAGGATTTAATTATTTAACATTCTTCTTCTTAGCTAGCCTTCAACTATCTGATGAAGGAATCTCACAAAAAAGGAACAAACAGCCATAGAGACAATGAGTCCAGTTCCTTTTACTGAGGAAGAATATTGTATTATTCTCAAGCTGTAAGACTATTTTCCCAATGAAATATCATCCATTAAAGAAAGGGGAAGGCACAATTGTTTTTGTTAAGTGCCGTGGAGTCAGTTCCGACTCATAGCGACCCTGTATAGGGTTTCTGAGGAGCAGCTGGTGGGTTTGAACCACCAACCTTGTGGTTCACAGTTCAGTGCTGATCCTACAGTGTCACACCAGGAGTCCAATACTAATAATACTTTAGTCCTTAGATAAATCTTTTGTTATGGTTAATCAATTAATATCTCAGTGGAACTCAAGGTCAGTTTGAACCACAAGGTTGGTGGTTTAAACTCACCAGCCACTTCTTGGAAACCCTACACAGGGTCACTAGGAGTCGGAAGCGACTCCACGGCACTTAACAACAAAGCTGATTTAAATATGGCAAAAGCCCTACTCAACAGTTCACTCATGCTTACAACGTTCACATACAAAAAAAAAGGTTAGTTATTATCAGCACTCTCAACAGAAAGTCACATTAAACAAAACTGATAAATCATTTACTGAAAGTGATACAGCTAGAAGTCAGTGGTTCCTGACAACCAAGGCTCAGTTGTGAATGCTAATCTGTTCTCTTTCATGTCCTCAGTAGGTATACTTATAAAACATACCTTATTTTGTTCAACTTGAGTCTTCACCGTTTCACTATCTGTAGGTGTAGGTGTCTGATGCCATTTTTTTGCTGTTTTGTTCATTTTCTGTAACCACTGCATCATTGCACTTGATTCTTCCTGAGCCTTTTGCAGTTTGGAGAGCTTAGTATTCAATTCAGCTATTTTGTCCTTGAGTAAGAGGCCAAGATCTTCATAACTGTGACTTATGTTCGTCATATCCTTTTTAATAGATGTTAATCCTAGAAGTAAACAAACAATATATATATTGATTTATATAAATAAATACTGACATAGTTTCAGCACTCTTAAAACAGACTTCTAAAAATGAAAGTTCAAGTTTTACATGGTATTATTAATACTAAATGAATATCTGAGTATCATAAAGTCACAGAATTTTTCAAAGGGTAGATCTTATAATGCTACGATAATAGAAATAATTTAGGAGTATTTCATAATACAAGTGAAAAAAACTAATAAATGGAATAAAAAACTAAAACCACAGAATGTTACTTAACAACTCCCAAGGTTACAAATTCAACAAAAAAATTCCAATACTTTTAACCCAAGCGGTAAAATATTTTAAATTAACAAAAAAGAAGAAAACAAATCCAAGTACTAAACTGAAATAATGGATTTTATTAATTTCAGATGAATGAACTTTACATATGATATATGATACATATATATAATATCTATGGTCACATCATTTTTATTTGATTTTGAAATTTCTACATAAATATTGTAGGACTCTAGAAAGATTTTCTCGGAACCAAAACGAGACTAACCAAACTACTTTATAATCAGTAACCATTTAAAGTTATTACTCACCTTTATTTGCCAGAAATTCCTGAGTATCTGCGGCTGTTCCCTCACCATTTAATATTGCACTACCTGTAAAAATATTAGCACTTAAGTAATCAAAAAACTCTACGGTACTTTTATACATTATAGTAACTAGCTTTAAATCATACACATTATAGTTGTTGTTGTTGTTGTTAAGTGCTGTCAGCTTTGTAAATCATAAATCACATGATTGGCAAATCATAAATCACATACATAGTGATATTTTAAAATGTTATTTTTATTTGGAAATGTAAGTTATTGATTCAATTTCAAAGTCAAGTGAAGATTCCAAACTTAAAGATCAAATGTTCTCTCTTCTATATAAAATGTATTCTTAAAGTAGTAACACAATAGTCCAGAGCTTCAGTAAGTTTTTATTCTGTAAATTAATCATTGCATATTAATGTATAAATAAATACTGACACAATTATTCTATTGCTGAAGTCAATTTAGTGATAAAGTCTTTGAAGTTCAGAAAGTACTCACTATACCAGGGGGCTTCAGACAGTTTGTGGATAAATGGAATGAAAAGATCATGGAATTTTTCCACAACTTATAAACTCCCTCACTTAAGTGTATCGAATGAAATACAAATAGTTGTCAAAACAATGACTGCTTTACTTAAGTTGAAAATTCTCTGGTGCTTGCTCAACAAGCATTTACACAGTGTTATCATGGGCTTAATAATGCAATAAGGCAGAATTATGCCAAAAAGAAAAAAAAAGCATGGAAAAAAATTTAAAGGAAAATAACACCACCTATTGCAGACTCCACATAATGTTAGCACCCAGATAGGAAAGTGCAGCAGTTAGGCGTACCTGAGCTTTGGTTCATGGCTCACCTCAAGTTAAATCCCAGCCACACAGATTACAGCTGAGTGAATAGACAAAAAGAATCACACTTCCACTGAACTGATGAACTAATGATGGTGAGAACACGAACTCTTAACACCAATGAGGGAATTAAAGCTATTGAGGTGGAACCCACTCAATGGCACTTAATGACAACAACAATCCATTATCTAGAAATAGCAGCTATTTAATATTTTTCTTTTATCACATAAACATCTAGAATTAGTACCTTTTTCATCATCAGAATATTAAAAAAACAGTTCATCTTTTTCATGCTAGCATCCACTGGCTCTCTATTCAAAACACAAAGACATTCTCCAAAATCAGCCACATAAGAAAAAAATCCAAGCAAATAAAAACATTTAAAGAGCTGAATTTTATTCTAGGTTTTGCCTCTTTAAAACAGAAATCACACACAATGGCACTTCAGATGTAAACGAAACTATCTTCTAGATGTTGTTGTTCCAACTCATAGAGACCCTACAGAAGGTTTCCAAGGGCCGATTAATTCCTAACATGATTAGGAGTTGTCAAGAGTACAAAAAGATTTTTTTTTCACTTATTTGCAAATGTAAACTGGACATAAAGAACCAAAATAAACAACAGCAATACAATTAATACTCTTTTTTAAAAAAGAGTTTTTTTTTTTTTCAAACTGATTGTGAGAAATCACTACGCCACGTATAAGAAGAATATGCCCAGAAATGGGATTAATAGAGGGGAATAAAGGGTGGGTTGAGGGAGGCCCAGCAGGAACATCAGTATCACAATCGAGACAGCTGGGGGGCTGGGCTGATCAAATAAACAATAGAGGAGACTCAGGAACTCAGATAATATGAGATTTGCCTTCTATTTAGTCTTAGGTCATTAAAAACAAAACAAAACCCTATAATGTTTAAATAAAATAAATATATTTTAAACTTAAAACTATAGCTACACATTATTTAATTTAAGGTCAATGTATATTCATGACTCTCAAGAAGAGTAGCTCTTCTTTTCAATTTCAATTATAATTTCAATATGCTGGCTACACATTAAGTGATTGTTTTCTTTGGGGATACTGGACAGTATCAAGTAGACTGCAAAAAAATTAGAGCAATTCACTGTACAGAAAAGAGCCTGTTTCTTTACCTCACTTCTCTTTTTTCTGGAGACTACAGTTTCATTTCTTCATCAAACATTATAGTGTGAAAAGAAATATTTCAAACAGAATTTTATTATCTCCATTTAAGTATGGTAAAAAAAAATCAAATAAACTGGAATCTGACTTGTCCCTTCTCTAAAATACTGCACTTTGTTCTTTATGATTAATTTGGCTACATTTTCAGTGTAGTCTTCTATTAAATTAAGCCTAAAAGGTATTTGAAATTTTATTAGTATAGATACGTTTCCGTAGCAGCTTTAGTCTGTTTATAGATGCTAGCTTTCTTATCACATTGACTTTTTGTTTCAGAGGTTATTTTACAGATACATAAGTAAACACAACCTGGCTTTTGAATTCCTAGCTTTTGTCATAAAAAGAGAACACATACCTGATTTCACTGCTGCTAGCGCTTTCGCAGGAGTACTCACAGCACTTATTAGGTTACATAGGGCCATCCCACTGTTGCTGACTTTCTGAATCTCGGGTGCTTTTAATGTCCACTTGTCTTGTAATGTCTTAAGATATAAAAACACATTATTTTTCGGTCCTCGTAATATTTTTAAAGTTGCGCGTTACAGTCCAATTTCTTAAACATATATTACAGCAATGATGTTTGTGGGCCCTGATTTGTTGGTGGGTGGACAGTGGGGGAGAAGGTACCATCCCTATTTGTTCCAACAGCCTGAGTGACTGTTAACGCTGTTAGCAGTGAAAAGCTCAGCCTGCATTCTGCTCCGAGGCACAGTGGAAGCCAGTCTATCCCTAGCTGCCCTGGGTTCCAAAGTAACTGTCAACTGTAAATCTGGAAAATTGTACTAAAAAGCAGCCATGCCACTAGAGAGAAAATGTACTAGGGACAATTGGAAAAAAAAAAAAACCCGAGAATTCGGAACTCCACTTAACAGTGAGCTTTAGTCATCAAATTTTCAATACATCAAAAAAATAAATAAAAAACGCCACACACACCTCTACAAATTTGGAATGAAAAATAAGCTGCTCTGGCAGACATTTTATGAATTGAGTCTAATGACAAAAGACGTGTAATATTTATGCTGGTGACTCAATAAATTTTCAAGTATAGATTATAGTGAGTTAAGATTCTGAAAGAAGAGCAGGATCTTAATATCATGAAAAATGGCATCAAAAACAACTGGAACTATGTAGAGATTTGGTGGGAAAGAAAACTCCAATACTGGAAAAGTCAGTAATATATCGAAAAAAAACATTAATTATTGAAAGTTAGTGTTCTTCCTTAAAAAGAGCAGTTAACTCCATAACATGAATTTTCAAATATCACCAAAATACAAAATATAAATGACAGGACTTCTAAAATTTTATAGAAAGATAATGGAATTTTTCCACAAACTTTTGGAAGGCCCCTCATATATAATGTGAATTTTAAGAAAAAAACAAAACAAAAATCAACCATTAGTCTTTAAATTTCTCATTACTGACACAAGCAAATGAGAAGTCAGTATGATATATAATGATTTACCTTAGCTTCTTCTAAAGATTTTCTTAAATCTTCTGCCCCAAAAGAAGGCTGCGTAATGGGAACCCTTGAAGTTGTTTCTTTTATCCATGACTTTAATGATTTGACAAGGACTTGGAAAGCATCCATCTGTTCTTGACAAGAACACACGGCTTCTTTTCTAGATAACAAAAAACATAAAAATTTAAGCTAAAGAAATGATTCATTACTAATAAATAAAACTAGTATTCCTAAATCAAGGTTAAGAGACAGAAAAACAATCTCCACATCCACACCTAACCCCTGTGAACACCAGAGGAAAGGTTTCATAGTTGAAGGTGAAATCAAGCTAATTCCTTAGGCAAGGGCTGTCAATAAACATAGGAACAGTTAAGAAATCCACGACACATGTAATGGCACTTCACATCACTATATACACTCTAAGACTATATAAACAGTTGTAATATTATTTAGATTCAGTGAGCTTTGATCTGGCCACTTTATAAGATGTTTCATGCCAGGAGGCATAGGACCAGAGGAAACGGACAAATCAAAGAGATGAGGGAAACACAGTGCCACCTTGTGGTTTGTACATTAGACAACAGTCAGTTTATGGGTAAACTGGTGCTTTCAGGAATACAGATTTAAAGATGCAAAACTGAGGTGAAATCTACTGACTTGAAAAGCAGTAATTGGTGCTTTTCCTATAGATCCTCAAGACACTTCACAATGAACTTTTATAATCTCTCTGTGTTCTCAGCACTACGGAGGGCACACATGTCCAGCACATGAACAATTCTGATGACAGTTACATATGGCAAATGGATGACGTGTGCACATGTGCAAGTGTGTAGAATACTGGCATATAAGAATTTATTGCAGCTGGGCTAATTACTGATGACTATAAGGCATCAAGGAATCAAACAATACATTTCACTAGGCATATTTGTTACAAAAGAACTCTTTTAAAGTACTACAGAGCAAAAAAGTCATTTTTGAGGGCTAAGGTGCGCCTGAACCACACCATGTTCTGGTGTGGTGCTGTGTGTTACTGCATCGAACTGCAAACTGCAAAGTCAGTTTGAACCGCAAGGTTGGTGGTTCAAGCTCAACAGCCGCTCCTCAGAAACCCTATCTAGGATCACCATGGGCAAAAACGACTCAAAGGCACTTAACAACAACAACAACAACAACATATGCATGTGAAAGTTAGACAATGAAAAAGGAAGGCCACAGAAGAACAGGTGCATTGAATTATAGTGATACAGAAGAATATTGAAAGTACCATAGACTACCAAAACCACCAACAAATCTGTTTTGGAAGAAGTTCAACTGGATTGCTCTTTGGAAGCAATGATGGCGAGACTTTGGACATGCTGTCAAGAAGGACCAGTCCCTGGAGAAGGACATCATGCTTGGTAAAAAGGAAGGCCAACGAAAAAGAGGAAGATGGATTGATACAGTGGCAATAACAATGATCTCAAATATAACAATTGTGAGGATGGCACAGGACTGGCAGTTTTTTGTTCTGTTGTACATATGATTAGAAGCCAACTCAAGGGCACCTAACAAAACAACAGCATGAAGTTTTTTAATCAGACCTATTTGAAAGAAGTAATAGATTACCTAAGAAAATCAAGGACCTTTATTCTGTACAATGTTAACTGAATACTATATGACAGAGTGGGAAATGTAGCTCTTTGAGTAGAGTTTACCTTAAGTAGAGAATTATCAAAAAAATAAAGAATTGCTGAAAGAAAAAGAACTACTTTCTATCTTTTTGAGCTCTTCTATATAAACTTAAGCAAATCCAGACTGGTGTTAGAAACTAACATCAGATCAGATACATAAAATGTCTGTCTTAAGCCTTATTCTTGTACAGCTTTGTAACTCAGCTACATTCTCCTATTTCTTATCTTGTTTTTTCATAGAACTATTTCTTATCTATAATTTTAAGAAGCAAACAAAGGGGGGCGTTAAAAACTATACTGAAATAGCACACATTATTCTGAGTTGAGCCTTGTAAAAATACTATGAAATGTCTTCTTACAAACATATTTTTGTCGAATATGTTCCAAAGACTTCAGAGACGACATTTTCAAAATATGTAATCACGACCATTTTTTTACAGTAACACTTTCCACTTTAACCTAAAAGTATTCTCTTAAATACTTGTACAAATAATGCACTTAAATTTAACATGAAAAAATTACCAAAATATAGAAGCATTAAAAACTAGCACTATGGTTATTCTCAAGTTTCAGAATTCCTTTTTCTATTTACATAAATCAATAAAAGGCATTCAAGTCAACAAGTATCAACTAGAATGAAATCCACTCTTTTAAAAGTGATGCTTACTTTTCTTTGATGGTTTCCTCCATTTCCTTGAACTGCTTTGACAAGTTATTGGTTTTTTCAAAAACAAGAGCTTTATCTCCTGGTAAACCATGACTGGATATCTCTTTAAGGACACTCTGCAAAACTTCAAGATCTTTCTTGCGTTCTAAGAATTCAGAAGTTGATTCCTATAAAACATCATATATTCAGTCAATACACATGTGGCTAGACCTTCAAATGAAATTTCATTCAGAAGTATGCATGGCATTATAATGACTTTATTTAGATTTTCATACTAGAATAATTCCCTGTATGATCAGCACTCTAAATATAAATCAAATCACCTACAGCTGGTAGGTGATTTAAGACAGCACCCAATACGTATTATTTAAAAGTGAGTATATTTTGTCTATTTGTGGGTTCTGGAATGTAAGATGATATTTATACTACCATTACCATGATATCTGGAAATTGTATGTAGGAGAAATACAAGTCTCTGGGTAGTACAAACGATTAAAATGCTCAGTTGCTAAACTAAAGGCAGAAATTTGACTCCACCCAGATGCATCTAGAAAGACAGGAGGCCTAACATCCACTTCCAAAACATCAGTAATTGAAAACCCTATGGACTGCAGTTCTACTCTGACACACGAGGTTTCTATGAGCCAGAGTCAGTTTGACAGCAACTGGTTTTACATGGAATAGTGTTCATTTCTAATCAATAAGAAAAGGCTTCAAGGAAGAGATAGGGTTTAAGATTTTTTAAGGAGTAAAGTATAGACCTCTACTAATGCACAAGCAATTAAAATGATAATGGTTTATTATAATTGTGCCAAAAATTGTATGAGCTCATCATAACCATCAATATACCTGATCAGCCTAGTACGTATTAGGAAGACATACCTGCATATACTGAGATAATTCAGTAACATCTTTTCCTGGAGCATCGGCCTCAGTAAGAGCCTGAGATTTTGTTTCTAAAAATGTTTGGAGCTTTTCTGAGAGGTTCTCAAACAGTTCTACTTTGGTTTTTAGTGCCTCCATTTTGGCAAGTTTTTCTTTGTGTTTATGACTTGCTTCGGAAAACCGGACAGACAAGTCCTTCATTTTGGCTTGCAGTGAGGATGCAGTAGATGGGTCTGTTGTTTCCATAAATTTCTTCACTTTATCATTCATAGCATTTATACTGCTCTGGCGCCCTGCAATATCCTGTTCCAACATCTGAAATGAATCAAATATTGCATGTATTTTTATAATGCTGCTTACAAATAATATCACAGAGTTTTTTTAAAAAAAATTCTATTCCTAACAACATAAACCTGAAAAACTTGTGACTAAGGAGGCTTAACACTTTGGGCTGAGAGACAAGTTTGATCTGTCCCATGAGGAATCCAATCCCAAATCTCTTCAAGGGAAAGTGGAGAACAGCTGGCTAGTTGCTTGAAAGAGGCAAAAGGTTGCTGGTACTCAGCAACCCCAGGGATCTAATGGAGCCTACAGATTATCCATGGTCCTAAATTTTAAAAGGCTAGACAACAACAAGATTGATCTGCTTAACCTCATGTGCAGCTGGCTAAGCAACAATAAACAAGATAGGATTCAATATATGCATAGGCCCTCTATAATGCAGGATAATATTCATGAGAAAGCATACAAAGCTCTTTCTATACTTCACAGAAAAATCATTTTGCACAATTGCCTTTGTGTAAACACCACTTTCCACACTGCTATATTCAGGAAACACCACTGCTTCTGTATCTTTAAATTTATCTCAACTCTATCCAACCCCGGAGCTTATTTGTTTCTTGCATCTATCTGGAGGATTTTCTTTTTCTTTTTTAAATGTCACTTACAATATTTTTACTGATGATATCCTGAAGAGCAGCAGAGTTTAAGGGTACTTGATCTTGTTCTTTCAGAGAACTTTCTACACTTCCCATCCAGTCCAGCATTTCATCCAAGCCATCCTGAACACTCAGTGAGCGGGTAAGGGTTATCTGGAGTTTTTCATTTCGCTCATGAATGGACTTGGACAGATCATCGTATCTCCCAACAATGCCATCTAGGCCAAACAGATCAGGAAATGTTAATCACAAAGTTGGTTTTGCCCTGTCATTTTCACAAAAATACACTAAGCTGGATCATAAAATTTCCACAATGAAATTGAAAAGGAAGCAGATTTTAAAATAATAAATTTCCCTGCACTTAAACATTCTTATATTCTCTATTTTTGACCAATGACAAGCTCAAAGAACAAAGATCTTTTAAAATGTCTTCATTATCTCTCTCTGTGAAAAACAATCCGTTTTTAATTATGAATGTATCACTTACTGTCCAAGAATTCCAAAAGTATTTTAATTATTTCTGAATGCTTTAGTCAACTAGCAATTGTTAAAAGCTCAGTAGAAGAAAGTTTTGATCTGAAAAAACTCTGTAATACAAGAAATATCTATTACATGCTTATGCTTGACTCATGGAACATAATTCATATAAACAAGACAGCATTTCTCTTTCATTGTTCTAATATGACATCATGAGAAATGAGTTTGAAAAATGTTTCCTGAATTGAGAGAGTAAGTTTAGATGATCTGAAGAGACAAGCTCACTCCTGTCACTAGGATCCAATGAGAACACTGACAGGGAAGGAGGGCAAGATTCAATCTGCACCAAGATTCCATAAGCAAAGACAACAAGCAGCAAGTTCAAATATGAGCTTTAATTTGGAAGTCACAGAGCAGATACTCTGAACTGACGGATGAGCTACTGCTCAACAGGGCAACACCGTGCATCGGCAGGGTAAGTCATCCAGCAATGGTCATTTAACTGTGGGGAAAGATTGCCAAACTAGGTCAGCTTTATTTCAATTAATTAATTTTGCCCTTTATTTCTATGCTTCTTAGTGATAAAATGTTGTCATTGAAGTGTATTCTTGGTTTCAGTAATTTAAAAATTCAGAAAAAGGTACAGAATCAAAACCTACTATAAGGATTTTTCTTTGAAAGTGGTTATGTTTACTCACAAGTCAAATCGATCTTAGAGATCTAATTCTTCTATACCTTAAATACGTTTTTACAAATGCCTAGAAAATTGTGGTTGTGACAGATTTTAGTCTTAAAATAATGTGATATTTAAATTTTAAGCAAATAAAAATGAAACTGTGAACAGACAGCAACAGAGAAAATGTCAAATTGATTCTTCACACATCAGAAATACATAAAAGGCAGTCTGCCTTTCTTCCCCCAATTCCTATGTCCAAAACTTTAAAGCAGTGGTCTTGAAGATGGAATGTGCAAGAGGGTTCATTGGGATATGAGAACAAAATGTTAGAACTTAGATTTGAATTTTTATCATACACTTAAAAATCTTTTGGTGGTGGTGGTAGTTAATGTGCTGTGTAGTTGGTTCTAACTCATAGCGACTCTGTATAGAATTTCCAAGGCTGTATACCTTCATCTTTCTTCCACGGAGCAGTTGATAGTTTGGAACTGCTGGCCTCATGATTAGCAGTCCAACTTATAACCCACTGTACTCCCAGACTCCCTAACAATCTTTTATGTTTGTGTTTTCTAATTAATAAATGAATGCATAATATGATGAGCTAGTTAAAACAAAACAAAACAGAAACAAACAAACAAACAAACAAACAAAAAACCCACAGAGAACCAAACCCACTGCAATCAGGCCAATACAGACTCAAAGTAGGATTGAGTAGAACTGTCCTAAACCAAAGGGTTTCCAAGCCTCAATCTTTACAGAAGCAGAATGCTGCATCTGGCTCCTGAGGAGTGGTTGGTGGGTTTGAATTGCTGACCTTTTAGTTAACAGCTGAGTATTGCAGCCACTGTGCCAACAGGGTTACAATATACTAATGCATGTATATAATTTATGAATACAGGTTGCTTACATGGAGGTGCATACTAAAAAGTTATCTACTGCTAGCTACAGTTTCAAGATTTTAAGAGTTTGAATGTCTGTAAGAATAAAATTTCTCTCTTCCTTATATCTAAAATTTCTCTCTGTGTTTAATTCAGGCTCTGTTTGGGAAAAAATATCCTCTAATCATCCTCTGTGAAAGTTTTCCATTTCACACACAGAAATATATAATAATACTAAATGACACATTAAATATTGTGTAAAGTAACAATATCAAAACAAAAAATACATACAAGACAGTAAACATCTACTAATAATCTTCTGTGCATTTAGTATAAATTAAATACTGTGGGTAGATATAAAGAATAATATACAATAGTTCTTCTCTCAAAAAATGTATCAAACTAATGTGCAAGGACACAAAAGCACCATTATAACTGTATACAAGCTTTCACTGTAACTAAAGAATTGAGGTAGCAGGAACCCTGTGAGGCCATTCAATGACAGCTTCTAGAGAATGAAATGGGGATGCTATCTTAAAGCAGAGTCTCTCAACTCTCCCATAAATTAAGAGAATTGTGAAAAGTTCTATAGTTCCAATGGTACACAGATAAGTTCCTGAATACAAAATTAAAATGTGAAAATATTATTTCTAAACTACACCCTCATGATTCTAATATATCTACCAAAGAAAGCAGGCCTTTTCCCAGATTGAAAAACATTATTTCACAGGGAAAAAAAAGGAATCACACCAATATATACACTAGTGGACATTTTCTCCATATTTATTTGAATACCTTCATTTAGAATTGATCTGTGAGACAGGAAAATAGGAAATGAGTATCTTACCCAGTGTCTTCTGGATGTCATTCTTGACTGGCAGTAAAGATCCCTTGGCATCTAAAAGCACTTCCGCAGTTTTTTTCAGTTTCTCAACAGCAACCTGCTGACTTGATATCTGTCCTTGCAGTGCCTGTAGGAGTAAATGCTTTTCAGTTAGATGCATAGAACTACAAGATAAATTTCCATATGGAAAAAGATCACTTAAAATAAGATAAAATGAAATTGAGCAGAACAAACTTTTCATCATTATAAACTAACTCTAGAGTAAGGACAGGTATAAAAACATAGTTAGCAAATCATCAAACAGTCAGAATAATACAAATTCAGTCTTGAAATAAACCTGGAAGCAAATGTTCATAATAAGTTGCCTTATTCCTAACCCTACAACCCAGTCACCTAAGCATGAATTCCCTTGTAATCTTGGCTTTTAGGTTTTGTACAATACCACTATCACTACTACCAAACAACAACAAAAAGCAAACCAACCAACAAATGAAACAACAACAACAACAAAATATTTGGAACCAATCCTCCCTCTAAGTAAGAAGATAATTGTTGCTGTTACATGCCATCGAGTCAGTTCCAACTCATAGTGACCCTGTATATAGTTTCTGAGGAGTGGCTGGTGGGTTTGAACTACCAACCTTGTGCTTAGCAGTCTAATGCTTATCCTATAGTTCCACACAAGAAAATAATAAAGGACTTCCATTTCATTTGGATCCTGACTCAATACTGAATCATGTGAGAGCACCTCAAAAAGTTTGAGGGAAAATTCTGCTAGCTTTTAATTCCATTTTTCCATGAACTTTTTGAACCCCAAACGTACTTATTTTTGTCTATTTAACAAAAGTTACTGACCATTTTACAAATTAAAAAGATAAATAACTTGCTACGCTTAGTGAAACACAAAAATAATAGAGACATGCTGCTTACCCATAGGGATTTCATGTTCTAAGGCAGGAAGTGTTAAGTGCCAAAGGAGAAGAAGAAAAAGTGCTATTGGAAGTCTGGAGGAGAGGAGTAACTATGAAGAGAAAAGAGGGTCCCTTCAATGGTGGTGGCTTAGAAGTGGGCCCTGAAGAAAGTGTGAATTTGGTTAGTTGGAAATGGTAAGAGACACAATCCCTGCAGGAAAAAACACAGAAGGAACAAAGAAAGGACAGAAAGGGTTTAGTTCCATCCAGCTGGAGGATATATACGGTGAATAAAGAGGAAGGCAGGCTGGAATTGGAAGACGATAAAGGTAATCAGACTGTTAAAAATAAAAAAATACAGAAACACCAAAGAAGGGGACCATAAAGGATAATTAAGAGAAAAAATGTAACCAGGGAGGCAGAAAAGAATAACACTCTCCCTGATGCTTACAGAAAGAATGAAAAGTGGAAAATGGTGTCAGAAAGGATAAGAAAACCAAAAACCAAACCAAACCCACTACCACCGAGTCCATTCTGACTCATAGTGACTCTGTACAGGGTTGCAGAAATTTTATGGGTGCAGAAAACGTCATCTTTCTCCCACAGAGTGGCTGGTGGGTTTGAACCACCAAGCTTGCTGTTAGCAGCCTAACACAGAATGCCACTAGGGCTCCATTCAGAAAGGATGGGAAAAAAAAAAAAATACAACAAAAGCACAAATTGGTCATGAATTTGCTGAGCAGCGGTTCCTGTAGTTCTCCGAGTAAGCAGAAGCCATAGAGCAGCAGGGCAAATGAGAAAGGAGGCAGAAGTAGCAACCATACACAAATCTTCCAGAAGTTTGGCTCTGTATTGGCCCATCTGGCAGATCTCTACCCATACAGACAGACTGATGAAGCAGGCCTTAAGCGTGGCTTTGATTTCACCTGAAGTACTTGAGCTCCCCTTCTAGATTCACATTTGTATTTCAAGTTAAAATCCCCATATGTGCAACTGTAGATGAACTCATCTCTGGCCATGAGCCCAGATATCCAACTGCCTCTTAAAAGTTTCCATCTGGATGGTACATTGTGGTTGTTTTTGTTAGGTGCCATCATATTGGTTCCGACTCACAGCCACCGTATGAACAACAGAATGTAACACTTTCCAGTCCTGCTCCATCCTGACAGTTGTTACACTTGAACCTACTGCTGCAGCTACGGTGTCAATCCATCTTGTTGGGGGGTCTTCCTCTTTTTCACTGGCCTTGCACTTTACCAAGCATGATGCCCTTTTTCCATGGACTCATTCCTCTTGATTACACGTCCAAAGTATAAAAGACAAAGTCTCACCATTTTGGCTTCTGAGCAACATTCTGGCTGTTCTTTTTCCAACACAGGTATGTTTGTTCTCTAACACCATAATTCACATGCAAAAATTCTTCTGTGGTCTTCCTTATTCATTGTCCAATTTTCACATGCATATGAGGCTACTGAAAATGCCATGGCTTGGGTCAGGTGCACCTTAGTACTTAAACTGATAGGTTTGCTCTTAAAACACTTTAAAGAGGTCTTGTGCAGATTTGCCTTGTGCAATACTTCATTTGACTTGTAGACTGCTGCTTCCATGAGTGTTGATAGTGGATCCAAACAAAATAAAAATTTTGACAACTTCAATCTTTTTTCCACTTACCACGATGTTTATTACTGGTCCAGTTGTGAGAATTTTTTTTTTTTTTTTTACATTGAGGTGCAATCAATACTAAAGGCTGTATTCTTCAATCTTCATCATTTTTAAAAAGTTTTATTGTGAATTATGTGATCGTTTATATGGGAGATCATTATCTTTATATTCATCCTATTGTATATCATTTCACTGCCATGGTTACAATCCCCTCCATGCATCATCAACCAACCAAACGGTACACTCCACAAGCTTGTGCCCTGGTCGTCAGCAAACAGCCCCTCTCCCTCTCTGGGTCTAGAGTCCCCAGCCACTCCATCTCTCACTGTCTCTGCCTCCATCTCTGACATCACTATTTCTCTGGATAGGGTCCTGCACTCTGCTCTTCTCCCTTGATGATCCCAGGGCCCTCTGCTCAAGGACTGCAAAGTCAACCACTCCCTTCCTTTTGTTAAAAAACATCTACCTTTACACTTCCACCCTCACAGTCAGTCCTGATAGTAGTTATTCACCATTGTACCACATGAGTGCTATCCACATCTCCTTTCATCAGTCCTGCCCAGACAGATTGGATACTACTCAGTAGAAATTCTACCTTCCTCTGCACCCTCTGGATCTAGGTTCCCTTTAAAAAACTTGTAAGCCAGTTACTTCTTGCCTTTGTAGCGCACCCCCCCCCCCCATTTTGGGTGGACAATGTCCAAATTGCCCATCCCTGCCTACTCTGTATATGGAGGGGGTGGGAATGATCCTCGCTGTAAAGATTTGCTCCCTCTTTTGAGCTACTGCATCCATAGGTGTAGGTCAAGTTCATCAAATTATATTATTCTTTTTTTCCTCTTCTTTCTTCCTCTAGTTGAGCTCTGAGCATTCAGCCATTGAGCATTCAGTCAAGTGGGTATTACATGGAAGTGTGGGTATTCTTGTGCATATGCTCGCTCTTCTTATCAGCTGGATTCTTCATTCTCCACTCTAGCCCTCTGTGGCTATTTCACTGACTCTGGGCCCAGGAGTCCCCAGGTCTTGCCAAACTGCTGTCCAACCTGGTGTCCACCTGGGTTCACAGGTGTGTATTGAACATGGTTGGACTTAGCTCGCAGCTTCAATGCTGTTTTTCCCTAACTTCCCCTTTCCACCAACATTTTAAGTTCTCTTTGCTTTCAGCAAGGAAGGTCGTGTCACCTGCATAGCACAGATTGTTAATGATTCTTCCCCCAAGTCCTGACGTCACTTTCTTTTTCATATAATCCAACTTCTTGTATTATGTGTTCAGCATACAAACTGAATAAGTATGGTGAAAGGATACAACCCTGATGCACACCTTTTCTGATTTTAAGCCATTAGTATCCCTTTGTTCTGTTTGAACTATTGCCTTTTGGTATAGATACAGGTTATTCATGAACACAAAACAGTGTTCTGGAGAATCCATTCTTCCAAATGTTATCCATACTTTTAAAGACCCACACAGTTGAAAAGTCTTTGCATAGTCAATAAAGCAAAAGTAAACATTCTTCTGGTATGCTCTGCTTTCCATTTAGCATCAGCAATGATATCCCCAGTGCACATCCGCTTCTGAATACAATTTGAATTTCTTAAGTTCCCTGTCTATGTACTACTGCTGCCATTTAAAAATTATCTTCAGAAAAACGTTACTTGCATATGATATTAAAGACATTGTTCAGTGAGTTCCGCATTTCATTGGGTCACCTCTCTTTAGGACAGGCACAAATACAGATCTCTTCTAATCAGTTGCTAACTGACCATGGTATCCCCTGAGACTATGGTCCTGAGACCCCCATGCCCAACAACTCATTACCTTAAGATGTTTGATAATATTTAAGAAGTTTGCATCATTTTGACCTCTCTCTGCTCTACCAGAGTCCTGATGTGGTGCTGTAGGATAAAGCACTGGGCTGCTAGTCAGCTTAAACCACAAAGTCAACAGTTCAAAACCACTAGCTGCTCCTCAGAAACGCTATACAGGGTCACTAGGAGTCAGAAGCAATTTGACGACACACAACAACAATATACTTTACCACATTCAGAGTAGAGTTTGCAGCAGAGGTAAATACCAATGTACAAATATCCTTTCAAACCTTTACTCTTCCTCCCATACTAGTTCAGCTTTGTATCTGATCATGTATTTATTCACAAAAAAATGTGGTTTCAAGGTTGAGTATATAATAGTATTTACCTCTATCCCCTTCAACCCTTACCTATCTCCCTGTGTCTTCACCTGTCTTCATCATCCTCTGTCAACCCCACTCTTCTTGTTTGTTGCTCTCCCATAACCCGAATTAACATGTGTCTACCCTCTAGCCAATGAATCCCTTTCCTCCCAGCCCTGGTAACCATCAAAGAATATTTCCTTATCTACAGATTTTACAAGACTGGTCTCATACAATATTTGCCCTTCTGTGATTGACTAATTTCACTCAGCATAATGCCCTCCAGGTTCATCCATGTTATGAGGTGTTGCTCAGATTCATCATTATTCTCCACTGTGTAAATGTACCAGTTTGTTTATGCATTCTTCCATCGGTAGGCATTTAGGCTGTCTCCATCTTTTTGCTATTGTGAACAGTGTTGCAATGAACACTGGTGTGCAGATATCTACTTGTGTCATGACTCTTATTTCTTGCAGATATATACCAAGTAGAGGGATTCCTGGGTCATATGCTATTTATTTCTATTTCCAATTTTCTGAGGAAGCATCACAATACTTTCCACAGTAGTTGCACCATTTTACAGTCTCACCACCAATGTGGGAAGATCCACAGTCACCAGCATCCGTTGTTTTCTCTTTGGTTTTGTTTTGAACTTTGCTATTAATGCTGGGTAAGATGACATCTTATTCTTGTTTCCATCTGCATCTTTCTAATGGCTAATGATCATATGCTTGCTGTCTACCTGAATGACTTCCTTAGTGAAGTATCTGTTCGTGTCCTCTGCCCATTTGTCTTTTCCTTATTGAGGTGTTTCCTTGTTGTAGTTTTCTATAAATATAGAGATTAGTACCTTATCTGATATACTGTTACAGAAATATATATTCTGATACATCCCTATTATCTAATATACTATTGCAGAAAACTTCCCAGTCTGTGGGATCTCTCTTTACTCGGCGCAATCTTTTGTTGCACGTAGTGTCTAATTTTTAGGAAATCCCAGTCATCTAGTTTGCCTTCTACTGTTTCTGTGTTTTTCGATATGCTTGATAGTATATTTATGCATGTATTGGTGTTGTTGTCAAGTGCTGTTGAGTCAATTCTGACTCATAACAATTTTGTACAGAGTTTCCAAGGAGCAGTTGGTAGGTTTCAACCACCGAACTTTTGGTTTGCAGTCCAGTGCTGATCCTACAGTGCCTCACCAGGACTCCATGCCATGTATTGTTACTGCTGCTGTTAAGTGCCGTTGAGTCCCTTCAGACTCATAGCAACCCTATAGAGGGTTTCCAAGGAGCGGCTGGTGACCTTGAACCACCAAACTAGCAGTTCAAACTTTTACTTATGCTTTTATTGATGATCTTTACAGTTCTAGGTTCTATATTGAGTTTGTTTTTGTTTTTTGGTATATGGTGTGAGATACAGGTCTTGATTCATTCTTCTGCAAGTGGATTTCCAGTTTTGCCAGCACCATTAGTTGAAGAGACTGTATCTTCCCCATTTAATGTGCTTTGGCCCTTTGTCAAAGATCAACTGACTGTATGTGGATGGATTTACTTCTGTATTCTTACTGATGTTCCATTGGTCTATGCATCTCTCATTGTACCAGTATCAATCAGGCTGTTTTGACCCCTGTGGCTATGTAGTAGGTTTTGAGATCATGGAATGAGAGGTCTCCAACTTTGTTATTCTTAAGCAATGCTTTGCTTATCTGAGGTCTTTTTCCTTTCCATATAAAGTTAGTGACCAGTTTTTCCACCTCTTTAAAGAATGATGTTGGGATCTGTGTTGGAATTGTATTATATCTATAGAATGCTTTTGATAGTGTTGACATATTCATAATAGTAAGTTCTGATCCATGATCATATTATATTCTTCCATTTTGTAAGTCTCTTTTAGTTCTTATTATAGTGTTTTGTCATTTTCTTTGAATAGATCTTTTGTCTCTGGTTAGAGTCATTCCTAAGTATTTTATCTTTGTGGTGCTTATTGTAAATGGTATTGTTTTCCTAAATTCCTAATTGTTTACCTAATTTCCTAATTATTATCATAAATAATTCCTTTATACATTAACCTTGTACCCTGTCATTTTGCTGAATCGTTCAATGAGTTCCAACAATTTTCTTTCTGAGTCTTTGGGATTTTCTATGTATAGGATCATATCATCTTCAAATAGTGTTTTCCTTCTTTTTTGTCATTCTGGATGCCTTTAATTTTCCTTTCTTGCCTTATAGACTTCCAAAACAATACTGAATAGGAATGATGATAAAGAGCATTCTAGTTTGCTTCCTGTTTGCAAAGGGAATGCTTTGTTTCTCTCCATTAAGAGTAATGTTGGCTGCTGGATTTGTACATATGCTCTTAATTATGCGGAGGATTTTCCCTTCTATTCCTATTTTGTTGAATGTTTTTATCAGGAATGGATGTTAGCTTTTGGCAAAGGCTTTTTCTGCATCAATCAATATTATCAGGTGCTTCTTTTCCTTTGTTTTATTTATGTGGTGGATTACACTGACGGTTTTTCTAATATTAAGCCATCCTTGCATCTCAGGCAGGAATGCCACTTGGTCATGATGTATTACTTTTTAATATATTGTTGGAATTCTATTGGCAAGGATTTTGTTGAGAGTTTTTACATCTGTGTTTATGAAAGATATCTGACTATAATTTTCTTTTATTAGTGATGTCATTACCTGGTTTGAACATGAGAGTTTTGCTCGCTTCATAAAATGTATTCAGGAGTTTTCCATCCTTTTTGCCTGTTTGGAAATAGCTTGAGTAGAAATGCTGTCAATTCTTCTCTGAATGTTTGGTAGAATTCATCAGTACTTTACTGATGAGTTTTTGTTGTTGGAAGTTTTTAATAATCTGACCAATTTCTTCTTTTGTTATAGGTATGGTCAAGTTTTCTACTTTATTCTGTTAGGTCAGGTAGGTCCTGTTTTTCTAAATATTTATCCATTTCTCCTTGATGTTTTAGTTTCTTGGAGTACAATTCTTCACTGTATTCTGTTATTATACATTTTATTTTCATTGGTTCTATTGTAATGTCACCTATTATCATTTCTTAAGCGTGTTATTTACATCTCCTTTTTCTCTTCCTTAGATTTGGCAATGGATTGTCAATTTTATTGATCCTTTCAAACAATAATCTTGATTCTTTCTATTGTTTCTTTCCTGTCTTTTAAAGGATCTTTTGCTTTCTTCTTGCATGATGTTCCTGATGTCATATGGCAACTCTTCTGCTCTTCTGTCATTAGCGTCTAATGTATCAACTCTCTTCTTGAAACAGTCTTTAAATTCGGGTGGGATATGTTCAAGGTCATATTTTGGCTCTTGGGGACTTGTTTAAATTTTCTTCAGCTTCAATTTGAACTCGCATATGAGCAATTGATGGTCTGTTCCACAGTTGGCCCCTGGCCTGTTTTGGTAGATCATATTGAGCTTTTCCACTATCTCTTCCCACCAATGTAGTCAATTTGATTCCTCTGCATCCCATTTGGTGATGTCTGGAGTCCTTGTGTGGCACTGCGGGTTAATACGCTGGGCTGCAAGGTCAGTTTGAACTGCAAGGCAATGGTTCAAGCTCACCAACTGCTACTTGGAAACCGTCTACAGGGTCACTATGGCTCAGAAACTACTTGACAACACTTAACACTATGTGTATAGTTGCCTTTTATATTGTTTATCTGGAATTCATGAGTCATGGGTGTCTTGCAAAATTCTGTTACATGATCTCCAGCATCATTTCTATCGCCAAGACCATATTTTCCAACTACTGATCCTTCCTCTTGTTTCCAACCGTTGCATTCCAATCATCAGTAATCATGGCTACATCATGACTGCATGTTTGATCAATTTCATACTGAAGAAATTGGTAGAATTCTTCAGTTTCATCATCACTGGCTTTAGTGGTTGGTGAGTAAATTTGAATGATAGTGGTAGTAACTGGAAATTCTTATAGGTGTCTGGATCTTATCCTATCACAGACAGCATTATGCTTCAAGATCAATCTTTAAATTTTCTTTTTGACAATGAATATGAAGCCATTGCTCTTGATTTTGTCTTTCCCAGCACACACGTCCGTATGATTGTCAGATTCAAAATAACCAATACCAGTCCATTTCAGCTCACTAATGTGCCTAGAATATAAATTTTTATACGTCCCATATCATTTTTGACAACTTCCAATCTTCCTAGATTAATACTTTGTCCATCCATGTTCTGATTAGTAAAGGATGTTAGCAGCTGTTTCTCTTCATTTTTAACCATACTGTACCCCATCAGCAAATGAAGATCTCGAAAGCTTTACTCCATTTGCATCATCACTTTGAGGAAGCAGCTCCTCCTTAGGCATAGTCTGAGTGCCTTCCAACCTGAAGCATTAATCTTCTGGCACTATGTCTGACAATATTCTGGTACTATTCATGTTTTCAGAGTCCTGGTGTGGCACTGTGGGTTGATGTGCTGTACAGAAAAGTAGGTTTGAACTGCAAGATCGGCAGTTCAAGCCCACCAGTCATTCCTTGGAAACCCTATACAGGGTTGCTATGGGTCAGAATCAACTGACGGTACTTAACAACAACATGTTTTCATCTTCTAGCACTATATCCTGACAGTGTTCTACTGCTATTCATAAGATTTTCAGTGATTAAACAGTCAGAATTTGTTTGCCTTTCCTTCTTCCTAGTCTGACTTAGTCTCATTTGAAACCTGTCCATCATAGGTGACACTGCTGGTATTTAAAATATCGGTGGCATAGCTTCTGGCATCACAACAACACACAAGCTACCACAGCATGACAAACTGACAGCCAAGCAGAATGGCAGATGAGTGGATGGCAATGGTACATGGCCATCTCAAATTCAACAAGCTGAAATCTAAACTCATCACCTCATTCCCTACACCTGTACTCCATTCTGAGGTTGCAAGCTTATTAAGGAAGTTGCAGACTTAAACCCGACCTAGACTCCACCCACTCGCTCAACCTGCCTTTACACATGAAATCAATCACCAAGCCCTGATCATTTTTTTCTGTTAAATATTTCTTTAATCAGTCCTCTGCTCTGTATTTATTGATCACTGCATGGTAATATCTCATTGCTATTGTTGCTAAATGCCGTCGCGTTGGTTCAACTCAAAGGAGCCCTGTATATGGTTTCCAAGGAGCACCGGGGTGGGTTTGAACCATGTATCATGTTTGGTAAAGTGGAGGGTCAGAGAAAAAGAGCAAGGGTCCCAACGAGATGGATTGTCACACTGGCAGCAGCAATTGGCTCAAACATAGCCAATGATTGTGAGGTTGGCGCTGGACCAGGCCGTGTTTCGTTCTGTCCTGCATAAGTTCACTATGAGTCAGTACCTACTCAATGGCACCTAACAACAACAACAACCTTGTTGTTACAGTCTATCCTATAGATCCACATTAGGACCAATATCTTACTAGGATTACCGAAAAAGATTCCCATTTCCCTGTCTCTGACTTCTTCCCTGATAAAGCCCCAATGTATTCTAGCTAAAACACGTATCTAGTTATGTCTTTCCCTTTTAAAATCTCCCAGTAGTTTCCTATTGCCTTCAAAATAAAGGTTGACTTGAACATATGATAAAAGTTAGACTAAAATCTATTCCTTAATTCTATCTTCAATCTCCTCTTTTTCCATTTCTTATTCCTAAATCCCAGCAACACTCTTTATTTCTCAGTCCACTGAATTTGCTTATCCGAGACCCAACACCTTCACTCATGACCTCTAAGTGTTGACATTCTCAGGCTAGTTTATGCCACCAACCCCCCCACTATCATCCTGAGGCTGACTCTGATTCACCATTTAATAGTCAGCCTTCCCTAACTCACTTCTCACTCCTTGTAAGTGCTTCCCTAGGAATTCCCATATACATTCTGTGACTAGTGTTGAATTTATCTACCTAGTGCAAAGTAGGTTCCAATAAAGGTTTCTGGAATAAATGAGTGGGTGAATAAGTAAATAACTGCAAGCATAAAGTGCAAAGATTCTCTTATATTTTAGTCTTTGTTTCAAACTAGAGTAAATAATTAAAGCCAAAGATAAAGTCCTGAATATCTCATTTTCATAATTTAATAAACTGTGATGACACAGGCAGCCCATGCATAGTTCCAAAGGTCCACCAAACTACAACCAGATAGGGATGACTGAGCTGGAGATCAGAGCCTACAACTTTGGCAATAACCAAATAGTTTGTATCTGAGTGGATCTCTTCGGGAAAATTTCCCAGAAGTTCAGTTATAGAAAGTATATGAAATCCATTAGGACAGGAACTTGTCCTGAAAAATAGATTGAAAGCTAGGGCACAGGGATGGCTTATTTACTTCTCAGAGTTGTTAAAAGATGAAATAAGATTAAAGGCCACTTTTCCAACTGTTCTTAAGACTGTGGGGTCCCCAAAGGAGCCCTGGTGGTACACTGGGTTAAGCATTGGACAGTTAACCACAAGGTCAGTGGTTCCCACCCATCAACAACTCCACAAGAGAAAGATGAGGCCGTCTTCAAGTACTCAGGACTGAAAAAGCTCTTTAGGAAGGAGGAGGCAACCCCTGGGGAGCTGTAGCAATCTGAGGATGTTGGCCTACTGAGGACATCTCCCAAGAGCCCAATGTAGGATGGGGAAACTCTACTGCTCAGAAAGAAGTAGTGCCCTCCATCCTCTGTACCTCCCACTCTACTCCTTGCTCTTCTCAGCTAGCTGATCCTTCCATTCCCTTTCAAGGCCTTCTCTCTGCCTTGGTCTTACCATGCCATGTTCTACTAGGGCATGACTTAACATCCTTCTACTAGAAGTTGCTAGTCTCAGACACTACCTAACTTTTAAATTCCCTTTGTTAACAGCACAGAAATGATTTATGATTCTCTAACTGAGGCAACTCAATTTTAGCAACTGTTAACTTTCTATCTATAGCAGCAGTAAACTTCTCTACACCAAACCAAACCCATTGCTGTCCAGCTGAATCAGCTGAATCCAACTCATAACACCTCTATAAGATAGAATAGAACCACCCAATAAGATGTCCAAGGCTGGACATCTTTACGAAAGCAGACTGACACATCAGTCTCACTCACAGCAGCTGATGGGTTCGAACCACTGGCCTTTCGATTAGCAGTTGAGTGCTTAACTGCCAGGGCATCTCAAATACCAACCATATCTACCTGTTAATAAGAACAGATTTGTGAAATGAAACTTCCAAACTAAAAAATTACTGGTGATACTGAATAAGAATAAAATGTTCCAAAATGTATCTTCCTTTACAATTTTGTTGCTGTTAAGTGCCCTCAGGTCAGTTCAGATTAATGGTGACCCTTTATAGGGCTTCCAAGGTTTGAACTAACAACATCAGGATTTTAAAATATGCTCTAAATTTAAGAAATAAGAGAATTTCTCTGCCATTGTAAGGCCAACACCCACAATTATGCAATACCTATATTTCTGACACCAGAGATAAATTTTTTGAGACTAGTTCTTGGTAATAAGTAAAGACTATATCCTCACATCCCCCAAATATGACAGTGAGATCTCTTCTTTGTTTTTACATTCTTCAGTATCTACTTTGGGCCGTATACTGTTCTAGATGCTAGGGATATGGTGTGGTGACCGTTGTGTACCACTGAGCCAGTTCCGACTCACAGTGACCCTGTATAGGGTTTCTGAGACTATAAATCTTTATGGGAACAGAAACCCTCATCTTTCTCTCAGGGAGGGACTGAAAGATTTGATCTGCTGACTTTATGGTTAGCAGCCCAGTTCATAATTCATTATGCTACCAGAGATCCTTAGGTGCTGGGGATATATTGTTGTTGTTAAGTGCTATCGAGTTGGTTCTGACTCATAGCAACCCTGTTATAGAGTTTCCAAGGAGTGACTTTGGGCTTTAACTGTCATCCTTGTAGGTCACAGTTCAGTGCTGATCCCATAGTGCCACAATAGGTGCTAGGGATATGTTGTTGTTATTAAATGCCTTAGAGTGAGTTCTGACTCATAGCAATCCTGTGTAGGGTTTCTGAGGAGCAGCTGGTAAACCTGAACCATCGACTTTGCAGTTCAAACTGAACTGCACATTAACCAGTCCAGCACATTAACCAGCAGCACCACACCAGGACTCTACTTGGCATGTGTGATTATTGTTAAGTACCACTGGGGATATAGCACTGATCAAATCAGACAAAAATACTTGCTATTAGAAAGCTTTATCCCATTAGAAGAGAAAGACAAGTGCTAAATAAGAAAGTGCAATTTTATATAGTATTAAGTACTGAAATGGACAAATAGAGGAGAGAGGTGTGACAGGAAAAGCCCAGATGAAGGGCTCAACTTTGCTAACACAAAATTAACTCTCTACTACTTTGATGAATAAGTATATGTTTTTAGATGTAATATTCTATACCACATCCTTTTCAAGAATGGGACTTACTACCACATTGGGTTTTATTTGGAGGTTGTTGTTGTTGTTAATGCCATCAAGTTGGTTCTGATTTATGGCTACCCTGTATAGGGTTTCTGAGGAATGACTAGTGAGTTTGAACCACTAATTTTGCAGTTCAAACCGACCTCGCAGTTGAGTGTTTTATCTTACATTGCCACACCAGGATTTGTTTGGAGGTTTGTTGTTATTGTTAAGTGCCATCGAGTTGGTCCAACCCGTAGTGACCCTGTATAGGGTTTCCAAGGATTGGCTGGTGAGGTTGAACCACTGACCTGTGGTTCAAATTGGCATTGCAGTCCAGGGCATTAACCCATAGCGCCACATCGGGACTCCTAACTTTTTTTTTTTTGCGCCCCCTAACCTCCTTTGTTTGGAGGTTAGGGGGTACAAATAAGGAACACAATAGTAAGGTAAACAATTAAATAGCTATTTCATTAGAAAGAGAAATTAACAGAGCAGAGAGAAATAGTTACAACTCACTCTATGGTAAAATATACTTTCCCAATTTGCCCCTACCCTAAGTAGTACTATCAAAAAGGATATTGGGAAATAGAAGCCTTTCGGTAAGCCACTCTCTACTTTCTGTCTCTCACTCACCTTGGTCTCTTCTAATTGCCTCTGCAGGTTTTTGGGATCCACAGCAATGGGTTCAGATAAGTGTTTGCTTGCTGTAGCCTCACAGGCCTGAAGCCCAGAAAGAAGTCCACACGAAGCATCTTCGTAGTGTTTATATTTATCCACCAGGTCTTTAAGATTATTTCCCAGTACATTGCACTAAATAATCAGAAGACAAAAGGGGAGAGATTACAACTCCCTAATTATGTATCTGTCAAAATAACTGTAGGACCTATTAGCTACGTAACCTGGAAAAGATCTGACACCAAGCAAAGGCAGTGAAACTCTGTATCTCCTTTATGTGAACATTCATGCTCCAAGAAGGCCAAAAGAATCCATAAAAATGAGGAGACAGTTCTAGATCTATACCAATTCAAAATATGTTTACAATGACTAAACCTTAACCCAGAAATAAGGTGTAAGAGAGAAATCATCAGAGGAGGCAGATTACCAGGGCACATTCTCACTGGGGTGTTTTTCATACATTCTCATATACTGATATATACCAGGGGGCTTCAAAAGGTTCATGGTCAAATGGCATTCCAAGATAATGGAATTTTTCACAAACTTTGTTCCCCCCTTCACATTTTAATATGAAGCTTTCCAAGATGCTTAATAAAGTCATGTCATATGTTTCACAGTGTTAACAAAAAGGGCAAATAGTCTAGAACAGAATGAAGCAAAGGTCAAAAGCCAAGTAGTCCTTTACACCTCTTATTCAACTTTTTAAATCTGTTCTTGTTCTATTTATACAGTAAAACCTGTGCAAGTCAGAACCTGCCTAAGGTGAAAATCTGTCAGAGAAGATAGACTCAAACATTTTCTACTGAAACCAGTGATAGAAAAGTGGCAATCCTGTCAAAGGTGGAAAACTTGCAAGACCCAGAAAAACAAAGCATGCCCACTGTGTTCTATCTCTCACTGGCTATCACCAACAAGAAGCTGTGCATCTTAGAGTTTTTTGTTGTTGTTTTTAAAACAAACAAAACTCTTTCACTTGTCCACAGGAATAAGAGAGGATGAAATGTACCTGTAAAACAAACATTTGCAATATCTGTAAAGAGTATTTTGTTGCTGATGTTGTTAAGTGCGGATGATTTGGTTCCGACTCATAGGGACTCTGTATAATAGTGTTTCTGAGAAGCAGCTGGTAGATTTGAACTGTCTACCTGCAGTCCAGTGTTGATCCTACAGTACCATACCAGGAGTCCATGAAGAGAATTATCTGAGGCCAAATGTCAAGTTGTAAAGCTTGAAAGTCTTCAAATTAGCATGCTACTTTGCTTATTACCATTAATACATACGCAGATTTCTGCTGTGGCATTGTAGGAACAGCACTGGACTGCAAAACACAAAGTTGGCAGTTCAAACCCACCAGGTGCTCCTTGGAAACCCTATACAGGGTTGCTGTGACTCTAAACCAACTCCATAGCAATTAACACCAACAAAGTACATATACACCACCTAGTGGTCAAACTGGACACTGAAAATTATTTTTTAAAACTAATTTTGTTGTTGTTAGTACCATGGAGTTGGTTCCGACTCATAGTGACCCTGCATAGGGTTTCTGAGGCTGCAAATCTTTACGGAAGCAGAAAGCCTCATCTGTCTCCTGCAGAACAACTGGTAGGTTCGTAATTTTTAAATGAGTCCTGGTTTGGCACTGTGGGCTAATGTGTCAGACTGCAAAGTCGTTTGAACTGCAAGGTTGGTGGTTCAAGCTCACGAGCTGCTCCTTGGAAACCCTATACATGGTCACTATGGGTTGGAACGGACTCAACAGCACCTAACAACAACAACAACAATTTTTAAATAGGAATTCTGGTGTGGTGATGTGGGATAATGCAGTGGACTGCAACGTTGGTTTGAACCACAGGGTCAGCAGTTCAAACTCACCTGCCACTACTCAGAGTCACTATGAACTGGAATCGATTTGATGGCACTTAACAACAACAAATTTTAAACACATTTTTCAAAAGTAAAGCACATTAATAAGGCTAACAGATGTAAACTAACATGACCATTTTTAGCCCTGCTTCCATTTTTAGGTTTCTGGCTTCTAATTCCAAAACAAATGTTAAGGGGCCAGAGTAGAAGCAATAATCACAGATTGACCTTCCCCTTAAAAAAAAGTATAAAATTACCTTGGAGTAGAGCAACCTGAACCGATCGGTAGCATGATCCAATTTGTTCTGTACCTCTTTGTGGGTGGCAGAAGTGTCAACATTATCCTTGTCAACCTTACCGCCATCTCTCTTGCTGCATGATTTGGCAGCTTCTAATACTCTGTTTCCAGAAATGGTGATGTACCTCAAGTCACCTTTGTGAGAAATAACATCTTCTGAGAAACTCTTCTGCCTCTTCAATTTGGTCATTAGACCACTGAAGTCATCTGCCCCTGCCTCCAGGTTTTCCAGCTCTTGTTCTGACTGCTGCAGCCAGTGTTCAAACTCACTATAATCAGCATCAAACTTCTCTAACTCTTCCTGTAGAGAGTGTGTTAGCTTCATTGTCTTCTCTGACTCTGCCAGTGCGGCTTCATAATGCACTTTCAGTTCCTTCATGTTCTTCTGTAGTTTCTCTTTTTCCTCAGGAGAGAGATAGTGACCTTGCTTCTCAAGCAAGGCTTGAGCAGACTGAGTAGCTACAATGACTGCTTGGTGCTGAGAGATGATCTTCTCATGTTGGGCCTGTGTGGAAACAAAGTGACAGGGTTACAGGGAGGTTGTCGGGAGCTCCTAGTTACCTCAGGGCCAACAGGCTTACCTGACCCACAGGCTACAATTCGCTTCATATTACTCTTCAAGTGGTACAATATTTATGTTTTATTGGTGAATTTCAGAATAGAAAAAGAAGCGTCTGATTCTTAAGCAAATTTCCAAGCTTTTCTAGAAAGTCCCTAAATAATCAGATGCAACATGTCGTTACTGAAAAGTTGGAGGGGGAGGGGAAGTATGACAAATGTATATTCCGAGTCTAAAAATAAGCATCTATAATCCAGTCTCGTTTTTAGTCACTGCTTCCTTAAAACCCTAACTATAAGAGTCTCACTCATGTCTTCACTTACTTATTGAACAAACAAGTGGATTTTGTTAGTAAATTATCCTGAAAAAACAAGTTTAAATAGGAAAAAGGAATCTGTAATTTGAAACCTATTGGAAAGAGGGCAATAATAATTAAGTACGAACAGTATGAGGGGACTTCAAAATGTTGATGGAAATTTTTCATTATCTTTCAATTGCACATATTTAGAAGCGCCCAAAGGAGGTGAATAAACAAAATAAAAGAGAATACTGGAGCAACTGGGCTTCACTAGGCCTCAATTTCCCACATGTGGGAAAAGGAGACAATAACTCTTTCATATCATAGAAATACATGAGATCAGACACACAGAATACATGGCACAAAGCCTGCAGTGTGTCCATTCTGAAGGAAGCTTCCCAGCTGTCAGGGCAGCCTGGTGGGCCTTGAATGGCTAGAGTCAATTTCCCTTCATCATAAGCTGCTTTTTCTGCTGACTCTAATATGCCATACACATTGTCCTTCGGGACAATTTTTACATTTTATAATGGCTTACAGGTAGCCAAATGACCTGACCATTTACCTCAGAGCACTTTCTATTAGCTTGTTCTTTCCTATTACAATCCAGACAGAGAGACCACCCCCATCCCCACACTGAGCTTATCAGATATTCTGTCTATAAAGTTCATTCCTCAAATACATCTTTATGGCAGCAGACAGCCTCATCTTTCTCCTTCAGAACGGTTGCTGGTTTTGTTGATCTTGTAGTGGTGGTGGTGGTTTTTGTCGGGGAATCAATTCTAAATCACAGTGATCCTGTATATGGTTTTTGAGGCAGTAAATCTTTACAGGACCTAAAAACCTCACCTTTGTCCCATGGAGCAGCTAGCAGATTCTAACTGTTGACCTTGAAGCTAGCAGCCCAGCTTGTAATCCACTACGCTACCAGAGCTCCTTGATCTTGCCAAAGAGCTCTCATAATAATAATTTCTATATGACAGACAGATACACATGAATAAGATGATTTTGCTTTGTTCTCTGGTCATTAGACTTTGAAAGCATAACTCATATGCCATCTTCACTTATCGGGGATAGAACTTAGCAATATTTCATTGTATTTAAAACAACACACCTTGATTTTCTGGTATTGCTGGTTCAGGTTCTCCTCAGTGGTCCCAATTTGCCCATCAACATCAGTTTCCAAAAGGTTGCCATTGACTTCATCCTCTTCTCCAATTGCTGACTTGCCATCACCTTCTTGAAAGTGGGTCCCATTCTGTTCAATTATCTCTTTATGTTTTGTCGCTAGCCTTCCTGAGTCTTTGTCAACATCTGACAGCCAGTCCAACAGGTTTTCTATTTTGGTTTTGCTCTCTTCCAGCTGCTTCACAGCTGCAACCTGAGTAGGGAGAAGTCAAATTCTAAATACATGTAGCGTCATCTGTTTTTAACTCACAACAAAAGTAAATATTTAGGTTATTTTAAATAAACTTGGGATACGGGTATGCTAAAAACTCACCAAAGAACACACTGAAATCACACTTCAGAGCAACAAAACTTGAAAGTTTTCACTGTTCTTAAAAATACATTCCAAAATTATAACTGTAATTGATAATGGGTCATACACATTTCACCAGTGAAAAGTCCCAGAATCCCACTTTAAATAATTTTAAGAAAGCAGTTATAGAGTCAATTCCTCAAACTTTTTTGTAGTATTTGGTCAATTTCTCACAGTTTGTCATACTGTGATGGCTTGTGAGTTGCTGTGATTCTGAAAGCTATGCCACCGGTATTTTAAATACCAGCAGGGTCACCCATGGTGGACAAGTTTCAGATGAGCTTCCAGACAAAGACAGACTAGGAAGAAAGAGTCACAAACTACTTCTAAATCTTTAGTCACTAAAAATCTTATGAGTAGCAGAGAAACACTGTCAGATATAGTGTCAGAAAATGAGCCCCTCAGGTTAGAAGGTACTCAAAATGTGACTGGGGAAGAGCTGCCTCCTCAAAGTAGAGTTGACTGTGATGACCTGAATGGAGTAAAACCCGTGGGAGAAAAGCTCACAGAACCTTCATTTGCTGAAGGGGTACAACTCAAAATGAAGAGAAACAGCTGTAAACCATCCACTGAAAATCAGAACATGGAATGTATAAAGTATGAATCTGGGAAAATTGGAAGTTGTCAAGAATGAAATGAAATACAAACATCAATATCTTAGGCATTAGTGAGCTGAAATGGACTGGTATTGACCATGTGGAATTTGATGACCACATGGTTTACTACGCAGGGAATGACAAATTGAAAAGGAATGGTGTTGCAATCATTGTCAAAAAGAACATATCCAGATCAGTCATAGGTACAACGCTGTCCACAATAGGATAATAGCTATGCACCTACAGGGAAGACCAGTTAATACCACTATTATTCAAATTTATGCACCAACCACTAAAGCCAGTGAGGATGAAA
>NW_006408537.1:8555879-8616044 GCF_000296735.1 Chrysochloris asiatica
GACTTTCATTATTGAAAGGTTCTCTGGGAAAATTACTGAATGATGCAGAACGCATCAAAAGAAAATGGAAGGAATACACAGAGTCACTGTACCAAAAGGAAATTGTTCATGTTCAACTGTTTCAAGAGGTAGCATATGATCAAGAGCCAATGATACTGAAGGAGGAAGTTCAAGGTGCACTGAAAGAATTGGCAAAGAAGTAGCCACCTGGAATTGATGGAATAAAAATTGAACCCTTTTAAGAAAGTGAGGCAGCACAGGAGGCACTCACTCATCTCTGCCAAGAAATTTGGAAGACAGCTATCTGGCCGACTGATTGTAAGAGATCAATATTTGTGCCCATTCCAAAGACAGGTGACCCAACGGAACGCAGAAATCATCGGACAATCTCTTTGATATCCCATGAGAGTAAAGTTTTACTAAAGGTAATACAGAAACAACTGCAAGCATACACTGACAGAAAACTTCCAGAGGTTCAAGCCGGATTCAGAAGAGGCCGTGGAATCAGGAATATCATTGCTGATGTCCGAAGGATCTTGGCTGAAAGCAGAGAATATCAGAAAGATGTTTACCTGTGCTTTATTGACTACACAAAGCATTCGATTGACAGACTATGGACACCAATGTGAAATATGAGTATTCAAGAACACTTAATTGTGCTCATGAGGAATCTGCACATGGACCAAGAGGCAGTTGTTCAAACAGAACATGGGAACACTGAATGGTTTAAAATTAAGAAAGGTGTGCGACAAGGTTGTATTCTTTCACCATACTTATTCAACCTGTATGCTGAGCAAATAATCCAAGAAGCTGGGTTACATGAAGAAAAACGTGGCATCAGGTTTGGAGGAAAACTCATTAACAACCTGCTATATGAAGATGATACAACTTTGTTTGCTGAATGTGAAGAGGACTTAAAACATTTACTGATGAAGGTCACGGTGCGCAGCCTTCGATATGAATTACACCTCAATGTAAAAAAAAACAAAAATCCTCAAACAAAATGTTGTTTATTGGACAAATAAACAACATTTTTATCAATGGAGAAAAGACTGAAGTTGTCAAAGACTTCGTTCTTTTTGGATCAACTATCAACACTCAAAGAAGCAGCAGTCAAGACATCAAATGATGTATTGCATTAGGCAAATCTGCTGCACAAGACCTTTTAAAAGTGTTGAAGAGCAAATATGTCAGCTTGAGGACTATGGTGCGCCTGACCCGAACCATGGTATTTTCAATAACCTCATATACGTGTGAATGCTGGGCAGTGAATAAGGAAGACCATAGAAGAATTGATGCCTTTGATTTATGGTGTTGGAGGAGAATATTGAAAGTGCCCTGGGCTGCCAAAAGAACCAACAGATCCGTTTTGGAAGAAGTGTAGACAGAGTGCTCCTTGGAGGCCAAGATGGCCAAACTTCGTCTCTCATACTTCAGACAGATTGTCAGGAGGGACCAGTCGCTGGAGAAGGATATCATGTTTGGTAATGTGGCGAGTCAGAGAAAAAGAGGAAGACCTCCAAAGAGATGGATTGGCTGATTGGCAACATCAATGGACTCAAGCATGGCAACAGTAGTGAGGTTGGCCCAGGATCAGGCAGTTTTTCGTTCTGCTGTGCATAAGGACACTATGAGTCGGTACCAACTCGATGGCACCTAACAATAACAAGAACAACATACCTGGAAACTCAAGAGCTCTATTATCTTTAGGGTTCTAATCATTGCCTACTACCATCTGGCCCCACTTAATCCATCAAGCAGCTAATATTCCAATCATTTTCAACAAAACAATAGTGAGCCACATATTTGAATACGGACCTTTTCTGTTTCTTCCTTGATTGCTGTCTTCACAACTTTATCCAGCTCCTTTTTCGACTGTTCTGCCTTTACATTAAGCTGCTCACACTTTACTTTAGCTTCACTGAGTTTCTGTTCAATTAAAGCCTTCTCGTCCTGTGAAAGCTTGTCCTCATTCTCCTTCAAGAAGTTCTCTGTGTTTTTCACTATTTCTGCCAATGCCTGTGCACTTGCTTGAATATCTTTCTGTAACTCCTGATAATTAGAAAATATGTTTTTAAATTATTACCTACTTTCTTCTTCCAGAGTTGTAATTCTATAAGAGGGGGTGAGCAGAAAAGGAACGTCTAGCATGTGTAGTTTGAAAAAGCATATTCAATCAGTTGCTTTGAGTTGGTATATTTAAATCACAATATTTACTAAAATTAGACATTTCAAAAAACATTAAAGAAAAGCACAAGGTATTCGTGTTGTGTTTCATTTTAATGTTGCATTTGTGGTTTTTAAAACATGGCCAACACTGAAGAGTTCATTATATAATCTAAACAAGTGTATACACAGCAGATTTTACAAATAAATGAGCTTTGACATGATAATCTGATTGTTTCTCAGCATATTTTTATATCTAATGAAAACACTTTCCCAGTGAACTAAGAAAATACTTTTTTTCTTCTAAGCAACCAGACCAATATAATATGTAATATTATCTTATTTTCCTTGGCTGCTAGGAAGCTCAAGATTAAGATCTCTACTGTAATTGTAGCTTTCCTCAGTCTAGATTTCATTATGTAACTTTTTCATCTTGTTTTCCTCTTCTACTATGTGTTTTCTGTGTTTATATCATACTGTATTTGAGGTTTAATATTATTTATTTCCATGGTTTTATTTTAAAGCTCCTCAAATTTTTCTAAACAAGTATTTCAAAGAGATACTATTCATCAAGCCACTACTATATAATCTGAACTGTTAGTCATTTAACACACAATGTTTACTTAACTCTTGTGGTAATGTAAAAATGGAAGTACAAAGAAAAAATCTGAGTGGCAGTGAAATTAAGTTGTAAAGGTAACAAGGTATAGAGTCTGGGCTTTTAATCAGTAACTATCCACTTTCTCCTGCCCCCAAATAAAGATACCCTTCTCTGTCATAATTTTTTTCACTCTCCTTTGAATAGGGATAAAATGCAGAAAAAGACAGAAGGAAAAAGAATGAGACAAAAGAGTGAGAAAGAACTCGGATTGGCTAGTTAATAGTTTAGCCTTCTACAGACCCACATTTTAATTCACCAGAGCATAATACCTGATATACTTAATATTGTATCAAAAAATAGTCAAGAAAATGACCTGGTCTGCTGAACTTGCAAATGTGACTATTACCATCAAGCCTGAGGTTAGCTAGGCATGCCTGGCCTCTGGAGAACGAATATGATTGATATTTTTCAAGCATACGAACTGCTTTCTAAGCAGTAGTAATAAAATCTAACAACATATAACTACTGATACAAAATCAAATGCTACCTCTTGCTTAGACTGGTACTTCTTTAACTCAACTGTGCCATCTCCAATCACGAAGGATTCTTGGTGGCCAATCAGACGATTTTCAGTTTGGGTAAGGAGATCACATAGTCCTTGAAGTTTTTCTTTGTACTCCTGCTGACACTCTGCCACAATCTAAAGAGGAGCAAAACCAAAGCATCTTTAAATAGGTGCTGATAACATCGCTATTGTGACAGCTCTTTATGCGAATGTATTTTACAAATTTCCTGTACATGAGCTTTCATAAGTATGCTGTAAACATGATAGCAGTGGGGTACAAACAGAGCAAAGTAAGACCGAAAGTCAGAGCATGTCTCATATAGTCAGAAAGAGACCATGTTTGGATGCAACTGCTCAACAGAATACTGGCCATGCATATGTGTGATAGATGAAACTTCTGACCGACAGGAAGAAAACATCCCATTTTCTTAAGCTCTTGAAACCTGCAACACATATAATTAATTCTGCAAAAGGACACCAAAACAGAAGTTAGTTGTGATTTGCCTATTAACATATTTGACATACAAGTCATCATGCTAGAGACAATGTCATGGTGCTTCAAGAAACACTAAGAGGGCACTCACTTAAGTGCATGCAGTAATCTCACTTAATCACTAGATCTAATTTAACAGCTATTCATTCCAAATCTTTGGATCATTATTGTCATTAGATGCAGCACTCTCATACAATTCATTATATCTTTCTATGAGATTATTTAATTTAGTAAATCAATGCAAATTACACTCTTCTTTCATTTTCCTTTTTTATATATATTCATCATACTGTGTATACTGGACTGCAAGCCTAACTGTATGGCCGGAAGTTCAAACTCACCAGTGCTCCTTGGAAACCCTGTGGCGGGTCGCTATGAGTCGGAATAGGTTCAAAGGTCAATGCCATCTAGTCCACTCCAACTCATAGCAGCCAAGTTTGGCTGGTGGGTTTGAGATATTGACCTTGAGGTTAGCAGTCCTGTGCTTATTCTACAGCATCACATCAGGGCTGTTTATATATTTTATAGCCATATATAAAGTTTACTAGGGGTTTAACATATCCTAGGCAAGACAGTAAGTGGTTTACATGCATTTTTTTTTTAAATCAAATGTGCACAGGACTACCAGATAAGCACTATTGTTTCCAATTTCCCAGTGGAAAAAATAAAATCAAGTGACTTTCTCGAGGTCACACAACTAGTGAGTGATGAGGGTGGGATCTAAACTTAGCAATCTGGTTCTGGTTTCAGAGCCTGTCACCTGAACTACTGTATAATACTGCCTCCCAAGGGGAACAAATACCCATAAGGTTTTCAGCCATACCTTTGTTAATATATTCCTTAAAGTTTGAGTGTATCCATATTTTCTATTCCTATAAAAAAATCAAGACTCTCCTCTGAACAGACTAGTTCTAGGGAGTCATGAGAATTTAAATTACTGAAATTATAACATCATCATGAAAAGACACATTGTTAAATATTTTGGGATTTCTACAATTTACCTTTTTATAAATTGTCTTTGTAGAAAATCATTCCTATCTTGCCAACATTCCTGGATATCTAACTACATTAAGATTTCACACTTGAGAAATAAAAATTAAGAATTCCAACTCCACAAAGAAAGGCAAACCTTCTGATTATCAAGATCTTGTTCTAGGTGTAACTGAGCCTCTAAATGTTCCACCTGGGTAGTTACTGATTCCTGTACATCAAGAAAACACTTCTGAGTTGTATTTAAGAGTCTCAGCAGTTGTCTGCTTTGGTTAGGTGACAGATCTTGTGCGTATTCAGAAATGAAGAACTGCACATCAAAGGCAGTAGTCTCCAGTTGCATTTTGGTATGTCCAAGGTCTTTTAACACACTCTGTGAACAAAGCAGTACAAGTTACCAACAAAATTTAAGCTATGATAAAACTTAGCAATCATATTTTGTTTTGGTAGCATAATGGTTACGAGTCAGGCTGCCAACCTCAGAGTCAGCAGTTCGAAACTATTGGCGGGTCCATGGGAGAAAGATGAGGCATTCTGCTCCCGTAAAGATTTATAGCCTTGGAGACCATGTGCAGGGTCACTATGAGTCGGAACCAACTCCATGGTACTTAACAACAACAAATTGGTAATAAGGGTTCCTGGTGTGGTGCTGTAGGATCAGCACAATGGACTGTGAAACACAAGGTTGCCAGCTCAACCTACCAGCTGCTCCTCAGAAACCACACACAGGGTCACTATGAGTTGAAACTTCATCTCTCATACTTCAAACATATTGTCAAGAGGGATCAGTTTCTGGAGAAGGATATCATGTTTGGTAAGGTGGAGGGTCAGAGAAAAAGAGGGAGACCCCCAGTGAGATGGATTGGCAAAGTGGCAGCATCAATGGGTTAAAGCATGGCAACAATTGTGAGGTTGGCCCAGGACAGGGCAGTGTTTCATTCTGTTGTGCATAGAGTCGCTATGAGTCGGTACCAACTCAATGGCACCTCACATCAACGAGTCAGAACTGGCTTAACAGCACTTAACAACAACAATATATACTAATGATGAAATTATTTAAACACCATGGAAACTGATATTATGTAAAAAGATAAATAACTCCTCTACCAATATCTGAATCTTGCCTGCTAAATCATAAATTAAAATATTACTCTCACAATAGGCAAAAATTCAATTTATGCACATTCAGCACACGGAAGACAATCAATGACATTAAATATTATTCACTGGTATTTATTATGTAATTCTGAGATCATGCAAATGAGATTGTGAGAAATATGAAATGTGAATAAAGTGAAATATCCACAATTTCAGCTTTCTGGTTCTTAGGCCAAGAGTTTATTCAAATGCAGAACTTAGAAAAATATAGTACAACCAAACCAAAACTAATGCAACTAAAAACCCCCTACCATTGCATTAATTCCACCTCACAGCAAACCTATAAGACAGAGCAGAACTTCCCCATAGGATTTCCAAGGCTATACATTTTTATAGGAGAGACCACCACATCTTTCTCCCACAGAAAGGCTGGTGGGTTCAAACCTTTTGATTGACAGCTGAGCACTTAACTACTACACCATTAGAGTTCCTTGACTCATATAAACATGAAGACAAAAATCAAGATGTCAAGGGTAGTAAGAGTTTGATAACTTGGTTGGGATAGCCTCAGGATGATATCCATAAAATGGTGATTATTTTATGAACAAACATCTCTTAGAGGCAAAGGAAGGAAATGATCTTTTATTGCCCTAGCAAAGTCCTATTTTTTCTAAACACTAATATTAAATCCATAGGTTTGTAAATGTACTTTTGTCAAATTTATTTTGATACTTGCCTTGAGAAACTCCAAACTTTTCTTTAGTTCGGTTTCTCCAATGTTCATAGTCTCAATATCCTTCACAGATTTGTTCTTCTCTGATATCCAATCTGAAAACGACTTAAGCTTACACAGAAATTCCTCATGGGAATCTGCTAGTTTAGACTAGAAAATAAAATAATGTGTTTATTTCTGTTGGCCCCCAAAATGCCATATTCTTACAAATAATGATTCTGCTTTAAGGATTTAACAGTTTGAAAATAAAACACTGCATCTTATGACTAAATGATTAAATCATTTTCAAGAATCAAGTTTGATTTTGTCTGACACATGTTTTTTTAAATTAAATGTTTTTATTTTGCATTGAGTGAAAGTTTACAGGACACATCATCAGCTTCACATTCAACCATTCATATAGCTTGTTTCATTACATTGATTATTATCCCCTCCATATATCATCAGTTTACAGTGTTTCTCTCTATCCTCTTTAGCTTTTTTTGGATGGGGGGGTGTCTGACACATTTTTAAGCGTACCATTTCAGAGTCGATTGCAAGCATAATTGTTTTCATCCTTTCTGAAAACACATCGCTGAGGGAAGAGAAGGTAGCCTGCAAACATCTGTGGCTGGCACTTAATGCCTCTAGATGTTCTCTGGGAAAGTTACTCGGAAGAGATTTCAGGAAGTCTTCTGCCAATTTCATGTCTTTTCTTAAAATAACAGCAATTGGAGCCAATCCCAATTCAAATGTCTGCAAAGAAATACAACCCAGATTGATTTACTTTTTGTAAAAAAAAAACAAAAAAAAACCACACAAATATAACTAATAATTGATTAAAAAGAAGTGGTTGGTTTTGTTGGTTTTTTTCCTTTTTGCAAGTGTAAAATCAGCTAACTACAGCACTCATAAACAGGCAGCAGAAAATCCTTACCTCCAGTTGTTTTACTTGGTTTTTCAAAGCCTCTAGATTGTTATCCAGAGATTCCTGGTTGAATAAGGGAGGTTTCAAATCTTGGAGCAAAGCCAAATACTCATGCATTTTTTCAGTATGCTGTAAACACTGCTGTAACTCACCGGAAAACTAAAAATAAATTTGGACATGTTAATTCAGTAGCCTTTATGCAGATTTTAAAAAGCAATTTATTTCCAAATGTTTCCTGAAGTCACTTCCATATAGAATGTATAGGTCAACTTACTTGTTCCACCAAGTTATCTCCAACAACAGTCATTGCTTTCGACCCTGAGATGCATTCCAAATGGTCTGGAGAGTCACTGCAAAGCTCCTCAAGCTTCTTATCCATTGGCAATGTTGATGAGCTTACTGTAGCACTTTCTAGTCTGATTACTTGTACATTTTCTAACTTAAGAGAACACTGGTTTCCTTCATTGCTTTTAAGATCACCAAGCATGTGTGGCTTTTCATCTTCCATTTCAGAAGTAGTAGATGACTGTTTATTTAAGTCTCCAACTTCCTCTAATTTCTGTGGATATCCTTCAGCAAGAAGTTTGCAGAAAATATTTTCAAGTTGCAGTGGGAGTACTTTGGATGTAATACCTCTTTTCTCTAGATCATACTCGGTCTGAGTTAATTCTTTCATCAATTCAAATGCCCCTGCAATTTCTTGGCTGTACTGATTTTGCTTTAGTACATCAAAAATAAGCCCAGTCTGTAGATTTGCAATACAGAATGGATTGGCTCTACCTTCTGCTTTTAGTTCTGGTTCATTTTCCACTGGGGAAATACCAGTATAGTCACTGATTTTAGAGTCACTGGACATATTTGATGTTTTGTTTATCAACTGTGACATGCTAACATTTTTAATTATATTTTTAATTAAAACTTCAGTATCTATGTAGGCTGAAGGTTCTCCAACCTCTTGAGGGTTTAGATGACCTGTTAGTATACTTTTTAAGATCACCTTTATGTCCTCAACCAATACTGGAGATAATTCAGGTTTCTGGATCTCCGTATCTTGGGATCCTGGAGACACGGCTTGTTCTTTTGGGGACTGTTGCTCAATTATTTCTTTCTTACTTTTGATTTCTAAGAATGAGTCTCTGTCTAAAGTGTTACTAGAGTTATTTCTTACTCCACTTGTACAGCATTCTGCCTGCATAAAATCTTTATTTTCCCCGAGGTTTTCCACATTTCTAAGAGGTAAAGCTGAAAGTGTGGTTTCATTACTTTCAGGCATGAATTGAGAAATTTCTTTCTCTGCTTCTGAGACAACTTCTTTAGAAGGAAGGTCATTACTTTGGGTCATCTCATTCATAGGAGAGTCTTCTTGGGTAAGAGCTGCCTTTTCTTTTGCATTATTAATCTCTAATGGAAAATGTTCCTTCATGCGAGGGGCAGAGATGGAAACACAGCTAGGGATATCTGAATTCAATTTGGGCTGCTGAGTGACATTTCGCTCATCTTCTATGTCTGGTTTTTTACCAGGACAATGAAAAACATCTGCACTTGGTGTTAGTACATCTTTTGCTTTTGTACTTGTAGCACAATGTTTTAAAGAAGCAAATAGATCAGGCTCTTTATCAGCCTCATCAGTGACTAAATCCTTCTTACTAGTTGTATTTCCTTCAGATAAAATAGTAGAGTCACTGATTACTTTGGAAAGTGATGTGTCACATACTTCTTCAAGAGTCTCAAATTCAACAGGACTTTTTCTGACCACTGTTTGCGGGTTCTTTGGTTCATCTTCAAGAGTTGCAGTAACATTTTTGAGGGTTCCTTTCTTTTTATGGTCTTCATTGACTGTGATTTGTGAAAATGGAAACGGATGATTAACTAAATCAAGACTTTCCCTTGTACCTGTATTATACAAAAGTTTGAGATAGTCATCATCTTCTTCTATTACACTTTCCATAAGCTTTTCTCCTGAACAAACTTTCTGAATTGATGTTCTATTTTTGTCTCTTACATTTCTTTGATGATCTTTGTCAGTCATGGGTACTACAAAGGACAAATGACTTTCTTCAGCAGGTTTTCCTATTAGATTAAGCTCAGAATAAATGATTTGATTAAAAGATGAGTCACCTTCAGGTGTTACATCCTCAAAATATTGATCTCCACCTTTCATAGAGTCCATAAGCTCTGGTCTTGGAATCGGCTTAAATTTTGTGTTCACCGGATCATTATCTAAATCAGAAGTTGAACTGACATTAATATTATGTAATGTGTCCACAGGGCCAGAGGTTTTCTCTGGTTCGGTGTCTTTAATGATAGGCAGCACTAGCTCCTGAAGTATCATCTCACCATGTAACAGGTTTCCTTTGCTTTTTCTAACCACCTCAGCTGCATAGTCTGGATGGGTGTTTCTTTCAGGAACTAAGCTATTTTCATTTTTTGATTCTACCTGTAAAATATTTACACTCTGCTGTTTTTCCAAAGAACTAGAATTGTGCATTTTATCCAGGAAGATCTGTTTATTCATACTTTGATTTTCATCACCATTTTCCTTCTCATTTGTGGTAGCACACAACTCGATACCCATCCTGTCAATTTCATCTTGGCATACAGGATTTCTGTACTCGTCTCCACCTCCTCCTCCTTTAACATCATCGTTGTCACCATCATTGTCATTATCAACATAGTCATCCTGGTCATTACTGTCACATATGTCATCCTCGTAACTTTCTTCACTTTGTATAGAATCTAAGTAATCAATATCCGATGTATACTCTTTTTCAGTGTCACATTCTTCTTTCCTTTCTCTCCAAGTATCTGTGTCATCAAATTTTAATGTAGCACCAAAGCTCTCTTTCTTTTCTAAGTTTTCATTATCTATCAAAGAGTCACACTTACCAAGATTATATGTGCTTTTTGATACAGTTCCCAGCAAGCATCCATCTACCTTGTCTGAGCCCGTCAAATTTAAGTGTATTCTTTCACCAGAATCTAATTCAGTCTCTTGAAGAAGCTGTGTTTTTTCCCTCACACTTAAGCTACCAACTAATCTCTGCTGTGTAAACATGGGATTTTCATTCTTCTTTGAGCCATCATAAAAGACAACTCCAAGAGGAGCAGTTCTATCATTTCCCTCCTTCAGTGTGTCATAGTCCTCAGGTTGCAGACAATCACAGTTGTCACGTTTAAGAAGCAGAGAATCATGATCATCATCTTCAAACAAGGGAGGATCATAAAAATCATCATCACTATCAGTGTCTGTGTCATTCTCCTGATCATCCAGTAGTGATGTTTCATAGTCACCAGCACCGACAGTTTCTTCAAGCAATGGTGTACCAGAAATACGAGATGCACTGGCCTTCTCAGAATCACCCCTTGGAGACATGGCACAAGGGTACTCTTCCATTTCAGATTCATTTTGTTTGTCTTCAGGTTTCCACTGAAAACCAACATATATTTCTTCATCCTTATCGTAAGTATCTGTAACGTACTTATCACTCTTAAGTTGTACCTGAGTATTGTTACAGTCATTACTTAAAGATTCTTGTCCAGAGTGTTCTTCTTGTAAATGGATGTTAATAGCTGCAATTCCCAGAAACTGATCTTGAAATCCTTCTCCAATTTTTTCACCCAGTAACATGGTTTGGTCACTGCATGGCAAGATAGAGGCTCCACATTTATTCCCATTGTCCTTTGGGGTACAAACATCATTAAAACTTTCCTGATTGTTCCTTAATTTATCATGATTTAAGAGGGCACTTAGTCTGGGTGAGTAGTCAAAGAGGGTTGAGTCCTTATCCATATTATCTTTGTTCTCTGTTTCATTAAAATCACAGCATGTATTAGTGTTTGATTTCACACTAGAATTTTCTTTCAAATCACTTGTTAAGTTCTCAGTGTTTTTATAATGACTACATTCATCTGCATGTTCATTTGTTTCAATTTGATGTTGATTTTCACAGTATTTAAGTATGTGTCTAGAGTCATGTCTAAGCAAGTCAGCTTCTGCAAATTCAGGCTGTGTTAAATAAGATACAGGATTTGGAATACACACACTGGATGAGCTGTCAACATTGTGATCAATTGCTATTATATTCACCAGACTTTCTAACTGATAAACTTCACTATTGGCAACATCATTTCCAGTTTTATGAAGCTCTACATCAGTGACATGTTTTTTGTTTTCATTAGTTTCTTCAGGTTCAGGTTCTCTGCAATGACATGTATCAATACTACTTGGCAAAGCTGTACCTTCTTCTTGTTCTTTACTTGGAGCACTATTAAGAAATACACCAGAGGGATTTAAGTCAAGATATTCTTTTGTAGGTGTGTCCTTATCAAGTTCTGCACTAGACCCTTCAAGTAACATATCAATAGCATCATCCAGGTCTCCATCATACATTAAAAGCCTTTGTCCTGTGTTTGCATTCATATAGCTATTTATCATCAAATATGACAAGAATAATTTTTTAGTTTGTTCTGAGCTCTGAGTTGCCACTGGCTCTTCTCTATCAAAAACATCCTCTTCCTGACTGTCATCATGAACAATAGATGGTTGGAATTTACAGAAGGAAAGCCATCTTTTAGCATTTTTACAAGAAGCTTCTAAATCTTGCAAATCTGGCATTTTATCAGGCAGTACTGTACTTTTTAAAATCGATGCTGTGTTATTATCTATAACCCCTAGGTGTTCCGCAGCATCCAAAGTAATGACTTGAGACGTTTCTGGAATGTAAAGAGCAGCTATTTTCTGCCTGCCATTTAAGATTTTGTATGCCAATTCATTTGTAATCAATTCTTGCTGCAAGGAGGAAGATGTGGGAAATATTTCACCAGAGTGGGGCCAAATTAGTCCAACGTAGCTACGCTGAGCCTCTAGTATCAAAAGAGCACTGCTGGATGTGATTAAATCACACTGGACAGCTTCATCTACAGTTAACCGTTTAGCAGGGTTTGAGTGAATGATGCCGCCTGTTTGAACCTGATATGTGAGAATACTGTTGGCTGTGTCCCTGTCAATCACTCCCTCCAGTGTAGCTTCCTCAACAGTCATTCTTTGACCAGAGTCGCAATCAATAAGCCCTCCAGAAAGAAGCTGTGCACTTAGGAGCCTAAACATGGTTTCCCGGTCTATGAGACCTTCATGAGATGCCCTTAAAATACTTATGTTTCTTCCACATTTTAATGTTATTCTGCCACCTTCTTGGGGTCGCACTGGAAGAAGCCGTATTCCGGTGTTTTCCTGTAGAACACTTCTTTGTATCATATCTGTTAAAGAAACCCTCTCACAAGTGCAGGGGTCAATTAGATCTTTGCATGTACTTTGTCTCTCCAGAACTTTAGAAAGTAATGCTGAGGAGACCAAGTTCTGGTGGAAAGCCTTCTGTAGGGTCAACTGTTCTCCTGTGGCTGAAATCACCAGGAAGCCTGTGGAGAGCAGCATCTCAAGAACTCGGATGGCTATGGATTCTGGTATCACACCTTGAGCCAGAGCATCCAACAGGGGAACTATGGCAGATGGCACAGTAGAAATAATTTCCTTAGCTTTATTTAGTTCTTGGAGTCGGCATAGAGTTTGTTCATCAATAAGGCCGTGCCTTTTGGCATCTTGTAAGTCAAAGCACCTTTTTAATTCTGGTGAAATGATACCACAAATCATTAGCTGTGTCTCAAGCAACCTGACTCCTGTTTCATAGTCAATGAGGCCTCTTAAAACGGCCTGAAAGACTGAAAGGACTTCTCCAGTTTTCTGATCAATGGTACCTGCAATCACTTTATTCAGCTGAAAAGAAAACGCAAAAATATCAGGTCAGCCTGGTATACAAGGGTGAGAAAATTTCATAAAACTTATTTTGTGATTCTGTAAATAAATAATGCATTTTTTACATAAAATCCTCTACTTACCAAGGGCAGCAATGCTGTGAATGTTAGGCAGCTCAAATGCGCAAGTGATCTATGTCAGTGATCTATTCAACAGCACAGGATGTGATAAAAGCTTTGAAAACAACATGCATCTGTGAATTGAAAACTTAAGACTGTGTACATTAACAAGGTTAGTGAGGACACAACAGAGTAGATGATGAGAGTGAGAAAACAGCACATATCTAGAAGGCAATTCATGCTTTCTGCAAGTGGGTAAGATTAGAGTCTACTGACATGAAAGAGAGTATCAAACCCCATGCTACTGATGTTTACAGCATACAGACTTTTTTTCAGAAACAGTCAAAAAACTAAGGATCCAGATAAATTATTGCATACCCCCAAAACTACAACAAAATTATGTTGAAAGTATTCCTGGGAGTAAAGGCATTAAATGTAAACATACATTTTGAATACTGAATATTGTTTTGGGCATACTGACTGGCATGCAATATCAGATATCAACAGTTTAAGTTCAGGACAAGGTTTAAGAGATTTCTTATAGCTGCTATGGCTATAGCATATGGTCACTGTAACTATATGGTCTAGTATTACTCATATAAATCTCTTGGGCAGCTCCGTAGATCAAATAAATCCAATGCCACATTTAGAGAGGACCCGCAGGTTATTTTAGAGCATCATACTTATTTATCAAAATACCTCATACAGCAGTAGAAGAATGGCTTGTAAAGAAGAGTTAGAAAAATGAATGATTCTTTCTTTTACCATGCAAGCAGAGATTTAGATGTCACAGAAACTGAGGACCAGCATATGCAACATTGCATTTAATAAACAGTAATATCCAAGCACTTAAATAAACTCTACTCATGTTGTTTCCATGTACAAAACCCAATGTCACATCTATATATTTCCACAACCATGCAATAAAACTGACAATCCTGAAATTTCCTGTTTTAAAAAGAATATTACCTTCTCTTCTACCTTTTCATCCCCTGATGTTTTTGTTTCTTGTAGTTGTTTTAGAGACTCACTAAATAATAAATGATAACCTTCTTGAAGAGCTTTCACATGTTTTTCTAATTCATTTCTTTCTTCATCTGTCATTCTAAAATAATAAAAAAGTATGAAAAGAGTAATACAAGTTTTCACATGATAGAGATGTTACATTAGGTTTTGACTTTGTAAAGTACACAAGCATAAAAAAAAAAAAAAATCTGACCTCTCATAAAGACTGTTACTAGTTTTAGAATGATTATATATAAAAATTAAGGATTGTCCTTAAAACATCTAAAAATCCTTTCCTTGCCTAAGAAAGGGATTTTAGAGGAACAGGTCTAAACTGATATATAAGCACCACTCTAGTCAGCCTGGACTGTGAACCACAAAATCAGCAGTTCAAACCCACTGCTCCTTGAAAACCCTACACAGAGTTACCATGAGGCTGTACATATTTAGGGGAGTAGAAAGTCTCACTTTTCTCCCATGGAGCAACTGGTCAGAAACCCTATACAGGGTTACTAAATTGAAAATAACTCAATGATTAACAACAAGCATATACAAATTTTCAGTAAAACAATTATTGTTATTTGACAGAGGGAAAGATCCCATTGTTATTTCCAACTGGAAAAGACACAGTAGAGCACTATTACTCTAAATGAAACCTGTTTAATCTGAAGGATGAATAAGGAGGAAACCCTTAAGGCAATCTATCTATTCCCTAAGGTACAATACTTTAAAGAAGAAAAGAAAAACAAATCATTCTGGAATCATCACAAAAACAATGTCTGAAAGAGTTTTAGAAAAGAGTTGATTCTGTCCAAGCATGTCATTGGCTAAAATATCTGAAATACATTGCTGCAAAATGTAAGATTAATATAGAAATCATGTAACCCATAGGTCTCAGCTAAAAATATGAAGACCATATTTACACATAAATTTCAGATAGTACTACTTAGAATTAAGACTTGATTTGAAGTCTTAACCACACCAAGACTAGCTATTGATCCTTAACCTCTCTGAATCTATTTACATATCAGCATAATATAGGAAATAATGTATACTGCAGGTTTAGATAAAGACTGAATATGATAATTAAATTGTCTGTTGTTGTTGTTAAGCACTATCGAGTCGATTCTGACCCATAGCAACCCTGTATAGGGTTTCCAAGGAGCACTGGTGAGCTTGAACCACCAACCTTGCATTTCAAACAGCTTTGTAGTCGGGCGCATTAACCCACAGTGCCACACCAGGACTCCTAAAATTGTCTGTTATTAGTAACTAAATTGCGATTGTTTACATTTGAGTCCAATTAAAAAATATCTCAACTACATTTACCACCTTCTGCTTTGCTGAATACTTTTAAGACTATTTCCCTGCTTTGTACAGAACTAATGAAAACCAACATACCTGTCACCGTGTTTTGCCAAAAATAGCTGCAGGGTTTGAAGTACTTCTGTTAATTGTTCCTTCTTGGTTGTTATTTCCTCACTGGTGATCTACAAAGTAAATAAATTACATCAAATTTTACCTTCACAAGACTAAACAACATTAAAAAAAGAAAAACAACTAATCAAGTAAAAGGTCTACTTTTTGGGTGCCTCAAGTTAATAACCACTGCAATATCAGTGAGGAGAGCTGGATAAGAAGAACACTTTATTTAGAACCATGTTTATGGTAAGCCATTCTACCTATCATAATGACATTATTTTCATGAGGAAGTAATACATTAGATTATTCTTGCATTTTCCCCAGCCCAACTGTGAGTAAAGGTTGCCTTAAAACCCCAACTGGCCAGCTGTTCAGTACTTGTCTAATGGCATCCTTGTACATCTTAGTACTCAAGATGATAAACGAATATGGAACACTACTTCAAAAGAGTCTCTGACCTCCCTCCCCGTTGTTGATGCTAAAGTGCTGTTGAGTCGATTCCTATTTATAGCAGCCCTGTATAGGACTTCCAAGGAGCAGCTGGTGGGTTTGAACATCCGTTCTTGTGGTTCACAGGCTAGTGCTGATCCTACAGCCCCATACCAGGAGTCTTCTATATGTAACACTCATTTTGGGAAAAGCAACAAAAATGTGATGGAAGCATTTATCTGTGAGTGTGCAGATAAGGACTAAATAATTTCCATTACTAAGATCCACACTCGCAAAAGTCACTTTGATGGTCAGAGGACTAAAATTGATCTGCTTGGGGAAAAGCAAGAGGCTGTAGCACTATCTCCTAATCTCTCAGTTTATCACTTCTGAATAATTATTTTGGAAATTGCTATTCTTTAAAGTGAGTGAAAATGAACTTATGAACAGGTATATATACCCGTGTATTCTATTTAAAGTCTATTTTTCATGGTTATAAGTGAGATCATATTGATTTCTGATTTATAATTCACATCAAAATACTTTGAACAAAAAGATCACCAAATGTTCTGCGAGATTTGTAATTTGGACCATGGATTATATTTGGAAAAAGGTTTGTCTACTAAGTCCAAAACTAGTCTACAAATGTTTTGTAGAATTTACAACTAGAGAAGGAAAATACCAAAGGGTTCATAATCTGTTTCTTTAAAAAAAAAAACAACAACTTCATATTCAAAGAGGGGAAGTGTATTTTCAACTATACATTTGGGGAAAATTACTTTGTGAAGGGTTTTTAATTAGTTTTTAATTAAAATGTAATTGATTTCCAACTTTATATTTCTTCCACATTATATAAAATGTCCTGGTGTGGTTCTGTAGAAGCACTGGACTGCTAACCACAAAGTCTGCAGTTCAAACCCACCAGTCATTCCATGGAAACCCCATACAAGGTAGCTATGAGTTGGAACCAACTCAAAAGCACTAATCAACAACATATAAAATGCAATGTGTAAGAAGACTGAGGGCTAACACAGCTCTATTTTCATTGAATAATATTTCAAATATATACTTAAGTCCGTAATCTTTCCAAGGTACACATGTCTCATATCATAGGCAAAAATAGGTATGTTGTTGTTGTTAAGTGCCAGAGTTGGTTCCAACTCATCACGACCCTATATAGGGTTTGCAAGGAGCAGCTGGGGAATTTGAACTGACATCCTTGAGGCTCAAACCAACCTTGCAGTCCAGTGTGCCACACCAGGATTTCAAATCAGACATACAGACATTAAAGTTTTTCCTTCTTTAATCAATTCAACAATGTGTTTTGTAAATTACAGGTAATTCAGTTGCAATTCAATGCATAGCTAGAAAAGGAAGCCTAAAGTTTCCAAATGTCAGGCAGGGCAATAGAAAACAGTGTTGTTGTTGTTGTTATGTGCCGTGAAGTTGGTTCCGACTCATAGCAACCCTGTACAGGGTTTCCAAGGCTGTAAATCTTTACGGGAGCAGAAAGCCTCCTCTCTCTCCCGTGGAAAAGCTGGTAGTTTCGAACTGCTGACCCTGAGGTTAGCAGCCCGATTTTTAACCACTACATTTGTTAAGTGCCATCGAGTCGGTTCCGACCCATAGCGACCCTGAACAGGGCTTCCGAGGGTGTAAATCTTTACGGGTAGCGTAGTGGTTATGAATCAGGCTGCAAACCGCAATGTCAGCAGTTCGAAACTACCAGCTGCTATGCGGGAGAAAGATGAGGCTTTCTGCTCCTGTAAAGATTTACACCCTCGGAAACCCTGTACAGGGTCGCTATGGGTCGGAACCGACTCGACGGCACTTAACAACAACAACAACATGCTACCAGAGCTCCTTAGGGAAGTATTTATTAAGGGGACATTTTTACTTATTTTTAGTGTAAGCTTATTTTTAAAAATACAGCAGCAGTTCCAATGCTATCACCAACAGCAACAATACCGGAATTTATACTTTGACTATGAATGTAGGATCACCACTGGACTGTGACCCACAGGTCAGCAAGTCAAACCTACCAGCAGTTCCTTGGAAACCTTATACAGGGTCACTGTGAGTCTGAGCCAACTCAAGGGCACTTAACAACCACCACCAACGTATTAAGAGCTAAAAGCAGTGAAGTTGTTCAATAGACTCCATGGAACACTGACATCCACAAGTTGCAACTTTCCAACTAATGCTAAGTGGCTGGGGTATACAAGATGGCCCATGAACTGACTGCATTCATTTATATAAAGAAAATAATCTGGACAACTCCTGTGACTAATTGGTGTGGTGCTGTGGGTTAGTGCATTGGACTGCAAAGTCAGTTTGAACACAAGGTTGGCAGTTCAAGCTCACCAGCCACTCCTCAGAAACCCTACACAAGGTCACTACGGGTCAGAAAGAACCAACTCAACAGCACTTAACAATAACTGTAGAAAACGTCTTTATGAAATAGAAAAGTTCCAGAAAAGTGCAGCTAAGTTCATGTTAAAAAATGTTAATATCCTAATTTTTATTTACATTGTTCTTAAAAACATTTTGTTTCCATATGTGAGAATGAGACTGTAGCTATATGGTATGAGAGTATAATATGGATATATTCTGGGCACCAAACAGGATGACTCAGCTCTTTAGCAAGTCTCATCATCATAATTAGGAAGTAAGTCTATTAGAAGTAGCAGTATACATATGTCTATTTTGTAGAGTTCAGGCTTTGGAATCAAATACCTTATTATACCACCTACTAGCTTTGATTCCTTAGGCAAGTTACTTAACCTCTCTGATCTTCATTGTAATTACCTATAAAAATGAGGGACATGAATGCAAAGAACTAAACATTGAGCCAGGTGGATTCTATCAACCCAGTAAACTGTATTATTAATTCAAGACCTCAGTGAATACCTTTTGCTTAGAGAAGAGAGATTTTTCAGCTTTCTCTCCATCTCTCAAAGTCTTGCTGATATTTGATACCCATTTCTGCAATTCTTTGGCTTTTTCAACATGCTCTTTCTTTTCTTCTTCCAGTGATTTCTGATAGATGTGAGTGGTAAAAAAGATATTATCTGGTAAATGATCGTGACCTCTCCACAGAAAACAAGAATGTAAAAATATTTTCATCACACAGGTTACTGAAACATTTTATTCATTCACTTAGCCATGTGTAACATGTTGCCTAGCAGATGTACTTCCAAAATGTTTATGGTGGCAAAGAAAGCTGTGACAAACATTCTTTAATGATCAGTCTAACCTCCCAGCTGTTCCATCAACATGACAAGTAAACAAACTCAATTTTATTCATGAAGCACTAGAAGACCTTTGAATTGCTGCTTTTGCATTAGCATTACAATCATGATTGTCTTGAGAAGTATGAAACAATGTAAAGCTGAAGGAATAGAGAATGTCTACGTAATATATATAAAAAATTACAGAGTGGGAAAAAAAAAAATCCTCCCCATCCTCCGGCACATAATACACTCATAATGTTAGTTTTTAATTCCAAAATCTTAACTAAAATGAGAGAAGTAAAAAAATTTTAAATGTAAAGAGGTCCTCTGTATAGAGAATGACTTAAAACTTCATTATTTCGAGGCAATGAGAAACACTGCAGGCTTAAGGGGATGCAAACAGACATCTTTCTCTTCAATTCCAGGGTGCTTTCAAAGGTCTCCTTTCCATGAGTGCAACTGCATCATTCGGGTGGCGCTCATCAGCCTTATCCCATATTCCAGGTAAATCTTGTCATTTTAGTGTGGACAAGATTTAAAAAAAAAAAAAAAAAAAATATATATATATATATATATATATACTAATCTCAAAACTAAACAGGACCATTTTTAGAGTAGTTAGTCTTTTGCTGTTAATTTTAAAATTACTTTATTTTTGTAGCAGTCAAGTTATTTCCTAATTTCAAGAGAGAAAGAAACAGCATTTCAAAGATGTTACAGAAATGATTTGCCCATGTAGTTAATCAATACAATCACACTCTGGACAGCTTGCTTAACAAGAATACATGGCATCCTGTGCAGTTATTAAACAGGAGAGCTGTCCATTTATGAAGAATAATAGAGCGTAGAAATTCCTGTCATCAAGGGCTCAGAAACTTCTAAGAGTTTAAGCCCTGTGTGGAAATCAAAATCAGTTTTTTCTAAGGCTTCCTTATATGTCAATTTTCTTTTTGTTTGGGGACATATGATATTTCTGGCATAAGACTTTTGATCTTTAAGTTTCATAGCAATGAGGACATCTATAATACCTACCTGGAGAGCCTCTTCAATTGACAACCGAGAGTGAACCTGTGGCTCTATAAGCCCCCCTGTCAAGTACTGAAATTCCAAGCATCGGATTCCCATATCCTTACTTATGATATTTGCATTCACAGCTTCCACCACTGACATCACTTTGTTTGTGACCGGATGGCCAATCCCTGTAATTACTAACTCACACTGCCTAAGCTGTTGGGCAAACCCCTCATCAACTAGGCCTCTCTGCAAAGCTTCCGCCACCCGATACTTTTTGCCAGTAAGAGGATCAATTATCCCCCCTGTAGTGACTTGGGCTTCAAGGCATCTGAGAGCAGTAATCCGGTCAACTAAATTTCTACGTGAGGCCTTTAGTACAGAAATCCTTTCTCCACTAGCAGTCAGCCAATACCCTGCAATAGGACTATGCAAATCCTTCTTGGGAACTAACTGGCTCATCAAAGAATCTGCAAGTTCTGTAAGTGTGATGAGGCCTTCCTGATACTTTTTGACTAAGGCTTTGTCAACTATTCCCTGCTCTATAGCCTCGTTAATATTGAACTGTAATCCTGTTATAGTATCAGTCAGCATATGAGAAGGATGTCCATAGGACTCAAAAAATGTGGCTTCCTTCCACTGGTACTGCTGCGCTGAAAGTTCCAGATAGGTGCTTTTTTCTACTAGGTTTCTCTGGAAAGCCTCATATGCGGTCAGTTCTGCTCCTGTTTTAATATCAACTACCGAAATTTTATGAGTTTTCTCTACATTGAGATTGGAAATGTTCCTCTCCCCAAATGGAAACAGAAAGCACTGGCAATCTACATCAAATACACACAATCGCAATAATTCTGAGTAATACAGAGCTTGCTTGTTATTAGGATTGGGAAACACTCTTGTGTTGCTTGATGGCTCGTGTAAAAACTGTAAAATGGCATTATTCAACAAGCCCTGCTGCAGAGCAATTTCTGGAGGAACACGGATGCCTCTCACAGGGTCGATGATACCTCCACTGGCAAGCTGGGCCTCCAAGATATGTTTACCTTTTTGTCTGTCAAGCATTCTATTTTCCATGGCTTGAAACACTGACAATGTCTTAGAAGCACATGAATATCCTACGGCGGCTTTCTCTGCCTCCTGGAGCCTAATTTTGAATTCAGGGTCAACGACTCCTTTAAGGACTGCATCTTCAACAGAGTATGTCTGCCCAGAAATGGGGTCGATTATAAAACCAGTTGCAGCCTGTGCTTCTAAAAATGCTAAAGCCATCATTTTGTCTATTATGAATTTCTTGGCTGCGGAGGCAAATGAAATCTTTTCTTTGGTGGATTCTAGGTAAAGGCCTGCAACTGAGGTGGCTTTTGTCAAAAACCTGCTAAGAGTTTTCTGAACTTCTTCAACAGTCTTAAGACCAAGTCGCAACTGCTCAATAGTTCTCATGTCCAGCAGCTTAGCTTCAACCAACTGCTTGCCAGTTACAGCACTCTGGAGCCCTTGAAATGTAAATTCCTCATCCCTGACTGAACATGCATGGTCTCCATTAAAGTTATGGAAAATCTCTGAGTCTAAGGCGTTCTTAAGAAAATCTTTCTTGATTCCACCAGATGCTCTGCACCCATCAAGCATCCATTCTTCAGCACTGAGAACTGGGTTCTTTTCTTGTTTTAATGTTGTGACCCCCGCATGCATATCATACTGCTTGTTCTTAGCTATCTGTAATGGGAATTTATAAGACGTTAAAAGTCACCTAAATAATAGTATATGTCTCTTTCTTTACACATTCTCAATTCAAACATAAATCCCAGAATAACAGAGGTAACATAAGAGAGGAAAATTTTTTAATCTAGGAGAGTTCAGAAATAAGTAATATTATTTTAAAAGTCTGAAGTTTACTTTAGATAGCAAAGGTATTAAATTGGTATGTTTTTAAAAAGTTATAGATAAAATTTGGCCATAAAACATATTAGAAATTAAAGGCAACTGCTTAATTCTTCTACTTTTTTATGACCATGTTTTTCTAAATATGAATTCCCACATATTTAGCAGAATATCCGTTATATTTGTATGTTCAATCTCAAACATTTAAAATTTAAAGAATAATAGTTTACAATATTCAAATTGGATACTGAAAAAAAAAAAAAAAGTTTTTTTTTTTCATATCTGAATTATAGCCAGACACACTCATGACAGAGTTTTAAATAACTCTAGGTGTAGCACTGTAGAATCAGCACTGGATTGTGCACTACAAGGTCACCAGTTGAAACCCACCAGTTGCTCCTCAGAAATCCTATACAGTTTGCTGAGTCGGAACCGACTCAACAAGACTTAACAACAACAACAGTTAGAAGTAAAGGGAAACAAAAGAAAACAGGAAAGTTGACAGTAAGGTAGTTGGTAAGGTCTCAGAATACATAATATACCTCTAAGGGTGTCAAGAGCTTCACCAATTCCATTTCACAATTGTCATCTTGAAACCTAACAGGTGGTCGGGAATTGTGCAGGGCTTGATCTCTTATCTTCTCTGATAGTCTTGTAATAGGATTTGTCTCATCAAAAGTTATCTGTAATTCAGTGCTTGTTTGAGAAAAATACTCAGAATAACACTGCTGGCTTTTCTGGACTTCCTTTGGTATCTGTTCAACAACCCGATGTTGCCATTTTTCTTCCAATTGCTGTGGCTCTTGAGACCATTTCAACAGAGGTGATCCGGCTCCTGAGTGAAGTTGCCCTGTGTTCCTGGAGGAGAGCTCTCCAGAGTGCTGACACTCCTTCACTGTCATTTCAAACTCAGGTTTGAAGTTACAGTTTTGGGTTTTCTTTTTTTGAATGTCACACTGGAGCAAAAGTAATTGATGCTCGTGTTCCTTTATTTGTTGATCCATTTTTTGCTTCAGGTTTTCAACTTCACATTTCTGAGCTATCAGCTCCTCCTCTAGTTTCCGACATTTTTGGTAATGATTTGCTTCCACATTCTTCCCTTTCTGCATTTGCTCACGATATTGCTGAAGCTGTCGTTCAAGTTCTTTAATATTTGTTTCACAAACCCTCGCATTCTCTTGAGCTCTGCAGTTTTCTTGTTGAAGAGACACAAAATCAAGTTTAATACCCGAAATATCATTTTCAGTGACAACTTTGGAGTCCATTAGTTTTTCCATCTTTTTCCTAAACTCCTCTGCTGAACGTTTGAATTTATCAGATTCTTCCTGAAACAGAACCATCTTTCTGTGTGTCATCTTCTCCTCTATAGTCTTCAGGTGTAGTTCATTTTGTATTTTTTTCAACCTGTTGTTTAACTCTTGCACCTGAGCTTCCTGTAGCTGTACTTTCTGCTCTCCCAGCCGTTTTTCCTCTTTGGAAGCATTCAGTTCAGCATTCAGACTTCTAACCTCTTTCTCAGTATTCTGTATGATAATGTTTTGCTGGTCACACTTTTGCTTAAATTCACTAACTAAATTTTGACTTTTGGCTAGGTCATCTTCTAGGCATTTAATTTTCCTATGGAAATCCTGTTCTGTTCTTGTCTGTTTGTGCAAGTGTTCATTTGTGTTGCGTAGCTGCTCTTTAAAACCATCTGCCTGAATTTTCAGCGTTTGACATCTTTGCTGGATAGCTTGTTTCTCTAAAACTACATTCTCTGATTCAGCCTGAATTCTCTGCATCATTAATTTGGTTTCATTATTCTTCCTAGTAAGCTCATCTACTTTTTGTTTTAGCATTTCTGCACATTCATTACTTTTCTCCAATTCTTCATTAAGCTTTTGGATTTTAACACTATTTTCTTTTTCAGCTTTAATATTTTGAAGCAACTGCTCATGGCTTTTCTCAAATTGTTCTTTCAGATGATCTGATTTTCTCTGGCAGACTCGTGCTCTTTCATTAGAAAATTCCTTCTCATCCTGAAAAGAATTGATTTGTGAATTTAAATGTTGGATATTCCTCTCAGTTATAGCATGTGTCCTAGTAATTCTGTCTACTTCTCTTTGTAGTTTACCTTTTTCCTGTTGGAGACATTCTAATTCTACCTGGTAATTGTGCTTTATTTTTTTAAGATCATTAGCTTCTTGCATGACCTCTTCAGCTTTATCTGTGGTTTGATTCAACTGCCTACTAAGTTCTCTGAGCCGTTGAGAATATCCCTGTTCTACCTGATCCTTCCTTTCCAACTCCACTTTAAGGCACTTTAATGTATTGTTGGTTTCTTCCAGTTTTTCTTTTAGCAAACGAGCCTTTTCCTCAGATGATGTCTTTTCAAGTTGGAGGGCGTTGAGTTCAAACTGCAGCTCTCTCATGTCCTTTTCAGCTTTTCTATTGGCGAGCATTAGTTCATCTACCTGCTGTTTGAGTTCTTCTGCTTTATGCTTATCATGCTCTGTGTGAAGACCTGCACAAGTTGGCAATGCATTTTCTCTACAGGAATACTGGATTTCAGTTATTTTTCTTCTTGCTTCCAATTCAATTTTCTGCTTTTCTTTCAACTCTTTCTCGGCTATCTGTTTCTGAAATGCAAGGTCTTTTTCCATCTGCTTTACCAGCTTCAAGAGTTCTTCCTCATTGTCTTTCTTTCTTTTTAATTCATCTATTAACTTATTTTTTTGTTGCTCCAAGTCATTGAGACTTGAATCTTTCCTTTTAAGATGATCTTCCAGTGTTCTCCTTGTAAAAGTATTTTCCTGTAACTGATTATGGTAGTTGAGGAGGTTTTCTTCCACAGCTGCTCTTTTGGCCTCGGCCTCCAATGTGAGCTGTCTCACCCGCTCCAACTCCCGTTCGGCAGCTTCCTTGTCTCTCACACTGGTCTCAAGTTCCCTGCGATACTTCTTGGCTTCACTTTCAGCTCTTAATTTCTGTAGAGCAATATCTTCTACATTCCTTTGCTGCTTTCTCAGTTCATTTTCTGCAGCCTCTTTGACCTTCGGGAGTTCTTCCTCTACTTGGGACTTTTGTTTCTTAAGTTCAGCCATCATTTTTTCCAGTTCACATATCTTTCCTGTAAGTTTGCTGTTCTCAATCACTGTTGCCTTCTGACGCTGAAGCAGATCTGAGTATGCCCCATGTTCAGAAATCTCCTTACACCTTTTAATCTACAAAAGATGTTTTGAAAATGTCATACCTGCTTTATTCAAATTCATCTTACAAAATAGTGTTTATAAAAGCACTTACAAAACCAAGTAAACCCAAAACAGAGCAAGCACCAGCACCAGCACCGTCCTCTGTGAGAGAAAGCTTCAGAAAAGCAAGACAAAAAACCCTTCATGGCAGGGTTTATATATACTGAAGAATCTTTTTATTTTTGTCTCTTGGGAATAATTTTATTTAAAAACTAGTGAGCTCAGAATTTTGCAGCAAGAAGGAACCTTACAAAACATATAGCGTGATCCCAACCTTTTACAGATGAAGACACTGAGATGCAGACTCACAGAATGGGTTAGTGACAAAACAAAAACGAAAGCTCTCACTACAGTGCTCTTTCTGCTCATACTGCCACTTAGTTCTCTCTACAAGTTAAAAAGATTATTCAATATACAGAGCCACATAGCACTAAAAACTTAATTTGTAGGACCTAACCCAATGAAATTGAAGAGGATATTTATGCTCCACTGTTTTATGGTTAAAGAAATAAAAAATACAGAACTTTGGAATCGAGAGTAAAATCAGAAAATAATACTTAACATAAGGAAGGAGGAAATTTTCATGAAAACTTGCAATTCAAAAATCAACTTCCTTCGTTGCTTATAGTTGCTGTTTCAAGTTTAATAATCAGAATTGCTAATGCAAAGGCAGCTGCAAGTCCCTGGTGTTTGAAAACTATGTGCTTCTTGTACATACTCACAGATTTTTGACATCTATCATATGAATCCACCTTGACAGGTACCTTTAGATACTCCATAAATAAAGAGATTTGTTAAATAGAAATGTTTTATTGAATATACTTAGGGAAGTAAGTCCTAATCAGTAGAATAAATATGATTTTTATTTTTTTTAATCTCTCTCCATTGATGACAGAATCAGTCTCAGCTGGGAGGAATACTTTGACACTTTGACTACAGAACTACACGATCACGGTTAGTTTTTAATTAGTTTAATTTTTCTTTATAAATACCATAAAGCTGTTAGTTTCATATGACCAAATCAAAATTACCACAATTAGGAAAAAAAAAGTAAGAATAGAGAAATTATTCTAAAACCAATTTTTTTTTCATTAAGACACTTTCAGAATTTATATTATATTCCACACAACCTATTTGTTGTTGCTATTGTTATTAAGTGCCGTCAAATTGGTTCCAACTCATAATGACCCTGAATAGGGTTTCCAAGGAGTTACTGGTAGGTTTGAACCACTGATCTTGCAATTAGCAGTTCAGTGTTTATCCTACAGCACCATACTTGTTATTGTTTTTGTTGTTAAGTGCCATTGAATCAGTTCCGACTCATAGTGACCCTGTATAGGGTTTACGAGAAGTGACTGGTGAGCTTGAACTGCTGATCCTGCAGTTCAAACGGACCTTGCAGTCCAACGCATTAACCCGCAGCGCCATACCAGAACTCCTACATCTTACTTAGCTTTCTCTAATTGCTTAATAACGAGTAAATTTGATAAGAATTTCTGCTATTCTCTTTGCTAACCTAAATACTGTTTTTACCAAAAATTCATTTAGAAACAAATCTCATCACAGTCCCTATTTCCTTTATTTTATTTTCAGAGCAAACTCTTAGTGACACTGAAGCATTTCACCTGTTTAAATATCAAGTCTTCAACATTTTACAAGTAGACAATTTCTAAGACAGTTTTATATGTTGGTTCCCTATCAAGGCTCCTTTGTTTTGAGCCTTTATTTTTTTCCTTGATCATGTTCTGAGGTTAAAAAAAAAAATAATATATGCCATAGAGAAAAACTTCTCTTGCTGAACCCTCAGTTACTTAATTAGAGTCACTATAGTGATTGATTACTAATAATCTCATTGTGTGGATAACTTTGAATGTTTTCAAAAATGCTAGAAAAGTATTAGAAATAATTTAGTCCTGCTACTTGAAAATATCATGGACTGCCAGAAAAATAGCAAATGTGTCTTAGAAGAAGAACTTCCAGAATGCTCCTTAGACATAAAGATGGAGAAACTTCAGCTCTCATACTTTGGACATATTGCTAAGAGGGACCAGTCCATAGAGAGGAACATCCTGTTTGGAAAAGTGGAGGGTCAACAAAAAAAAGGAAGATCCTTAACAAGATGGACTGACACACTGACTCTAAAAATTGGGAGGATGGAATAGGATAGGGCAGTGTTTTGTTTTGTTGTGTACAGGGGTTGCTATGAGTTGGAACAGCGTACAATAAAAAAACTCGTTGATTTGCTTTCTTCACATAGAAATAACTTCTCCAGGTGTCCTCTAAATATTTCCAATATTTGCAATTAATATCTAATATATTTCGCTCTCAGTACAGACTGGAGAATCTATTACTTCTAATATCAATGAACATATTCTCACATTTCTCTAAACTAATATGAATTTAATTTTTTAATTTCACTTGCATCTTTCTGTGATTTTTTTCATGTTTATTATGAAAATTCTGCTCTCAATCCAAGGTTTCTCAAAAGGCATCTTCTCAGACTCAGTTCCAGAAAAAACTACTCCCTTGAGTCAAAAGCTGAACTAGGTATGCTTTATACAACATTCTATTCTTATATCCTTAAAGTGGTAAAATTTTAACCTGAAATGTTTTCTTTTATTACTTGTCTACATCCTATGTAATTTTAAAAATCTCTTTCTTTGACTGTTCTCTCATAAACTATATTGTTGTGATTTTTAGTTTACATTAATCTTTGGCATGTAAAAGACAGACAAGCGTTATTTATGCATATTTGAGGTTTTTTGAAATATCATTTGTTTCTACCAACTTCTAGTATATAGTATCATCAGAAAAAAATTAACAAAGTGGCTCATGCATGTACAATCAGATATACTTTAGAGCAAAGGAAAGAAATTTAAATTAATTCATTCTACATCTAACCACCACACATATAATTAAGATTTAAGAAAAGAAAAGGATGTTACCTCATAAGCAAGATGTATGCCAATTACTAGGATGGCCACAAATATTCTGGTTCTCTTCCTTTATAATCAGCCCAAAGGAAGCTGATTATAAAGTCTCGCAGTGAGCTATGTTAGTGTTTAGTCGCAAAAATGTTAACTCTGAACAGACTAAAATAGTTTACAAAAACATTTTTAGAAACTAAGAAAGTAAGATCCATTAAAATTTACTACTGTTTTTGGTCTTTAATTATGAGAATAGTTACTTAAGTATAATCATTTTCATAATTTTAATATTTCAAAATGATATGGTTTATGCCCCATGGTTTCCTTACTTTAGAATTCAAGTTACTATCAATTTACTATTTTTGTCTGTTCTGAAGTTAAAAATATAGAGAATTTCAAGGGAATTCATATAGCTTAATTCTTTAAGACAACCTTTATATGAGAATATATTTTTATAATTTACTCCTTACTATCCGTATTTCAACATATAATTATCATTTGAAATATAAAACTAAGATTGTCAAAGTCCTCCAAATTAGAATTGTCACTAAAGGAATAATGTCATCTTACACATCATACCTTTTAGCAAAAATAGAAGCAAAAACAAATCTCAAACAAGTAACATATACCACAGTTCTCTAAAGGTATCAGGATTCTAATCAAATGCCTGCTACTTCTAAATGAGTTGTATTTAAGCTTTAATTCTTTGAAGCTGTGAATTAATTTTAGAACTCATGAAACAAATATTTCTTGCAATATTTCTGGAGATATCATAATAGTATTAACCAAAACACCTATGCTTCAACGAACTAATGTGGAGAGAAAGTTGAATAATATTTGCCAACATTTTATAATTAAAATGGAACTATTTAATTAAGACACTAATGTAATCATATTACAGTTAAAATATTTTTAGAAAATCTTTTTTAAAAATCTGGGCTTCTACTTTTTATTTAACTAGAGTTTTATAGCTTAAGAATTAATTGCAAATCAGCAATTTATCACAAAACTTTTTTTTTGTTTTTAATTTCCTAAATCATACTGTAGGAAACTTCAAAAACCTCATAGTAAAATTCCATTATCTTTTAATTCTACTCTCTACAAACTTTTTAAAGTCACTCCCATATAAGTATTCAGTTCCTATATTTGTTAGCTATTCTAGTTAATGGTTACCTCCTCCTCTTCCAACCTCTTCAATGAATCACCAGCAAATTTAATATATTGTGTCATGAGCGTGACCAGAGCAGTATACCGGGTCCTTAGATCCATGAACTATAAGGAAAAGAAATAAAAAATGTTATTGCCAGTTGCCTTGATGAATTAAATGAATTTTGAGAAATAATTATATTATTAATTAGGCTTTGAGACAACAAAGTACTTAACTTTCCAATTATATAACATAAAAGGAGAGGAATGAGCTTATTAATACTGTATAAACCACATTAAGTGACAAACACCTTCTAAATTTAATCAAGACGTACATAAGGTTTTCTCTGCATTAATAACTGATATTGAATAAAGACTGTAAAAGAACTTTTACCATTCTTTTCCCCAACTTTCTTCTTCATCTCTGCCACCACCACCTCCCTTTCCTATTTTATTACCTCTTGAATAAGGAGATCTGCTGAGCTCTGCATTCTTCGGCGCTTCACTGGTGATTTTTGTTGTGAATCTACCATGGCTCGGTAGGTCATTGTTTGTAATTCATAGTCCTGTATAAAGGATCAATAAGATTAAATTAATTCAGGCAAAGCTCTAAACGTTGGTTCTATAGTGATTCAACACAGAGAAATGCAGTATAGTCTAGTTTCACTGAAACTGCAAAAGTGTATTTTTAGAAATTAACCCAATCTGGGATGTTTCCAAGATTGAGGTAAAATCAGAAAAATTTGAGTGATCAGGAGGAAAGTTTCCAAGTATACTGGAAGTTCATGGAAACATTTCTTACAAATTTCTAATTATAGTCAGCCTCCCTTTCCCCTTGGAACTATGGCTCTAGATGGCTAAAGCTGAGAATCCACTAACAATGAGCTCAAAAGATGAGAAATGCTCCTGAAATTAAAAATCATTAGTTCTTTCATGGGATGTTCTAACAATGTTAAGAGAGCAAAGGAGAAAGATAAAATTGAATGGAGACTAATTTCAGATCTATGCATATATTCCGGACTGTGTGAGTGTGAGTAACAGGAAGAAGAAGAATGAATGAATGAATTAGGAGCTGTGATAAGGATCAAATTTCACACAGAATTACAGATTAAATCTCAAAGAAATTCAAACGAGGATTCTCTGTTTTACTTTTAAACACAGAAATAAAAGACTTGTAAATGTTTTAAAAGTGATTTTGTTAAGTGATGCCAAGTTGGTTCTGACTCACAGCGACCCGATATAGGGTTTCCAAGGAATGATTGGTGTGTTTGAACCGCCAACCTTCTGGTTAGCAGTCCAGTGCTTATCCTATAAAATTCAAAATCATAAAAAGACCAGGCTAACTGGTCAGATGAGACTGGCAGAACCTGAGACTATGGTCCTTAGTCTTCCTTCAGGTCTGGAATGGAACTCACCTCCATGGTTCAATTTTCAGTCAACCAATAAAGAGTTATCTTTGGGGGGTAGGGAGGCCAATACCACCAGTGAGGTACAAATACCATAGAATGGTCAACCATTTGAGATCAAAAGAGCAGCATTTAACTAAGAACAAAGTTCCAAAGGGTGAGGAAAGGAGAAAGAATGGAAACTAGAAACACATGAAGTTACACTGAATGGATTACAATAGAGACAAAATGAAGGACATGATTTGTTGTAAATCTTCACTCAATTCACAATGAGAAGCTAAAAAACAATAAAAAGATTACCCCAAAACCAATACTCATTCTTGCTATAATGCCTCTTTTATAAGTAATTTTATTTGTTCATCAACTATTGGAATAAAAGTAGAAAGACATACAATTAGACAATGGCAAATCTATTATCATTTGGGTAAAGATTTATTAATAAAATCATTATGAGACTTTCCTACTTGAATCAAGATTTTTTCTAAGATTTTGCTTGTTCAGCAACACATTTTCAATAAAATCATTTTTTTAAAGTACACTGTAGAATCATATACCTGGAATGCTAAATTTAACACAAGTACTGCAATCTTCTTACCTTCACTGTAGTTGAATATTGTTCTGCATATTTTTGACATTCATCCATTTTGCTCTGCTTCATTTCTATTTCAGACACCAGCATCTATAGAAACATGATGTTTAGAAGACAAAGGACAAGGAGTTTTATGCTATTCTCCTATATATTTGTGATAACTCCGGAGCTAACATTAAACAGTATAGTTTCTTAGTCCTTTGATCTTAATATTTAATTTGCTTGTGGGTAAATGACTAACTTCCAGATTAAACCACTCTCATGGGTCTTATAAAGCAGAAACTATTAAATTCCATTGGGTTCTCTCTCTCTCCTCTCTTCTTTCTGCCTTCTGCCTTCTCTGTCCGGCAGAGGTCACCTTCCCCTTCCTAACCCTGAATAAAAGTCTCTAGATAGGGGAAAAAAAAAAAAAAAATTCCATTGGAATTGTTCAAAATCAGACTTGAAGTCCTTGGCCCCCTACCAGTTTCTGATCAAAACACAGCAAGAATTTATTGTCCCTGAGACTGTACATTTTTATAGGAGCAGACAGCCTCAACTTTCTCCCAAGGAACATGGCTGGTGGGTTTGAACCACTGACCTTGCAGTTAGCAGCTCAATGCTTAACTGACAGTACTACAGGTTTCCTTGTTGTGGATTATCTCATTTAAAGAGGTATTACTACATGCAACTGACAAATGAAGAAACTGGGGCACACAAAGTAACTTGGCCAGATCACCTACCTAGTAAGTAATAGAGCTGGGATTTGAGCCCAGATAGATTGACTTAGGAGTCCTGGAGTGGCACTATGGGATACATATTGTTGTTGTTAAGTACCGTGGAGTCGGTTCCAACTCATAGTGACCCTGCACAGGTTTCCCAAAGCTGTAAATCTTTATGGGAGCAGAAAGCCTCATCTTTCTCCCACAGAAAGCCTGGCAGTTCTAAACTACTGACCTTGAGGTTAGCAGGCCAATTCGTAACCAGAGCTCCTTGTAGGATATATACTGAACTGCTAATTGCAAGGTTGGCTGTTCAAACCTACCAGCTGCTTCACAGAAACCCTAAACAGGGTAGTTATGAGTCAGAACCAACTCAGCGGCACTTAACAACAATAACAAATATGGAATAAAAATCTCAAGGCATTCAACTGTCTGTCAGATGTGGTTAATGACTTATATTTATCTCTTGTTTTTGTTGTTAAGTGCTGTTGAGTCGATTCCAACCCATAACAACCCTGTACAGGGTTTCTGAGGCTGTAAATCTTTATGGGAGCAGAAACTCTCATCTTTCTTCCACGGAACAGCTGGTAGTTTCAAACTGCTGACCTTAAGGTTCGCAGCCTGATTCATAACCACTACGCTACCAGAGCTCCTCTATATTTAGTATTCCACAAAACTATTCTAGACATCAAAGTATCAAAGAGTTTTCATACCTATGACTAACTGATCATTAGGAATTTGAAAATCATTCCTTGTTCCTTATGCTTCCAAAAATAACTTCTACAAAATCAAAATAAATGATCATGTACATTTGGGTTGCAGGATTTTAGGATTTGTGATTGACTCCCCACCTTCATCCACACAACTGCTAACTTTTTCATTTAACATGGAATAAGAATCATTAACAAAGATAGGGCTTGTTATGGACCAAATGCAGACACAATCTTAGTACAAGGAAGCATTTTGACATACCTTCTGTTGATTCAACTGTGTGGCTAGGGTTTTACTATTTTCAGGCTGATTTTCCTGAATTTTTCTCTGAGTAGTTTCAACTTGCTGGATCCAGTCATCTAATGGGTGATAGGTATCTCTGTAGTACTTCAGGAATTTGCCAACACTTTCTAAGTCTCGTAACCTAAGAAAATAATAAAAGAATCATCAAAATTTCTAACAATATTCAACTGGAGGGTAGAGGGTCTAGAGAAAGAAACAATAAAAGAATTGTACTACAAATGCAGTCAGCACAGTAATACGAGTATGCATACAGAATTCAACATTGTTCCATACGGACATTGGTCAAATACAAACATTTACCCTCAGATCCAATTTGTGCAATTTTGAGGTATTGATTATTCTAAGGCCAAGTTAAGAATCTAAAGCAAAAAGGCAGAAAAAAATGGAAACATACTCTTAAATATTACTAGCCAGCAGGTCCTGACTAGCCAAGACTTGCATCAAATGGAAGTCTAAGTTGAAATGATGACAAGGTAGTGAATCTGTGAACTGTGACTAAATTTCTCTGCTTCTATGATTTTAAAACTGCCACATTAAACCTACTTGTCATATACTTTACAAATATGAAAAAATGTATATTTAAATCTAAATTTTTCTTCTTAAGAATGACACTGTATCATAAAAGTATTTTATTTTTAACATACAGGAAAATGAATGAGAAAGTACATTATTCCATTTGTTTTCAAATGAGTCTTAAAACCATCCCAATTCCCTTTTACTGTTTTATTTTCATCTCGGGATGAATAATTTTTACTTTCTTTCTTTGGTTAAAATGAGCATCAAACCCAAAACCCACTGCTATCAAGTGGAATTGGACTCAGAGTCACTCTGTATAGTGTTTCTGAGGCTAACTCATATGAGAGCAGAAAGCCTCATCTTTCACCTATGGAGCAACTGATAGGTTTGAACTGCCAACCTGAAGTTAATAGTTCAGTACTTATCCTACAGTGCCACTGGTGATTCTTCAAAAGTAAAATCAAGTTATATCAATTTCTTTAATTGCCTTACTGTATATACAGACTGCTATAGCCTAGTAATAATTAGAAAATTATAGTTTTTCTTTTAAAAGAGTAAACAGTCTAACTACACAAATGTCAAAATAGATTCATAGTTTTAATAATATTGTTGTTTTTAAATGATGTCAAGTCAGTTCTGATTCACAGCAACCCTATATTGGGTTTCCAAGGAACAGCTGGTAAGTTTGAACCACTGACCTTGAGGTCAGTAGTCCAGTGCTTATCCTATGGCATCACACCCAGGACAAAATTTTTAATAATAGAGTACCGAAAAATACATATTTTAAAGATGAATGTCTTAGTACCACTACAGCTCTTAAACTTTACACAATTAGCTATGAAAGTTAAGAAAAAAAAGTCAGATTTTATCCTGTATCCACAGGGAATAAATGTGTGCTAAAACTACACAGAGTATACGAACCTGTTGTCAATCTGAACATGAACATTTTGCCATCTTTCTACTAAATAGTCTGCTTTCTCTTTGTGCCAGTAAAAATCAAGGTCTCGTTCTTTATATGTTTTAAACATCTCATCACTGATGGTTTTCGCTTTCTGCAACTCATCCTCTAATTCATGGAACACTTCTCTCTTTTCATCTACTTCAGATCGCCATTGCTGAAACACAGTAATTGATTACAGTTACTAGAATGTCAACCAATCACTGAGTGAGCACATTATTTACCTATCTCTACAATTTAGATAAACAATTGGTATAGAATCACATAAAGGAAAGAGTATCTTCATACATAAAAACAGAATACTGAATTGAGTCTTAGTGAAATTGCCAATATTTGATGTTAATTTTCTCTGAAAAAAGACTACTTTATGAAGTTTGACCTACTAGAATTTGCCTATCCTTAGAATAACTGAAATATGTTCAACATAAGCAATGTTACTTTTTTAAACAAGTCTTTTATTATTATTATTTTAAATAACTATCTACTAAATCCCAAAAAATGAATACATGCATTACAAGTCCCAGTTGGCTTGCAATAAGTAGTTTCACTTTGTGCTTTATAGGTATGACTAGAATATAGATGTCCTTGATAAACTCCTCTATTGACCTTGATTCTTTTCAAATAACTGCCTCTTTTTGCAAGTGAATCTGTCATAAATAATTTAACGTTAGCTGCAAATCCTGTTGCTGCTAATACAAGCTGATTATAAATAGTCAAAAGGTACATATTTCAAAATGAAAATCTCCTTAAATGTATTTATGGGAAACTGTGGTATAACATCAAATATGAAATAGAATAAATGTAAATATATTGAACATAAGATATTTAATGTTAGACATATGAAGATTTGAGCTGCATACTAGAAAAACGTTTCTACAATATAATCTTGAAAAATAACTAATAGTAAGACGCAAACCTTTAAAGTACTTATTAGATTCTCAATATTATTCTTGTCAGCAATAACTGCTTCTTCTTCACATAGCTTAGTTTCATAGAGTTTTACAAGGGCTTCTGCAGCTTGAGTGTTTTTTAACACCAAATTAACTGTTTTCAATCTAAAAAAAAAGGGATGTGGGAGATTAAATAATAGCCTCATATTAGGTAAATTATTTTTTCCTATAATTAATTTATCCCTTAAGCACCATTATTACAGATGATATTAGCATGTTCTTCATTTTAGAATACTTGGAACACTCTCTTCTAAATGGATATGTGCCCCAACCCTGCCCACAAGCAGAATTTAGCAAGGGATTTCAGTACAAAAAGGTCTTCTTTCAGCCATGTTTAGTCCACGGTTGAATGAAAAATTCTGTACATTATTGTATCTGAGCTAACCAAACTAAAGACTAAACTCTAGGAGGGGCATACATTGTGCTCTGATTTCTGAGACACAATTCCCTTTCAACACTACGAAGCATGGCAAATCCGTAGAAATATTTAGCATTCAAGGGGGCTTCAAACAGTTTGTTGAAAAATTCCATTCTCCATAATTCTAGTTTTCCAAACTTTTTTTAAACTCCCTATGTCCTATTAAGGCAAAATAAAATTTAATGCTTATATTAATAATAATTTTTTTATCAATCACAGTTACATACTTATCTATGTAGGTGGAAGACATAGAGTAAACTTGGTTCACGTTCTGAATGACCACACTGAGCTCAGACTGTAAAGTCGGAACTGATGAAGACGTTGCTGCTTGACTGAAAAAGTCTTCACATTTATTTGTGATTGTTCCTAACTCATCTTTAAGTCGGTCCAGCTCTTTCTTTAGTTTCTATAAAATGATGGGAAAAACCACAAATAACATAAATAACATTCCAGATGGAGCATCATTTTTAAATAGTTTAAAAACAAACATTTTACATTCTGATCTTTTGACATAAAAATCTTACATCTTCTTGACTTTTCTTTATAAAAGAAAACTAAACCATGGGATTCAAGTTTTATAATCAATAATTCCTTCAATACTCATTTATCTCCGTAAGCCCAAATAGCTAACAGTGCAGATGTGATCAGCATATGGACAAGGGTTAATATAGCCTCCACCACAAGAAGTGGGAAGGTATAAGTGTCTGTGTGAACCTGAGTTGGAGACAGAACACAGAACTTACAGAATCTTTGTTTATAATCAGCAAATGATCATCAGACCTCCGACAAAGATGAGCTTGTAAGATGTCATGGGAGTTGACACTTAAGGCCATTAAACCAAAACCAAACCAGGTGTCATTAAGTCAATTCCAACTCATGATGACCCCATGTGTTTTAGATTAGAGCTGTGCTCCCTATGGTTTTCAACACCTGTGCTCTTTCAGAGGACGGCCATGTCTTTCTTCTGGATGGACTCAAACCACCTAGCCTTTTGGTTAGTAGCTGAGCACTCAACCACTTGTGCTATCCAATAAATTCTTAAGATCATTAAAAGAGTAACATAACTTAATTTTCCCCAGCCCATTAATCAGTCTCACCTCCTGCTCCGTTATCCTCAACACACTTTCATGTAAATCATCTCTTTCTAGCGGCGTTCGGATCTGTCTGATCAACCTGTCTTCACAGTTCTCTAATCTAAGTCTGATGTTTCGAACTTCAGAGATGTAAAGATTATAAACTGATTCCTCCTGCTCCTCTGTGAAAGTAAATACAATGTTTAGAAATTACCTTCTTTTCTATCTTTTGGACACTCAGGTTCATACTTTCACATGGCAGTTGTACAGTGATGGAGACAGTTAGCCAAATCACACCAGCTCTCATCATCACAAACCCATTCTAACGGCATAAATGATAGTACAGTTTAAAGATGTGTGAATGAAATTCCCCCAATGCTATCTGAAGTACAAATTTCTAATTTATGATATGTAAGAAAAGCTAAATATTGCTCTATTTTACATTCTCAATAATGTGAACTTCATTGGTTTTATATTCATTATAAAAATCAAATACTAATTTCTTAAAAATGAAAGGTAAATCAAGACTATGTTGTTCTTTGATTGTAAAACAGACTACTGTTAATATAATTTTTGTGTCTAAGTCATATCAAATTCAAAATAAAATGAATGTTTAATGAAGGCTTTAACTAGACAAATGCTGAACATTAACCACACTATAAAACTTCAATTTCACATACTGGAAAACAACTCAATCCTTTATGAAGCCTAAGAAGCATCATTCTGAAGATTAAACTGTGAAACAGTGAAAATGATGGAACAGAAGATGTGGTAAGAATTCACTATTTTTGATATTCTTTGATGGCACACATTATTAATTATTTTGAAATAAAAGAATCCTTCTTTGCCTGTTCCCACATGAAACATGTGTTTAATATTTCGGCAACTGTGTCTTTGCATCAAAGGTTGTGGGTCATAATACACTGAAAAGTGAGATTCCCACTGTACTAAATACCTAAGGGAAATAAAAACAGGGATTCCTATACATTACCTCTTTCTGCAGATTTAAGAAGTTCTTCATAATACTGCTTACAAACATTAACCTCCTTTTCCAATTGTGTTATATCTGAGCCTGAGAATACTTGGGATTCCTGGCTATCTTCCAAGAAATCTTCAAAACGAGATTGTAGATTACTCAGAACTTGCTGATGTTCACCAGGTAACATAGTCTTTATCTAAAGAAGACCAAAGACTCAATGAAATCTATGATCTACAGATTTCTCCAGTTCTCATAAAGTACCTTACACATGGCAGGCATATAACAAATATCTATTAAATAAATGGATATTAGCATGGAACTACTGGGAAACTCCACCCCGCTCATGATAAGGTGTCCAAGTGAGTAGTTGTATAGAAGCATACTTACCGAAGCCACATTGCTAGCTTGAATTCTATCAATTTCATTGATGAGATAATTCCAGGATACTACACTCTTCATGTTTATGTGAGATTCATGCCAGAGAGTCAGGACACTTTGGTATTGTTGCTCAATTCTGAAATATGTGAAAGAAAACACTAATTAAGCATTTTCCCTTCCTCTGAAAACATGTTACAATATCTCATGTTTGCTACATCTTTCTGATGGATCTTGTGGATCTTAGATAAAGCAATTACTGTTTCTTTAACTTATTAACTCATATTAACCTAACTCTTGCTCAGCAATCTCACGTGTGTCAGAGTAGAACTGTGTCCCCATAGGGTTTACAGTGGCAATGATCTTTTAGAAGTAGATTGCCAAGGCTTTCTGTCAATATACCACTGGGCACATCAAAGAGGCCACCGAAAGTCAGCTCTATGCTTTTGGTTACTGCATACAAACCTGTTAGCAAAGTCAACTGCTTCCTTGTTTGGTGGAGGAACTGTGAAGCACACAGAGGGCACCATAGCTTCATTCCCAGTCGGACTAATGACCTTCCACTTAGCGCGATGAGAGTTATTCGCCAATACACATTCATCATCTTTGAAAATAGTTATCTGGTTTCAAAGGAAGAAGAAAGTAACCAAATAAAGTCACAGTTAACTAATCTGTTTCTATACCCAATCTTGGGATTTTAGTGTGTGTTTTCTTTTTTTGAGGTGGAAAACCTTTTTACTACTAATGGTGGTGGTTGTGTGCCGTGGAGTCGGTTCCGACTCATAGCGACCCTGTACAGGGTTTCCGAGGCTGTCAATCTTTACGGGAGCAGAACGCCTCATCTTTCTCCTGCGGAACAGCTGGTAGTTTTGAACTGCGGACCTTGCGGTTAACAGCCCAATTCGTAACTACTACGCTACCTACTAATAAGCAACATTATCCCATTTACAAAATATATGTGTGTGGTGTAGTGAATCATTTATTATGTCTCTTCTACACTTAGTTTTTGCTAATACCCACCAAAACACTCTTTTCCTAATGGTTTGGGTAAGGTGGGAAAAGATACTGACAGGATGACATGATTCAGTTGTGGATGTTAACTGAGTTAATTGTAATGATAAAAAGAAACTGCTCTTTTTAATGTGCCCTCCAATCAGTTCTGACTCATAGCGACCCTATATGGGGTTTCCTAGGAGCAGCTGGTAGGTTTGAACCACTGACCTTGTGGTTAACAGTCCTAGTAGGGATAAAAATGAGCCATCTCAGAAGCAGGAGTGGGGAGCTCACTACCATCAAATAAGAAAAGCGAGGAGTGGAGCATGCCCTATGGATGTCAAGACCCCTGTGCCTTGAGCCTTCTTGACCCAGGGATATAAATCTATGACACTCTAGGGGAAGCAGCAGAACCAAGAGTGGTGGACTTCCTGGTCCGTGGAGCAAGCAGAGCTGAGTGACTTTGGCAGGAAGCTTGTTTGCAGAGTGGGGTGACTCCAGCCACGTAATGGGGGTAGGAGTCTAGGTTTGCTGACCCATAGAGGTAGTACCTGAGTGTCTTCAGGTTGAGCTTATGGCAGAGTGGTGTGTCCTGTGGGCATTTATCAACAACCTTAAACCAGCTTTGTCACACTGGCTAGGCAGAGAAGAGGCATTCCTGTGAGCACTTACGAGAAGAGGCTGTCCTGACAGGAACAACTGTACCTTGAGCATTTCTGAACCTGTTAACCTCCCTACAAGCCCTATCATTGTGAGTGTGGTATTTGAGTTCTGTGTGGACATTGCAATGAATTCTCAAACCCAGACAGAACCAACCAAGGTAGTGACTGTTTGCTGTGTCTCTTTTTTGTGATATGAATAATGGCAGAAACTGATTTATTTCTAAGAGTTACCAGTACCTCAATTTGTCTGTAGTCGCAGATAGCTTTGATGGGAATTGAAGTTTTGAGTGGACAGTCAGGATTCCTCGGCTTCAGTTGAACTATTGTTTTTGCTCTCCCCATCAGACTGGCTACTGTGCTTTTATACTGCAAGAGTTCTTCTTTCTCTTCCTGAGAATGAATGAAGATGGATTTTAAAACATACAAGACCTGTACTCTCCGCTCCTCAAGGCGTTCTACAAATGCAACTCTGTCAGAGAAGGCTTGCTTCACTAGCCTGTTTAACTTACAACCTCTTCCCACCTGCTTCTTACACCTCCCCCCTTCTCTTGCTTCTTCTTTTTTTTTTCTCTTTAGCATCTACAACTATCTAACATAGTGTATATAAGTTGTTCTTATGTAATCATGTTTATTGTCTGTTTCCCCCTCTAGCACATAAGTACCACAAGGGCAAAAATTCTTGTCTGTTTGGTTCTAGATCTCCAACACCTAAAATGGTGCCCATATATAAAGGGCTTAACTATCATTTATAGAATGAATGAAAGAACACAAAAAATAGAACAAACCCAACCAATTCAACCCAGCCCACTGCTACTGAGGTGATTGTGACTCACAGTGACCCTATCAGACAGATTAGAACTGCTCTGTAGAGTTTACAGGCTGTACATCTTTCATCAAGTAGACTATCACATCTTTACTCCACAGAGAAGCTGGTGGATTCCTATTGTCATCCTTTTGGTTAGCAGCCCAGTGCTTAATCCACGGTACCATTAGGGCTTCTTAGCATATCAAGGCAGATATAAACACTTTTGCTGTACTTGTTACCAAAACTACAAAAACTGAGTACTTTAATGCTTGTAGAAATATCAAAAGAACCAATTAAAAATGTGTATATAAAAATGTATACATTAATATATACAAAAATGAAACTTGAATCATTAATCTTATTAACACTGATGAAATACATAGGTTTCTGTACTAGTACCATTGATTCCTGAACAAGATCTTCTAGCTTGTGAATGCTGCTTGATTTATCACAACTGTACTTTCGCTGAATGGCATCTTTCAGATTCCGTAAGTGATCATTAGCTTCTTTGGCATCACTGAAAAACTAGGGAAAGACAAAATCTGGCAGTTAAAGTACTTTTAATGTTATTAAAGCACATAGTTGTTAACTTCAAGTGTGGATGCCTCACAGGTGAGCATAGAATACATGCATAATAATTGTCACATCCTTCCTCGAACAGAAAGACTCTAAACTTTGGATGATTGTGAATTAATGCTAAGTATCCAAAGTTTATGTCTAAACTGTGTTTTGGCTGAAAGTCTAGTTTACTTCAGGATGCAAATAATTTTTAAATAGAGATGAACTTCCAAAAATTCCTCTGAAGAATTCAAAAATGAGTTCATGTAGTGGCTGACCTATCTATAATGAACATATTTTCTTAATAACAGACACATTTGTAAGTTTTTCTGACATTTTAAGTTTTTTTTTTTTAAGAGTATTTCTATGTATCCTATGAGACCTGGAATTAACACTTATATCCATTTATCTCACATCCACATTATATTCATATTTATGTAAACAGCACATCATGAAGACATTTCCTGCAAGATGGTCAACATCACAAAATAATCTACTGATGTTGCACTTTTATTCACATACCTCGAAATAGGCAGTATTGTCCTTTATGTGCTGTTCGACACACTGGCAGAGCTGTAAGATCCAGCTCCACTGTGTCTGCATTGCAGCTCTGTAGGCCTAAAAAATAAAGCAAAGCCACTGTAACTGGCTAGACAGTGATGACGTATATATGCAATGATACTTTGACGCTTTTAAAGAACATATGGCGAAACTGTTTTAATAGAGTAAGACTGGAAAATCAACGGATCTAATCTTTCTCATTTGTAAAAATCCAGTCCTAGAATTTAAGTATGAATAGTGTAAGTCTATCATTCATAAAATCAAAAATACTGTAAAATGAAACACTTAAAACAGGTTTATATGTTTAACACCAAATTCATGGACTCCCAGTAGGGGGCGCTCCAGACGCTTGAATGACTATCTTATGGAAAATCTGTGGTTTTTCTCCAGGGTTTGGAAAAACTCATTCCTGTTGAACTATGCTCAGGCAGGTTTTCTGGTTGGAATGTGCATTGCAGCACTGGAAATCTGGCAAATTACCACAATCACATTACCTGTTCTTTCAAATTAAAGCTACTTTGAGTGAATTGGCAATCAAAGACATGATTGTGCACTGTTCAAATATTAATTTCTCATCAGTGCTGATAATTAACCAAATATTATCCATGTAGCTACATAAAATATTGTATAGGACCAAAGCGGATCATAAAGATAAATAAGGTTTAATTTTATCCTTTTAAGAAATTTTTAATTAATTATAATTACTGACATTTCTATAGAACAGTAGAGGGGTTCACACTATTCCCATAATTCTTAACCTGTGATTACATTTCCTTACAGCTTTCATCTCTCTGCCCTGAGAAGTATTGTTTTTTGTTCTATCCAGATCCTTTATTATATTAATTTCCTCTCCCTAGTGCTTCCCTTTAGTTATGTATGTTTTTAACATTTCATGTGGCATCTCATAGGATATAAAGCTATAAGTTACACAAAAGAAGGTCAAACATAATATCCCCAAACTCTTCCACATGAGGCCTAGAATTTTATTAACCTGTTTGCATCATGACTCCCATGAAAAAAGGCTCTCAGATTCCTTTCCTCAAAGCTAAGTAACAGTTTAAAGCATGCCACCTTTTAAGCAAGAGTTCAATTGCTCCCTATGGCAGTATATCACATATGTCCCTGTTTCATGCTCTTCATCAGCTTATGTAAGCCCTTGCCCCATTTTGCATTTCACAACTCTATCTAGCATTGTACCAAAACCAAACCCAATGCCACAGAATCAATTCTGACTCACAGTGACACAATATATAGGATTTCCAAGACCACAAATCTTTAATGATGCAGACAGCCTCATCTTTCTCCTAAAGAGTGATTAGATGGTTTGAGCCACCGACAACATTTTAACTCTCATATAATAATGAAAGGTTGTCCGTTTGAACTCACCAGCAGAACTGTGTAAAAATGAGCCTGGCCATCTGCTTCTACATATAGATTACAGTCAAGACAGCCATATGGAGCAGAGCTACTATGGTTTGGTTTTTTCGTTTTGTTTTCTTTGTTTTGTTGCGGGGCGGGGGGGCATTTGAAATATGTACTCTGCACAATGAAGTCATGCCAGAATGCTGTCCTAATACAAAAATAGGTCACAAATAAAATGACTGAATAAAGTAGTGGCTAATAATTATTGAAAGCATACTATGGATGGACCAAACACAGTATTAAGTATTAAACATATGCTGTTTTTTCCCATTTGTCACCACAATCCTATTGGTTAGAAGCAGTTTTCTCCACTTTCACTAAAGTGAGATGATGTCATTTCCCAAAAAGTGACACAGTAGAAAGTCAAATGTCAAAGCTGTGAAAGTAAGGCCCTTTTGTCTGTACAGTAACACATGGACTCCTCAGCCACAGACATAGATAAAAGTAACTTTATTCTAAGAGATGAGTGACATCCTACAACACAATGAAAACTGAAGGCAACAATCAGTGTGATTTGCCAAAATCATTATTTTTGAAGTTAGCCAAATTATAAAAAAATTTTTTATAGCTTGTATTTTTCTAGTTGTCAGAAGGACAAGAATCTGAAGGGTGGTAACGAGATGTCAATGTTCAATCACAACTGCTACACTTCACTTTCTGACTTACCTCAATAGTTAACCGGGCTGGGTGATTTTCCAGAAGTAGCTGCTCTGCTATGTCCTGTACTAATTTAATATTTTCTTCCTTTTGATCAAGTTCTCTCATTAATTCCTAAATGCAGAAAGAAAAAAAAAAAAAAAAAGAGTTTGTGTGAGAAAAAGATGTAAACCTGCAGTACAACTTTAGTATTCTAATTATCAAGTTTGTTCTTACAGCATGGTAATCTTTTTTCCGACATATGTTGGTATTTCTTTCACTCCAGTCATGAGCAACTTCCTCCTCTTCTTTTTCATTCAACCAAATAAGTTCATTAGTTGCCCGAGTTACAAAATTATGGAGTGTATCCAGGTTTCGTTCTTGATTTCTGGATGCATTCTTTATAAGGAAAATCACTGTAAGAATCATGCATTGCCAAATAGAGATGTAGTTCTACTTGGAAAACCAAAGGTTCAAGAACTTACCAAGAGTTTTGCATACTGACTTTCTAACCTATGCAACTTCTCTGCATAAGTTAGTTTATGAGGTGCTGTCATTTGGATCTATAGAAAATACAGGGTAAAAAGGCACGAAGGTTAGGAATCTTAAGGAATTCTAACTCAAACTTAACGTATCGAATATTGAGTTCGGGATCTTTATAGAGCAAAATAACAACAAGCTAATACAAAATGTTCTCAGGATTTAAACTCACATACCTCACTGAGTTTAGCTTCTTTAAGGCTAGATTCAAATTCTTCAATAGCTCGGTGAACATTTTTATGGTTTTCTAAATGGCTTTCAACGCTGGGCAAATCTGACCCCCATTCAGTACGGTCCAGCTGCACCTTTAAACAGCAAAATAGTAGGTTCAAAAAGATAGTTTCAGCAATAAAAGCTGAAATGATCAGGTAAAGTAAATATCTTTACCTGCATTTCATCCACCCAGTTCAGAAGATCCTGAACAAATTTCATGTTTATTTCTTCTTCTGTTAAATTCTGATCCAGCAAAGAGGACTTTAGAAGGGGTTTTCGAATCTGCATTAGCTTGAGAGTTTGCAGTGAGTTTGTCTCTACTCCTGAGTGGAAATTTGGAACTAATCCTGATGGGAAACCAGGTGTATAAGCTGGAGTGATGGATGGAGTCAGGCGGGAAGTCAGGCCTGATGACAAGCCTGATGTCACACTAGAAGAGGTGAAGGAAGGTGTTAAACTCTGGCTCAGCCCTGAGTTTAGACTGGGGTTTAAGGTCTGTGCAAATCCTGAGTTTAAACTTTGAGTGATTCCTGATATCATGAGCTTCGTCTGTTCTGTCGTCAGCAGGCGTCCTTTACTGTACACCGAAGAGCATTCATTCCTTAAGGCCATAATTTCATCACGGAGTTTTGCCACCCTGACAATGAAATTAGAAGGGATAAGGCATAATATAAAAGGCACATTTCTTAACACTTTCTCTTTGTCAAATGTCATACATGAACCTCTGAAATGCAAGTACAGTGGTACTGGACTCCTGGTGTGGCACTGTAGGATCAGCACTCGATTGTGAACCACAAGTCCGTGGCTTAAATCCACAAGCTGCTACTTGGAAACCCTATCTATACAGAGTCGCTATGAGTTGGAACCAACTCCATGGCACTTAACAACAACATTAGTAGTTATTATGATATTATACATATGTCTATATAAAATATCTTTTTTTTTCTATTACTGATTTCTATAGAAGAAATGCAATGTTACACACCAAACTATACCAGAATTAATGTGACACATATTCCAACTGAAGAGCATAAAAAGCATTTTTCATAAAATCGTCACATTTATATTCCTATCATCATTGTTGTTGGCAGTTGCCATCAGGCTGATTTTGATTCAAGGCGACCCCTGTGTGCAGAGCAGAACTGCTCCACAGTATTTCCAAGGTTGTGGACTTCCAGAAGATCACAGCTACCTTTATGAGGTGCTTCTTTCTGGGTGAGCGTGAACTCAGGTGCATTTGATGAGTAGTTGAGGGCTTAACCATTTGTCCCACCCAGGCACTCCTAGTCCAGTCATTAGTTCCCACAAGAAGGTTGAATAAGCAGCACCCTTACCTCTGTACTAACTGATCTGCCTGGTAATACTTTCCATCCACAAGAATCTGTACATCAATTACATGCTGGCGTAAAAGGTTCTCACATTCAAGTATGTATCCGGCAATTTCTGCTTCATTCTGGAACTGCAGCCCTGACTCCAATCTTTTAGAATCCTATATTTTAAAAGAATTAAATGTTAACTCTGTGAAAGAAGTTGCAAACTAGCCTCAAACATACACATTCCAAATACTGGAACACATGCACAGTTGAGGTTTCTTTGTTTTCCCTTTGCTCCTTTCCAGTCCCTACACAGAACATAATCTGTAACAACATTTACATTTCAGAAGAGAAGGAAGATACACTAAGAATCAGTCAAACGTTATGCAAAAATTTCAGTTCATCCAAGTGCACACATACCCCCTCTACCACAATCCAAAGGGCTCCTCAAATTTACTTACAGACTGGAGAGCATTTCGGGCAAGTATCAATTTGTCTTCACAGATAACGCTGTCCCTCTGAACTCGGCTGGCAATCTGCTGCAACATTTCCATCCTAAAAGAATTGGCAAAACAAAATAAAGCCTCTCTCTTTGAAGTTACAGAACTCACCAACCCTGAAAATGCTGCCCATCAAGAAAAAAAACAATTCCACACTAACGACTCAATACCTGTGTCCGTCAAGGGATTCATTGCCGAAGCTAATGCAGGAGTTGATCAGCGTTGGACCACAATTCACTGAGAGAAAATTTTCATTTGAATCAAGACTGGTTCGAGTGCTAGCAGTGTTACTAAACACAGAATCACTGCTGTGGTAACTATAACTACTACTGTGCATTTTTATTCCTGAAGAGATCTTCTTTCTTCCACCATTGAGTGTAAACAGAAAAAGTAGAAAGTCTGGAAAATGCACAACTCCTAACGGTGAATGGTGGCAGCTGAACCTTCAGCCCCAGCTTTAATGGCTCCTTAAGTACACATCAACATGCATATTCAACAGACAGCAAATAATATGCTGATAACTATGCAAAAGAATCTCGCCTAAAGCCACAGGTTTGCTAGTTGAGGTTTGCCTTTTGTAGCTTGCATTAAAGCCATACAAGTCGGGGCAAAGAACCTGATTGGGGCGTCACTGAAGAAGATATGCCAAATATTTTCACCAAGAGTCATCCAATTGCAACCACCTAAAAACAACTCAGATACCTCACAGAGGCCCAGGTTCTGCTAGAAAAGATTATTCTGGTAACACAGGTCCTCAGCTAAAAGAATCCTAATATTTCCAACAAACACTGACTACTGTAAAGGGCCAGGTCTGAACTGATCAATAAAAGCTGGCACTTATCAAATACTTATAAGTAATGACCCACATGAGAAACAATTTGTGTATAAGGTGAAATTAACTGGAAAGACAACCAGTTACCTTTGTATGATCTACCATCTGTAACCGTATCCCTAACCATACTACAGTTACATCTATCTTTTGTTAAGTAGAAAATTGCTGCAATACTTGTCGATTAATTTTGTCTATGTTTGTTTTTCCTTTCTGATTTGCCTGCTAATATTCTCCATCAATAAGAATTTGTACATCAATTGCATGGTGGTATAAATGGTTCTCACATTCAACTACATATCTGGCAATTTTTGCCTCATTCTGTAACTTCAGCCTTGATTCTAATCTTTCAAGATCCTGTATTTTAAAAGAACTGGATATTAACTCTGTGAAACAATGTTACTCCATGGCATAACAACATTGGCTCATTTCCATTTGTCTTTTTAAACTCACATGCCACATAAGTAATATTTGAAATGTACAGTTAATGCCAAAAAACTTGTTCAATCAAGAAAAATGAAGGACAGCCAAGCTCCTAAATATTTTCCTATGCCCAATAATACACAGCCAAACTATTGCTTCTCTACTCTAAAGGTAGATATTTTTCTTTTCAGAAGGCAAGAAAGGGAACACTTGAGAGTACATATGAAATAGAGCTAGCAAACACAAAAGCTTAAATTAATAAAAGTAGCACCTAATATTTAACAAACAATTATTATATGTCAGGAAATGATCCAATCACTTCACATACATTATCTACATTATCCCACCTCCTTTCCACTTATAACCACCAAAGCTGGTAGGTACTATTATATCTTGTTTGGAGTCCTGGTATGGCGTGCTGGGTTAATATGCTGGACTGCAGAGTTGGTTTGAACTGCAAGGTTGGCGGTTCAAGTTCACCAGCTGCTCCTTGGAAACCTCATACAGGGTCGCTGTGAGTCGGTACTGACAATTTTATCATGTTTACAAATAAGGAAATGGAGGCTTAAAGATATTAAAGAACTTGTCTGAGATTACATAGCTAGCAAAGTTGAGAAGGTAATAATCTTGACGCAAGATTGACTCCTGGGTTTATAAATCCTAACCACTGTATTCTTTTATTAACATATACTAAAAGCCATCTACCATTCTAATGACTAAGAATTTACTCTTATACTTCCTCTGGTAAACTTTTTCAATACTTTAGATGATCAACTTAGTATCTCATTTTAATCACCCAGAATTACTTCCTCCGTAGAAGTTACATCTTGAGCATTACAAGCTGTTTTGTGCCAATGATCCAGCTAAACCCAAACCAGTTTCTGTTGAGTAGATTCCACTCATAACCCACTCATTCCACTCATATGTGTCCAAGAAGAACTGTGCTCCACAGGGCTTTCAATGGCTGATTTTTGGAAGTAGATTGCCAGGTCTTACTTCCAAGGCACTTCTGGATAGGCTGGAACATCCAACCTTTCAGTTCTCAGCTGAGAGCTTTAAACATTTGTACCACCCCAAAATTCCAATGATCCAGCTATGCAGATAAAATATTATGCTTTAGCAAAAGTATAACTGATAATTTAATTAGTCAAGGACTGACAAATTAGGCTGACTTCTTATATCTTCAAAACATTATTTCCTATTCTAACAACGTTTAAGGCACAGTGTGGGACACAAAGAACATAAGTATGTAGAGCATGTATGTTGCGTACACTATATTAAGCACTAGTAAAATAATGAACTGCAAAAACAAGAGTTTGGGACTTACTGTGGAACAGGCAGCAATTAATTAAATGATCACACAAATACAGATAAAATTACAACTGAGGTATGTGCTATGAATGAACAACACATGTAAGTCTGAGTATTGGTGCTGTACGTTCAAACCCACCAGATGCTCCTTGGAAACCCTATACAGGGTCACTATGAGTTGGAACTGACTTCACAACACTTAACAACTACTGAATTTGAGCTACCTAGGAGATCATGGCAAGATTTTTGAGGAAGTAACATTGGAGCTGAGATATGAACATGAAGTAAATTTCTTTCCAAAGGAATACATTGTGCAAAGATCCAGTTTTTGGGAGTGGATGGGTCCTTGGTATATCAGATCCCCTGGGATAAAGCCAGTGTGGCTGTACTGCAGACAGTAACAGGGTGTGATGTTACATTTCTTATAATTAAAACATCTATGATAAGATAGGCTAGAGTTTTAGAAAGTATGACCCCTGTGGAGCTTACAGCAAATGAGGAACACACATCACAATTCCTCCATACCAAAAAGTCAGGCTGTGGGGTAATGGCTAAGGCACAGACAAATTCAGTTTCCTATGGATTAAGTGGTGCCATCCTACATAACTGGGCGTTGTGGGAGAGGTGAAATGATAAAGAGCCAATGATGACATGACAGGATAAATACTTTTGTAAAAGTGTGGAGGAAAGAGAACTCAACTGACATTTACTGACATCACCCCACTGCCCTTTAAATGGAGTCACACTAGACTTTGGTTCCCACGGTCCCATGGAAGGAAATCTATAGCCAAACATGTAGTAAGCAAGAAAATAAGTTAATTCTGGATGTTTGAGCTTCTGGATGCAGAAGCTGTTGATATGAGGCTGGTCTTCAAAATGCTCAAAGACAATTTTTATTAGCTTTAAAATATGAACAAGGTAGTGTAAGAATAGACTTCACACACCAACCCAGCCTACCAAGTACTTCGTGGGAATGACCTCACTGATTACTCCTCAAACCTCTCAGAAGAGTTCAGAGATAAATACAAAATCAGTAAGACTAAGTGACTTTCTAACTTCACACAGCCAGTAAGTGGAAAAGATAAATGTTGATACTAGGTCTAGACCCAAAACTTCAATGTTTTCCACAAGAACACTCCCACACTCCCACGCCCTGCCTACCTTTCTACTTCTGGGCGAAGCGCTTTTTCCCTCTCAAGCATGGCAATAATGAGTTTCCCCCACTCTTTTTCTATGTCATTTGGATGATAACCTTGGAGGAGTTTGATGCGTCCAAATTCTATCCAAATCTTGAAAAAGCAAAACATATCATATGAAGCAAAGTTGCAAAGCATAACAAAGATTTTGCTTTTTTTACAGAAAGAAATTTTTGCTTACCTCTAAGAGTTTATATAGACGTTTGATTTTGGACTTTTCTGTCTCCTTTGGTGGAATTTCTGTTTCTTTAAACTGCAAATACTGATTATAAAGTGCCTGAAATAAAACAAAAAATAAATTAAGAGCTAAACATCAAATCCCTGTTTTCATTTCTCATATGTCACTCCCTCAAATGCTATGTCCTTGTGTAGTTATGTATACAGTGGAATTCTCCTTATAAATTTGACACTCATGGGCAGTACCAATTCACAGCTAGTCGGTGACCTGGGTTATGTAAGATCTGAGACAGGTATAATTCCTGGTGTGGTGGTGTAAGATAAGCACTAGGCCAAAAGGTTGGTTTGAAACGCAAAGACAGCACTTTAAACTCACCAGCTGCTCCTCAGAAACCCTATACAGGGTCACTATGAGTCAAGGGCACTTAACAACATAATTGTTGAAATCAAACACATTAGGCAAGTTTGCTGAAAAACACCTTTTAAAGTGTTAAAGAGCAAAGAGATCAATTTGAGGGGAAGGTGTGCCTGGCCTAAGACACTGTATTTTCAGTCAACTCAAAAACTGGACAATTAATACAGAAGACTGGAGGAGATTTGATGTTTGTGAATTATACTGTTGGTGAGAGTACTGAATATACCATGGATACCACGGACTGCCTGTGTAAGGCTATGGAGTCCTGGTGTGGCGCTGTGGGTTAATGCACCAGACTGCAAAGCCTTTTGAACTGCAAGGTTGGCAGTTCAAGGTCACCAGATGCTCCTTGGAAACCCTACACAGGGTCACTGTGGGTCGGAACTGACTCGACGGCACTTAACAACAACAACCATGGAATGCCAGAAAAACAAACAAAGTTGTCTTGGAAGAAGTACAGCCAGAAGGCTCCTTAGAAGCAAGTTTAGTGAGACACTGTCTCATGTACGTTAGACATGTTATCAGTAAAGACCAGTGCCTGGAAAGGGATATGTGTGGCAAAGTAGAGGAACAGCAAAAAAGAGGAAGACCCTCAAGGAAATGAATTGACAAAGTGGCTGCACCAATGGGCTCAAACATACTAACAACTGTGAGGATGGTGCAGAACTGGGCAGTGTTTTGTTCTGCTGCACAGAGGGTCACTATGAGTCAGAACTGACATGAACAACAATATAATTATTGATAATATAATTATAATTAGTGTGTGAACTGTGATTACCATGGCTCTGTTAAAAATCACTCATCATCCAAACAAGAAAACATCCTTTAAAACAGGCACTTTACAATTTCACTGTAGCTTTTAGTTTGGGGAAAAATAATCTGATGTGGTTTACTATACAGGGGTGGAGGTGGGGTAAAATCCTGCTCTCTTCTATTCTAAAATTCAGACTCTATCCTTAAAAACAGAACTCTTATATAGGCAGGGGGCTAAGATTCAGTTTCAATGTCCCACTGACCAACTTATACAGATGTTTAGATTACCAAGATGGATGTTAATGGTTGCTGATGTTATTATTATAAAAGTTCCAATCCTGTAATTAATTTATTATCTAGTTGGTAGATATTAATTTGGGAACCTCTTAAATATAATTGTTTACTGTACTTTCTATAAAGGATTTTATAAAGTATATGGATAAAATTTTTCCACATTTAATAAGTAATATTGCCCTATAGGATAAGAAGCGCTGGACTGTTAACTACAAGGTTGGCAATTCAAACCCACCAGTCGTTCCTTGGGAACCATATACAGTCAGAACTGACTGGATAGCACTTAACAACAAAAACAATAATCATCTACACTAATTCATGTTGATATAAAACCAGACTCGATGTATCTCTACGTAAATATTTTCCTAAAAAATTATAATATTTTGCTGGTTAATAAAACTAATAGATATGTCTCTATTATGTATTCTTTCCTATTTCAGAGGATATTCTAGGCCCCAGGCAAATAATCTATGTGGTAACTTAAACTTCTTCCAAAACCTTAGGGAGCTTCATTAGTCAGAAGAAGCACAAGTTTCTAAACAGTAGAAATCTAATTGGAAATCAGTAATTTAAACAGAAAATCTGAATATTGTTTTGAACTCAAAAGGAACTATTCCAGGGCTCCAGTCAGCCAATAAGCACCAAATGCTACTGTATGCTAAACACTAACCATGGAACCCTGTGGTGATAAGAAGAGTAATAAGATGCTCTTGCCCTGGAAAAGTTTGCATCCACATAGGGAGACATCACACAAAAAACTTTAGAACACTGAAAAAAACATCAGTAGCTGCCAAGTAAATTGATGCCAAGGACAGACTCCCTGTGGCAATGTGGCTAAGAGCTGTTGTGCAGATGTTTTGTATGGACTCATGAACACAATGAATAACTTTCACAAGGCCCACCCTGAGTTATTGTAGCTTTTGTGATTCCAGTTTGATCATGAAAGCAAAGCCTATAAATCAAGAAATTAGATTTTGTAACTGTACGTTCATAATATCAGTTATTAAACACACACACACACACACACACACACACACTAATCTATTTTGTTACATAATCCAAATATCCAAAATGATGCAACTTTGTTCTTCGACATACACCCTCTTTTATATTTCTATAGCATCTTTATCTCAAAGAGTTTGACCTAAGTTTAAGCTTAAGTTTTTAGGTATTAGTAAATGCTTTGCTAAAGCATTAATTAATTTATACTGGAAGTTAGCTACTTACTCTTGAATTCATAGTGAAATGTAATACATACCCTTTTGGTATACAAAAGAAATCTTTGAGGCAATTTTTAAACAAGATTTTGAGACAGGCACACTTGCAACCACTGTTACATTTGTGTGTGCTTTCCAGATCCCCCCAGCCTCCCCACTCCCACCTTGGCCATCTGGTGGACTCCTAGGGGTTTTCCATGCACCAAAAAGGTTTAGCAATGTCAGTTCCAGAGACTCTCTCAAATTCTATACTCACTTAACTTTAAAGCTAAACAGTTATAAATTTCTTCAAGCTGTTGTAGCTATTATGTTTTAAGTATTAGTAATGTTGACCTCTTTTGCTCTGCATAATAGGGAGATAAGTAAATAAAATTTTTGCTTTTTAGTGACTTGCCAATTTTTCTTGAACTAGATGGAACTATTATAGCATTCTTTGAAAATTTACTAATCAAACAAATGCAATTTAACTTCTATAGTGACAGTGACCTTTAGTTCCACGGGATTATTAGGAAATGTTCTGTCAGACATAGTGGCCACATGGTGTCTAATCCACTGGATGAGGTAGTTCACCATATTCTGGTATTCAATCCATTTGACTTCAACATCCTAGAACAAGAAAATGGTAGAAAAGGTCCAAGTCTGTAGATAATGACATTCATATGTTAACACAATCTAGGCAGATATCAACCTGTGAATTTACATGTTTTTAAGCCTAACAGAGGGGTGCAGTGGTGGCTCCAAAAAATAAGCACTGGACTGTGAACCACAAGGTCCACTCCTGAAAGTTTTCAAGCTAAACACAACAGTTTAATTTGGCAGCAATGTACAGAGTTGACTGAGACAGGAAAAAATCTTAAGAAAAATATTATCATAGTTCTAGTGTGAAGGGATAAAAGCCGGGAACAGGGAGTGAGATGATAAAACAAGGACTGGCCACAAGAAACATTCTGAGAGGAACAATTACTGGGAGATGATTGGTCACTAATTGTACTGGAAAGGAAGAGTCTAAAATGATCCAGATGCACTGAGCCCAATAAATGAACAAGGAGTGAGCACACTAACAGAAGTAGGGAGAAGAGAAGCAAGGCAGTTAATGAAAATAAGATAAAACATTTACTTGGAAATATGAGAAATTACATATGATGATGGAACAGCCAAATGAGACAAACCAGCAGGTGACTACATATGGGGTAAGAGTTTTCCCAAGACATCTGAGCTAGAACAATTTGAACGGTCAGTTCTTCTTTAGGCAAGAAAATAATAACAGTAAATAATATTAACTCAGAGATTAAGAACAAAGAACAATGTCAAATACAGTTTAGAATGTCTGAAGAGAAGAGAGAACCAGAAGTGGAAAGGAGAAGCATTCAGAAAGGCAACATAAAAGCCAGGCAGTAGATGCTCAAAAATACCGAGAGAGAAAAGGATAACAACAAATGATCTTGTAGTGTAGTGTATGTGGTATTGTGTGTGTTTGGGCATGAATAAATATTCATTAAATACAATCTCTTTTAATTGTCATAATAAGACTATATATTACTTATTGGCAAATAATTAAAAAACTTAGACAGTCCTGTGCTAAACAATTAAAATCTATTTTAAAGTCAGATTTGAACCATTGTCAGGCTCTAGCCTATAACAGATGGCAAAAGTATAAGAAAAAGTAACAATGAAAAAATTGTCTTAGAAAAATGGGGGCAGAGGCTAATGCAGGAAAGTTAGTGACAGGAACTGGTAGCACAGAACAGCTACTTGAGAATGGAATGAGGGTGGGGAAGTGGGGTGACAGACAATACAGCTGTTAAAGGAGAAGTTCAGAATGGAAAGTCCCACCCACGCCGACCCCGAGATGTAGTCTTGGAGCATGATGAAATACAGGGGGGAAATACTGAATCATTGGCAGGCATTAGAGGGGAGGATGAGAATGGGAACAAGTTACGCAGGGATCCTAAGAGAATGAGGTTGGTGAAGGATAGTAGGGAAAAAATGGAAATAGGTTTAGAAACAGCAGCACAGAGAGATGAAGTAAGAGTGAAAAAGGAGATCACCAAGAGAAGCTCCTAAATCTTCAGAGTATAGTTGGGGAGGGGGGGGATGGGAGTTACATACAAGGAAGAGAGGAAGAAGGGGGCGAGAAGGGATTGCTCCCAAATGTATAACATGTTCAAGATTTTCAGTTTCTCTTCCAGAAACGTATAACACTTATTAGCATGACCACTACAACATGCATGATTAAGCTGAATCACTAATAAGGAGCCCAAAGAGGTGTGTCAGAGATCCTGCATGCTTACCAAATAGCTCTGCTAATTTGGCCAAATCACATATCCTTCCTATGGGATTGCTAAATCAGAAAAACAATACCTGGCCAAGTTATCTCAAGGGAACATATGAGCTAATAAACATTAAAGTATTTTCAAAGGTTACTTATCCTACACATATAAAAGGAGAGCAGCTGTTTAACAGCAGCAAGCTAAAATTCTAAATCTCCAAATTTCAGTGGTTTATAGCTTTCATTTCAAGAATGTCATGTAATTCCGAATGGTCTATTTACAATACATAATAAATTTTAGTTTGAGATATAATTTAATTTTAATGCTAGAATGGTACCAAAAAATGCATAGAGTATCAGTTTATTACATAGGATATGAACTCAAATTCTTTAAAAAATGATTTGCAAGTTAAAAACTGTAAAAAGCACCATCAAAGAATTCATTCATCTAGTCACACTGAATCAGAAGCAGTTAGTATGGAAAAATCAGTACTCACATTTGCACCGATACCTTCACCACCTTCAGGGACTTTGGGAAATGCATCATAGAGAGATGATACATAAGTTATTACTGATTTTTCATCAGGTGAGGAGACATCAACATCTAAAAGAAGCACCATAACATGATTACTCCACAATGTTGATATACTACTTTTGATCAGACTTCATGTTGGTCCACATATAGTAAAGATAACAACTCACCTTCAGGATCCAGAAGTCTTATAACACCAATTTTTTCTGCCACATAGAAAGCATGCTCTAAATTTGCAAGGTTGCTTTGAACAGCAACAGAACTCATGTCTATCAGGTCCGGCCTAGGAAAAATATTCACTGTATTAATCAAAAGTTTCTAATGGGCAATTCAGAATTATATTTACCTGTGCATTTAATCTACACAACAACTTCTACAAATATTAATACTAAGCCTGTGTGAAATAGATATTTTTCATCAGACATTTAGCACTGCTTACTTCTCTTAGAAACATGTATCCCAAAGGCAAACAGAACAAAGAAAACAGAAAAATTTGGTTTTCTACAACTTTCAATAAAAACTGCAAATTCTTCATAATCTTAGAATACCCATGAACATCTGTTTTGTTAAACCAATTTAAGCTCTACTTCCCCAACAACAACCTTCTAACACAACAAACACAAATACCAAAAGCTTATGCTTATGAGTTCAGTGCCACAACCATGTCATTTCATTCACCATCTGGGGTGTCTTTTCTTATTACTGCTGCTTTTTGTAACCCTACTCATGCTTCAGAGGGGAGATCAAGTCCCACTTCCTCTGTGTACCCTAACCTTTCCAACCCTCCTTTCTTTCTCTTATTTCTGGTACCCGTATGTTGTTGTTGTTGTTGTTAAGTGCCGTAGCGACCCTGTATAGGGGGTCCAAGGAGTAGCTGATGAGCTTGAACCACTGACTTTGCAGTTCAAACGCCTTTGCAGTCTGACGCATTAGCCCACAGGGCCACACCAGGACTCCAATCTCTCCAGCCCTCCTTTCTTTCTCTTATTTCTGGTATCCATATACGCCTGGCCCATCCCACTTAATTGGACACGTGTTGTTGTTAAGTACCATCCAGTCAGTTCTAACTCACAGTGACCTTGTATAACATTTCCAAGGAGTGACTGGTGGGTTTGAACCACTGACCTTGTGGTTAGCAGATCAGTTCTTATGGTACAGCACCATGCCAGACACTTAGGATAATCATAAACTTTATTACGCTATTTTCACTGATTCATGACATGCAAATCTTGCTTTTTCCATCTAGTCAATTCTGATGCAGCAAGAACTACAGATTAATAAACTTTTGAAATTTACTATTCTGCTGAGATACATGGAGTTCTAGTGTGGTGCTGAAGGATAAGCACTGGACTGCTAACCACAAGGTTGGTGGTTCAAAACCCACCAGCCTCTCCTTGGAAACCCTATACAGAGTCACTATGGGAACATAAAATAATTACCAAATACGTCTTGTATTGTTGTTGTTAAGTGCCACTGAGTCGGTTCCAACTCATAACGACCCTGTATAGGGTTTTCAAAGAGCAGCTGTTGAGTTTAAACCACTGACTTTGTCGTTCAAACCAACTTGTGGTCCAGTGCTTCATGCTACAGTACCACACCGGGACTCCTATACAGTAGGTAGAAGCGTAATTCAAGGCCAGAAGCCAGTTGGAAATCTCAAAATCAAAACTTTAGACAAATATGGAAACAGTGAAGCCTTCAGAGAGAGGCACCCACCCCCAAATCACTGAATAAGAGCCTGTTTATCAACTTCTAAAAGAAGCGCCTCTACAATCTCCATCAGTTTTCTGGTTTGCTCAAATTAATCATCTGAGGAATCACAGAGAGATTGGTAGGGCTAAGAGATAGTAGTGCAAGAGAGATTCAATGCAAATTACTGTTACTACTACTTAGAAGGTTGTTTAAAGGAGAAACTAACTGAAGAGCATATCATTAATCTTAGAAAGATAAACAGTACTCTGTATTCTTATTTTTAACCTGATAAGAAAGTAGACTCTAATGCAATCAACTTAAAAGTTTTACAGCACTTTGCAATGGTCATATGGAAGGCCAATAACCTTCAAATGTAGCCACCATTACTTGCCCACCTGAATTTCTGGACATCATTGAGATAATTTTTAATGTTATCACACACTGTTGATCCTACAGTTATTATAGGAACAACAAACCTACTGAAAACATTACACGTTAGTGATATACCTCTAAAAATAACAATTTTTATTCATATAGAGGTAAGTTGAAGAACGTACCAACTTTAAGATTACTAAACAGGTATGTATAGGTCTAGACAAAAACAAATATTTGACATTCTTTTATTATGTTGTTTTGTTTCCATAAAGTTCACACATTTTGAAGAAATTAAAAGCCAGCCTTTCTGTGTATGCCAGATCTCAGAACAAGAAACAGCATGTGGTTATGTGAACCCTGCCATTAGCAAAGAAAGCAAACACTGAGTAATCCCAGACAGAATGAATAAAGTCATTGAAGAATCAGGTCTTTGAGTTAGGAGAATAAAACATAAAACTTCCTTCTGAATGATGTCGTCATTTCAGCATAATTTGGATTAGTAAGTTCTTTTATCATGATACTTAATATTTCAATGCAAAAAAGCTGAAATTTTTCTTCCATAACAACAACAACAGCTTTTTAGAAATAAAAGGCCAGTCGATTACTTGTTTTTTATTATTCTCTCGTTGTTAAGTGCCTTCGAGTTGGTTCTAACTCATAGAGACCCTGCATAGGGTTTCCAAGAAACACCTGGTGCTTTACGGTTCAAAGCAACCCTGCAGTCCAGTGCTTTATCCCACAGCATCACACTAAAGAACTTTATTTCATGGACAACAATTTTAAAAAACATTTTTTAGATCCCATTTTTAAATTTAGATACCACCTTTTTCCAAAAAAGTTTATGAACAGCTGCCAAAGAAATGAAAATACAAGCAGATAAAAATTCTAAATAGAAATAAGAGAACAAAAGTCAAGGAATAAAATGAAGTTGAAAAAAGTATAAGGTATGCACGCTTATTGTTGCTGTTAGGTGCCATCCAGTTGGTTTCAACTCAAAGAAACTCTATGTACAACAGAATGAAACAAAGCCCATCCTGAACCATCCTCACAATTGTTAGGTTTGAGCTCATTGTTACAGTCTCTGTGTCAACCTGTCTCATTGCTTATCCTCTACTTTACCAAGCATAATGTCATTTTCCAGGAGCTGGTCCCTCCTGATAACATCTCCAAAGTATATGAGATGAAGTTTCGCCATCCTTGCTGTGGAAGTCACCACCGTGTTCAATTTTCAACCAAGCAACAGACAAGTATGCAGGACAACAACAGTAGAGAAATATAAACACCAGAGAATGGTCAACCATTCAGGATCAAAAGGGCAGCATTTATCCAACGACAAAATTCAGAAGGGTTGGGGAAAAAGGAATGGAAACAAGAAACACAGGGAGGGTGTAAAAGAAGTGATGTTGGACTGAGGGGATAGCAGTTGAAATGAAATGAAGTATCTAATTTGTTGAACGTAAAACTGACGATCTATTCAATATATTTTCACTCAATTCATAGTAAAAAGTTTAAAAAATAATATAAAATAAAGAGCATTCTAGTTGTACATGCTATAAGACAGACTGGTTGGTTCTCCTGGCAGGCCACGGTACTTTCAATATTCTTCACCAACATCATAATTCATATGCATCGGTTTGTCTAAGGTCTTCCTTATTTGCTGTTCAACTTTCACATGCATCTAAGGCAGTTAAAAATTCCAAGGCTTGGATCAGACCACCTTAGTCCTCAAAATGACATTTTTGCTCTTGAGCACTTTAAAAAGGTCTTGGGTAGCAGATTTACCTAATGCAAACATGTT
>NW_006408537.1:8619309-8679290 GCF_000296735.1 Chrysochloris asiatica
CATATGCTATCAGCAATGATTATCTCTTGCTCTATGTCCTCTTATGAATCTGGCTTGAGTGTCTGGCAGCTAGCTCCATGTCTATGTACTGTTGCAACTGTTTTTGAGTTATCTTCAACAAAAGATATTGTTAAATAATTTCCTCTTTCTTAGTGCATACTTATTGTTAGTAAGTTCCATCGAGTTGGTTCTGATTCATAATATCCCTATATATGGTCTCTGAGGAGTAGCAGGTGGATTTGAACAGGCTACCTCGTAGTTTTCAGTATAGTGTTTATCCTACAATGCCACACCAGGGCTCTTAATGCATGTTAAGGGCCCTTAATTTGTTCTAAAAATAATAGGGCAAATGGGTATTAAATAAAATGACTATTCCCATATGCAGAAAAATAGATCTGGATAAAAGTAACGATTACCTCTTATACAATGCCCGCCTTAAAAAAAGCATTCTTCCTAGACAAAACAGGTATTATACAAATAAGTATACAAGTAAGTGGGCACATATATAAGTGCTATTTTGTGTTTGAGAATATGGAATCCCTGAGTGGCACAAATGATTAGGTCTTGGATTACTAACCAAAAGGTTGGTAGTTTGAATTCACCCACAGGTACCACAGAAGAAATGCCTAGCACTCTGCTTCCAAAAGATCATAAAAACCTGTGGACCACAGTTCTAGTCTGAGTCAGAATCAATTCTACTAAAACTGGTTTGGTTTTTTTGGTTTGAATACATAGTATAAAGATTACTGTCAAGCAGGCTAACAGATAACCAATGCCAGCAGAACATTAAAACTGTATAAAGCATTTTTGTGATATTGTTGTTAAGTGTTGTCAAGTTGCACTCAAATAAACTGAACTTGCAGCCCTCAAACACTGAGAAATTAGTACACATTAGAGTTACATAAATATTCTAGAGGAATATCTGACTAATACTAAATGGTGAATTTCTTAAGATTAGCACAGGAGACAATTGAAGGGTTTCATATTATACCATGATATACATTGATCACACTCAACTATAAGGAACATGAAACAAAGTCAAAACACTTGCGGGGGAAAGTAATGAGAACTTGCCATTGAAGCATATTAGAGAGAGCCTGAAAAATGTTAGCTAAGAGACAAGTGCGTTAGTGCAGTATGTTGTTGTTGTTAAGTGCCGTCGAGTCCATTTTCACTCCTAATGACCATGTACAGGGTTTCTAAGGAACTGCTGGAGTGAGTTTGCACCACAGTCATTGAGGTTCAAACCAACCTTGGGGCCCAGTGCTTTGTCCTACAGAGCCACACCAGCATGGGTATGTTGTTGTTGTTCAGTGCCGTTGAGTCAGTTCCGACCCATAGCGACCCTGTACAGGGTTTCTAAGGCTATAAATCTTTACGGGAGCGGAAAGCCTCATCTTTCTCCCACGGAGTGGTTGGTAGTTTCGAACTGTTGACCTTAAGGTTTGCAGCCCAATTCGTAACCACTAGGCTACTTGACTCAGCAAATCCTGAACCCAAAATTTGACAATAGCTAAAGAAGCAGATTTAAGAATACCAATAGTGTTCTTTTGGAGAGTTTTTTACGCAGCATAAAAAAATTTAAATGATTGGAACTCATAAACTTTGTTAGAAGTGTGCCGGCACTCAATAACTATTTAGTGAATAGATGTGGAACGTTAGGTTTTAGCTTTCCATTATCTGTACCACCTTTTTATATTTCAGAAATTTCCCTTTTATGAGGCTTAGGGGCCAGAGAGGAGACAAACACCATTTTCCAATTCAGAAACAAATACATCAGTTTTTTTCTCTCTTTCCTTTGCTGAAGCAATCTTGACAGCCTACCACACCCACACGGATGATACTACCTGGCCAGCACATGTTCTTTCTGTAAGATTTGATTCTACTACAAAGGAAACACACTTTTTTTTCCTGGGAAGTTTCCAGGAAACAGTTTTTTATGTTCCCAAAAGCTTGGTACTATCTCTGTTTCCATGTTTACCACATTTTTAAATAACTATGCAGGTGTAGACGTCTTGGTGTGGCACTGTAGGACAAGCACTGAACTGCTAACCACAAGATTAACAGTTCAATCCCAACAGCCAACCCTCAAAAACCCTATGCAGGTTTGCTATGAGTCTGAACCGACTCGAAGGCGCTTAACTACATGCATGTGTCTGTCTCACATTATACTGTTGGCTTTCAGAAAGCAGGGACTATGTTTTATCCATGTTTATATCCATGACATCAAGCATTACTCCAGTACGTGAACATTTGAAGAACGAATGAATAAAACAATGAATGAGCTGTGGAGACTGGAACATCCTAACAATTCAAACTTCTAGAGACATAGTCCAAGCTAGGTTTGTTCCTTTTCTTTTGTCCCATTAATTTCTACCAAGCCATCGTCTATGGCTTCCAACTAGGGTTGAAATTCTATCAGAGATGGCATAATTTCGTGCTTTGTTACAATAATTATAAAATAATTCTTCCCAGTCAAGTTCCTTCACTTGCTTAATATTTAAAGCATCTACCTAATATGCTAGGAGTCATGATATGGTGTTACAGGATAAGCACTGGACCGCCACCTGTAAGGTTAGTGGTTCAAACCCACCAGTTGCTCCTAAGAAACCCTATACAGGGTCGTTACAAATCAAAGCTGACTTGAGCACTTACAACAATAATCATATGCCAGGGAGTGTGGTAAAAAGTCAGAATAAAAAAAGACCTCACATCACTAAAAACTATAAGTGAATGAGGAAGACATCTAAACACAGAAATAAGCATAACTGTCCGACTGCATTAAAGCAACAAAGGATATGGAAGGTAGCTAAGTAATCACAGAAGTAACACTACTGCAACTTCATTAAATACCACAAAGGTGGTATTTAAGAATATATTTGGTCTATAAAGAATATAGACCAAAAGGTTGCAAAATTAATCTGAGAAGTTTTCCCCAATGAAGTGTGGGGGTAACTCAAGAGCTTCTAAGAAAAGTAGAAGTAAACCAAGAGAAAAAGTAATGAAGGCACATCTGGATGGAGTTGAAAGCATGAATGAGCTCTATGTGTGAAGGGGCAGGATATAAGAACAGTGTGTGGATGGGGCGCCAGCAGTAAATAGGAACATGGTGAGAAATGAGGCTGGATAGGTGGCAGAGACCAAGATGATGCAGAATCTCATGGACTTCTTAAAGGATGTGGATATTTCTTCTAAGAACTATGGCATATGATTGTTGTTGTTGTTAGGTGCCATCGAGTCTGTAACCATAGCGATCCTAAGCACAACAGAGCGGAAGAATGTCTGGTCCTCTCCCAACCTCACTATCGTTGCTATATGTGAGCCCTTCACTGCTGCCACTGTGCCAATCCATCACGTTGGTGGTCTATTCCTCTATTTCTCTGACCCTCCATTTTACCAAACATGATATCCTTCTCCAGGGCCTGGTCCCTCCTGACACTATGTCCGAAGTATGAGAGATGTGGTCAGGCAATCCTGGATTCCAAGGACCACTCTGGCTGAACAAACAGATTTGTTTGTTCTTTTGGCAGCCCACGGTACTTTTAATATTCTCCTCCAACACCATAACTTAAATACATCAATTCTTGTACGGTCTTCCTTATTCACTGTCCAACTTTCACATGCATTAAGGAGAATTGCAAGAGATTACATAATGAGATCTGGCGTGAGATGAAGAAGAAATATAAAGGGACAAACATACACCCACAGAATACATGTAGAATACCAGGGTGACTTACAAAAGAATGCGGCGTTTTAAGAGAAATAGACAAGGTCAGGAGCTAGTTAGAAGGTCAAATTCACAGAACTTAATTTTATAACAACTATTACAGTCATTCGAAGTTTAGGCATGGATGAGACAACACAAAGAGTAAAAAGAAAACTGAGTATGCAATTTTCACTGACCCTGTGAAGAAGGCTGAGTCTGCAAAGGAACTGAGCAGGAACAGCTTATGGAATAGGAGGAAAACGAGGAAAGTGTCATACCATAAAAGCTAAGGGAAAGTAATATTTCAACAAGAAAAAGTCAATAGGGTCAGGTACTGAGAAGTAAGTAAAATGAGACATGACAAACATCCACTGGATTGAGCTACATGTAAGTTCTCATGATCCCAAAAGAAGTATTTTGGTTTTTCGGTGAAGTATGGAGCCAGAAGCCAGATTAGAGAAGGCTGGGCACTAAATGGGAAGAAACGGAGTCAGAGCTTAAAGGATAGAAATGAAAGTAGGCATTGGCTGGGGAAAAACACGGGGGTGGCGGGAAAAAGTTGAATACATACAAGAAAGGAGCTTTCTAAAGCAATAGCTGAGGTGGAATCCAGAGCACAGGAAGAAGGGGACAGGTCTTAGCAAACAGGAGCAAAGACAAGTAGAATGGATATAAATGAAGGTATGTTTGTATCTCTGGTAGCAAAAAGAAAAGACCTCCTGCCTCTGGCTTCAATTTCTCTGAGAACAAATGTCAAGATCTCCTGCTAAGAAGGATGAAAAGGTTGTTGGAGAACTGGGTCTGAGGATAGGGATCAGTAGTACAGACAGAAAATGACTGAGAGGCCATTTGAGTCTGGTGATCATGAAGTTTTAGTGGAAACTTGCTCTGGTGTGCTTTATTGCTTGGGTACATGTATAGACAAGACAGACGCTAGGATCTTAAGGATTCAGGCTTTGCTGGAAAATAATATGTACTCAGCAGCTTGCAAGGATTCCATGGAAGTGAAAACAAAACTAAACGCTTCACTTAGAGGTCTGAGAACAACCTCTATACTCCAGAACATGTCCCATACACACATGCATGAGGTCACATATGTCACTTAACATCTGCTCAGTGGATCACACGTGCATGTATTAAGTATACCTCATTTATACTATGATGGCAGAGCAGTTACCATAGCAGAAACAAATTCCTTAAAATGACTGTTTGAATGTTTATGGATTAATTCATGTTAAGACTTAGCATATTCCTACTGATCTTATTGGTGCAAAACGAATCCACTCCTTCTATTAAAAAAAAAAAAAAAAAAGACTCTACTATGTATTTCTCCTCCCCTAGCCCCCAGCAAATAAATATGAACATGTCGAAGACCCACCCGCGGTTACGTAACTGGGTGTTGGCATTCCTTTATGCTCATATTTGGGCATCCATTGTTGAATGAAACAAAGCCAAGAACTCCTAAGTGGTAACAATCAATGAAGATCATTTTCTCTTGTTCTCAAGACCAGATGCCTTAGTTTACTTCAAATATTTTCCTGTTCTATACAGTGTCTCTCCTATGAACAAGGTTAGGAGCAAAGAAAAAGAAATCTTATGATGTATAGTAAAATTTTTTTAAGTATTTCAAAATAATAGTCTAACAACCTCAAAATAGGTATTTTTTTAAACTAGTGAATTGTGACTCTCACTTCACATAGAACACCAGCCTCATAACAGCCTCAGAGACTCTAATAAGGAAAAAACAGTATTGACCTTGATGGAGAAGTAATTCCTTCAGTATCTAAGTTATATTTTAGTGAACTGATGAGAGTAAATTTTAAGTAAATCTAAATGACTAAAGGATAAATAACCAGTTGTTATCAAGTCAACTCTGACTCCTAGCAACCTCTCTACCCATTACCATGTATGTTAGATTAAAACTGTGTCCATAGAGTTTTCAAGGCCTGATTCTTTTGGAAACAGATCACCAGTGAGGCCTGCTTCTGACGCACCTCTGGACGGACTTGAACTGCTCATCTGTCAGAAGTCTAATAAGGCTAACCTATGCACCTCCTAAGGATTCCATAGGCTATATACCCCTTCCAAAAGGGAGGGAGTACTTAATTTCACTCCGGTTAAAAAAAAAAAGATATGAAGTAATTTAATTTTTTCTTTTCCTTTTTTTTTTTTTGGCATAGTGAAAAAAAAAAGTTTTGGTGGTACAGTTGCTAAAGCGCTCAGCTGCTAACCAAAAGATTGGTGGTTGGAATCCATAGCTGCTCCACAGGAGAAAGATGCTTCCACAAAGATCACAGTGGTGGTTTTTTGTGGAATTGGTTCCGATTCATCGCAACCCCGTACAGGGTTTCTGACACTGTAAATCTTTACGGGAGCAGAAAGCCTCATCTTTCTTCCGTAGAACATCTGGTAGTTTTGAACTGCTGACCTTGAGGTTAGCACCCTGACTCGTAACCACTACGCTACCAGAGCCTTGGAAAATGTATGGGGCAGTTTACTCTGTCCTACTAACCACAAGGTTGGTGGTTCAAATCCACCAGCCACTTCTTGGAAACCCCAGACAGGGTCACAATGAGTTGGAACCGATTATAGGAAGCTTAATATCAACAACAAGAGGGTCATTATAAACAAGCGAAAGTAAGTGGTGCTTTCAAAGAATAACAGAAAGAACACATGATGGCTGTTCGTATATATGTGGTGCTATAGGATAAGCACTGGACTGCTAACCACAAGGTCAGCAGTTCAAATCCACCATCCACTCCTTAGAAACTGTGTCGACGGTACTTGCAACAACAATAATGCATAGGAAAGGTAGGAGAATGTTGAAGGGAAACATGACAATGTCAGGTTTCAAAGTAAGAAGTCTCTTTAATCAAAGCCTGTCACCAGCTTTAGTAGCATGCCAAATTGTTAGTGGAATAGCAATAGTATCATATAGAACAACAACAAGAAAATAAAACATCAAACCCACTGCCGCTGAGTCAGTGTTGACTCATAGTGACACAATGAGGACAGAATAGAACGGCTCCCTGGGTTTCTGAGGCTATAAATCTTTACAGAAACAGACTACCTCATCTTTATTCCACAACATACCTGGTGGACTAGACGGCACTTAATAACAACAACAAGTGTCATCGATTCGATTCCAACTCACAGAGACCCTGTAAAGGGTTTCCGAGAAGCAGCTGGTGGGTTTGAATTGTCAACCTTGTGGTTCACAGTCTAGTGCTGATCTTACAGTGCCACACCAGGATCCACCAATAAGACACTGTATATAATTTGTAACATCTATATTGTTGTTAGGTGCCATCAAGTCAGTACCAACTCACAGCAACTTTATGCACAACAGAATAAAACATCGACCGGTCCTGGGCCAACCTCACAATCGCCGCTACATCTGAGCCCATCGCTGCTGCCACCACTGTACAATCAATCCCATTGGGGGTCTTGCTCTTTTTCACCAACCCTCCATTTTACCAAATATGATATCCGTCTCAAAAGACTGGTCCCTCCTGATAATGTCCCAAGTATGAGAGACGTAGTCAGGTCATCCTAGATTCTAAGGAGCACTCTGGCTGCACTTCTTCCAACACAGATTTGTTTGTCCCTTTGGTAGTCCATGGTACTTTCAATATTCTCCTCTAACACCATAACTCAAATGCATCAATTCCCATATGGTCTTCCTTACTCGCTGTCCAACTTTCACATGCATATGAGGTTACTGAAAATACCATGGGTTGAGTCAGGCATACCTTAGTTCACAAACTGATATTGTTGCTCTTAAACACTTTAAAGAGGTCTTGTGCAGCAGATTTGCCTAATGCAATTCGTCCTTTGATTTCTTAACTGTTGCTTCCATGAGTGCTGATAATTGATTTCAGCAAAATGAAGTCTTTGACAACTTCAATCTTTTCTCCATTTATATGGATGTCGTTTATTGGTCCAGTGGTAAGGATTTTTGTTTTCTTTAAATTGAGGTGCAACCCATACCAAAGGTTGTGGTCTTTGATCTCCATCAGTAAGTATTTTAAGTCCTCTTCACTTACAGTAAGCAAGATTGTATCATCTACATACCACAGGTTGTTAATGAGTCTTCCTCCAACCCTGATGTCAAGTTTTTCTTCATAAAATCCAGTTTCTCAGATTATTTGCTCAGCATACAGACCAAATAAGTATGGTGAAAGAGACAGCCCTGGTCCACACCTTTCCTAATTTCAAACCATTCGGTGGTCCCTTGTTCTGTTCAAACAAGTGCCTCTTGGTCTATGTACAGGCTCCTCATGAGCACAATTAAGCATTCCGGAATACTCGTATTTCACAATGTTGTCCATAGCTTGTCATGATCCACACAAACAAAAGCCTTGGTGTAGTTAATAAAGCACATGTAAATATCTTTGTGGTAGTCTCTGCTTTCAGCCAAGATCCATCTGACATCAACAATGATATCCCTCATTCCACAACCTCTTCTAAATCCGACTTGAACCTCTGGAAGTTCTCTGTCAATGTATGGTTGCAGTCATTTCTGTATTACCTTTAATAAAACTTTATTCACATGAGATATCAATGATATTGTCTGAGGGTTTCCGCATTCCATTGGGTCACCTGTCTTTGGAATGGTTAGCCAGGTAAGTGGCCAGGTAATTGTCTTCCAAATTTCTTGGTATAGATGAGTGCCTCCAGTGTCACATCAGTTTGTTGAAAGATTGCCATTTGTATTCCATCTATTTCTGGTGCTCTGTTCTTTGCCAATGACTTCAGTGCACCTTGGACTTCTTCCTTCAAGATCATTGATCATATGCTACCTCTTGAAATGGTTGAACATGACAAAGAATAATGTAGCTATATCTGTGCTGATATGGAAAGACTTTAAAAATAAATTAAGTGGCAGAAAAAAAGATAGATGAATAATAACGTATATATTACTCTTCCATTTGTGTTTTATGAAAAGATTACATACATGTTCAGCATTAGGTACTTACATAAATTAAACCTCAATAAATCTGCCCCTTCCAAAAGAAGTTGGATTAGTGCTGACTTTACGTTCTTTTTCCTCCAACTTGATTCTGCCCTCTGGCTGCAGAGCCCAGAGGTTAGAAGCTGTGTATGGAAGTGTGCACACACACAGAGATGGGCCCTGATTGTGGCAACACAAGTCATACACTTGTATATGAATAGAAAAGTTCTGAAGAATATGACAGTGACTGCCTCTGTGGAAAGATATCAGGAATCAAGGAGAAGACCACGATTTAATATGTCACCTTTTGTTCTATTTGAATGCTTTACAGAGTTAATGTATCACTTTTGCTTTTTTTTTTTTTTAAATCACAAAATACCCCCCTCAAAAAAAAGTGGGACTATGGCACAAGTTATTATGGGACCTACATGGTTTTTGTGATGAGGATAACCAGAAAAACCTTCTTCCTATTAAGTCTGTGTCCCTTTTTTCAGTTTCCTGTCTGACAGAACGTTGATGTTGTTCACAGTCCAGTGCTGATCCCACAGAGCCTCAAAACGGAGCTAGAAAAATAAGGGAAATTCCTACTTGATATACATAAGGATCTATTTTATACTATAATGGGAGGCTTACTATTAAACAAGTTGGGCTGTTCAAACTCACCAGCCTCTCCTTGGAAACCCTATACAGCGTTGCTGTAAGTCGGAACCTACTCAAGGACACTTAACAACACTGTTACAGAAGATTTATGTAAATTAATCTGGGCAAGAGGCCAATAAACATTAGAAAGATGATAATACAAGTAGGTATTTCCTCTAAATATTTACCTATCAAGTTATACTGCCCAAACTTCATGTAAAGACACTAATGCCAGTCATTGGAGTAGACACTGTCTGTTATTTCTAACTTGGAGACAGAAGCAGTCACATGCAGTGTCTGTGAACACTCCGTGGATTCAGAATTGTGATAGCAGTTAACGGAGTCACTCATCTCTGTTCTCAGAGTCTTCCCATTTTCAAGATCATTTCGTAAAATAGATGAAGGATATTACATTGCCTCACAAACTGAACTACTTGTGATCATTGCTTTTTTAAAATAACAACTCATGTCTGGGTCAGGCTTGTGGCCACAAAATCTGGATTCATCTCTGTGTGTGCGCATACATAGGTACACACCCTCAAATCTCTGGGCTTTGCTACCAGAGGGCAGAATCAGGTCTGAGAGGAAAGAACACCAAGTCAATGTTAATCCAACTTCCTGTGGGAACATTTCAAGCCCTGAAGGGCCTCCTGCCCAGAATTAAACCAGTCCAATCCAGTTTGGCATGTAAGGTGTGACTAAATCCAAGCATATAACTGAATCACTGGCCTCCAGGTCATCCTATTAAACAAGATGACTCTGACCACAGCCTTACAGCCTAACCTTCTCAACTACAGTGTCTTTAAACATTTAATAGAATAGAATGGTTTGGCTTCATTAAATTTTAATTCACAGTGCAAATAATGAACAAAATAGCGGCTGCTCGACCACACACTTAAACAAGTGAAAGATTTCTCAAGTAGAAAATATTTAAATTATATGCCGATGAATACAACCTATGCCTACAGTTTTGAGTCTTACTTGGGAGATATCTTTAAGCAAGCTTAAAAAAAGAATATCTGGGGCCTAAAAAAGAAAGACCCTGGAAGCATTGAAGGTTAGGTAGGTATTGGACTGCTAACTGCCAAGGTTCGTGGTTCAAAACCACCCTGTACATGGGAGAAAGGTGACACTGTCTGCTCCTGTAAAGATTTAAAATCTCAGAAACCCTGTATTGGGTTGCTATGATTCGGAAATGATTCCATGGCAGGAGGTTTAGTTTTTTATTTGGGACCTTAAAATTAGAGTTAAGTAAATTAATGAGATAAATTAAAAATAAGAAGAAACTAGTAAGCATAAATAACTCTTCAAATCACCTCCCCCACACACACATGTTAGTCTTGACATACTATTATCTTTTTATATTATCACCTTAGATTCCCATGGCCCTCTGCACACTGTGCACTGTTCTTTCTGACTTGCAGGCACATATTCATGTCCCTGCCTGCTCAGGAACATCATGTTGAGTGATGCTGGGCGCTGCTGTTTTGGAACTTGGCTTTCATCAAATGTATTAGGGCAGATATCCATTTAGAAAAACTGATAAAAGCCAGACAAGTCAGGGGTAGAACTTTAAGCTAGAAGTCAAAGCTTTATCTTTGTCAGAAAGAAATAAATCAAGTTTATTTTTCTCAGACAGCATACTCTTAAATAAAAACAAAGGACAACCAGTTAAATCCTCTGCTTGTAATATCTCTGAAGAATGTGCACTACCATCAGGAATGTTACTCCTCTGTCCCTACCTCATTCTTGGTGGTTAATTAACCCACTAAGGAGCTCTGGTAGCGTAGTGGTTACGAATCAGGCTGCGAACCTTAAGGTCAGCGGTTTAAAACTACCAGCTGCTCCGCGAGAGAAAGATGAGGCTTTCTACTCCCGTAAAGATTTACACCCTCGGAAACCCTATACAGGGTCGCTATGGGTCGGAACCGACTCGATGGCACATAACATGTGTAACATTAGGAGGATATTCCTAGAATACCTGATTACTGGTTTTCTGTTAAGTCTACTCCATCTTCTCTTACAATTAAGCTACTTACTCTTCAAATGCTTTTGTGACACCCTTTTAATCTAAGTTACTTAAACCTTGTTATTCTTTTGAAAGAAAATTAAACTTAAGGGCAATTGTGAAGTTTATTTTGCTAAGAGTTCTTATCAGTGTGGTTTTCACTGACAAAATTTTAACATGTTTTAAGGAAAATTTAAACTGTATAAACAGAGCAAGCAGAAGCTAGCACAGGCATATAAAATATGGTATCTTAATTTTTGGAACCCTTTTTATTGAAAACTGAACATGACAAAAGTTCCTAGAAAGAAATGAGAACCAACTCAGAGTTAATGAAAAAACATAATGTATTTTTCAGTGACCTGTTTAAACAGAACTTTAAATAGGACTTTATAATCTCTTCCACTAAATTATATGACTTTATCATTCTTACTACATATGATTACAAGGTCGGTTTGAACCACAAAGATGGCAGTTCAAAGTCACCAGCCACTCCTTGGAAACCATATACAGGGTTGCTATGATTCAGAACCGACTCGATGGCACTTAACAACAACAATCATTCTTATTACCCTTGGTACAATGCCGGCTCTTCATTCTCTTCTTGGTAGTATGACTAACTAAACTATATATCTTGTTCCTGATGGTATTTTCATAGATTATTAACTCTAGCAATTAATGTTCTTCTCCCTCAGTAATTCCTTACGAAGGAATTGTACATATTTGACAGTTATATAGGGTATTATTCATTTAAAAATTTCTTAAGTTCAAATTTTTTATATATATTTGTTGGATTCCATTAGTCATCAAGGTTGTACTACCACATTTGTTCTAGACAATGATTCCACTTCTTGATATTGAGAGTTTGTCTACAGGAAAGTCTATGAGGGAGCTTCAATAAATTGGTGGTAAAATAGAAACAATGGAATTTTCCACTAACTTTTTGAAGACCCTTCACATAAGTAGATGTATATGATGTCTAAGATATATATGAAGGCTTGAGAATCCATAATAATCATCTCCATTACCTAAAAAGTATGTAACATCAAGTTTATTAGCTATTCTTTGGATCTCAGTTTCATTACTGATATATATGGAGGTGGCACTATCTATTTCACAGTAGAGAGATAATTTTTAAAGGTCAGGAGCTGATGCACGGTCAATACTCGTATTTCTTGTGTACCTAGTTTTGTTCTGGGTACTTTCGCTTTTATTTAATAATTTTTATTGTATATTATCTAGAAATTATCCTTATAAAAATATCTCTACTTTCATACTTCAAGATGCATTTAAAATAAAATTCTATTTTCTAAGAAAAATTTTAGCATATGAATTGTTAGTCAAACACTGATAAATGGAGTCAGTATACCCATTTTTAAAAATCAGATTTTATGTGGGAACACTATTAAAAATGTGGCAAAAAATATATATTAATGTACTTAGTTAATACATATTGACAGTAAAATGTATATTATACAAAATCAAAAGAATGCTACTATTCTGTTTCTATTTCAGATCAGTATTTCTAAATATTTAGAATATAAACATTAAAAAAAAACTTAACTAATTAGAATTTATAGTACTGCTTACATTTAAATTTTAAATATTATGCAATTTCTTTCTAATTTCCATAGTTCACATTCTACCTAGGGCAGGGGTGGGGAACACCCAGCCCATACATAGTCTGTATGTTGTTATGTACTGTGGAATCAGTTCCAACTCATAGCGACCCTGTACAGGGTTTCTGAGGTTGTAAATCTTTACAGGAGCAGAAAGCCTCATCTTTCTCCTGCAGAATAGCTAGTAGTTTTGAACTACTGACCATGAGATTAGCAGCCTGATTTGTAACCACTACACTACCAGAGGGCCTGCGAAATTAATTGGTTTGACCCTGTCAAAGAAACCGGAGTTCAAGCAATCACATTGTTGCTGTTATTAAATGCCATTGAGTCAGTTCCGACCCATTGTTGTTGTTAAGTGCCATCAAGTCAGTTCCAACCCATAGAGGTTCTGTATGGGTTTCCAAAGAGCAACTAATGAGCTTGAACCTTGCGGTTCAAACCGACTTTGCAGTCCAGTGCATGAACCCACAACGCCACACCAGGACTCCATTAGTAGTGCAGCTAGAGTCAATGTAGTAATACAACAGCAATGAGCAAGCAAATTACACTCATCTGGTCCTTTTTGTCACAAGAGGTACTGACTATTGGTTTCAGGCATAATGACACAAGAAATTCTTTAATTTTTTAATACAACCAGCTGCTGGCTAGCTAATTCCAGCTCATGGAGACATGCCCATGTGTGTCAGAACAGAACTGGTTTTTTGGGGAGTAGACTGTCAGACATTTCTTCCAACGTGCCTCTGGGTAGACTGAAACCTCCAACCTGTTGGTTAGCAGCTGAGTGTGTTACCTACGGGCACTCTTCAGTGCCTACCTTTCAATAAGATAATACTGCCTAAATCTGATTATTGCTATCCAATACCCAAAAGTCTGCTTTTGATGTTTTTTTCAATTTTTATAACATTGTCTCCTCTTTTATCTTCAGAGTGAAGACATTCAACAGTACAAAATACATGTGGTTTAATTCTTATATACGTGGGAAGAAAAATACTCCATTGCTTTTTGAAAGTTTCTTTTTAAAGCCTGGGGACTTTTGCTAAAAATATAGTTGAAAGGTCTGTTGTAATGAAAGAAACCACAGTAAGGTTTTATGAGGCACAGAACAACAAAACTTCTGTAACAAAAACAAAAAATCTTTAAAAAACATTTAAATCTGGTCTACAGTATTTTCACCATGAAAGCCAACAAAGGAAACAAAGCCAACAAGGGAAAGCAAAGGGCAAAGCTAAAACTAAACAACATTCTAAAAAGATTGTTTTGCCAAAATAAATGTGACATTCACAAGATCCAAATTCTCTCCTAAAACAGTATAAGCTATCACATTAAATTCCCCTAAGACAGTTTAGGATCTTATTAAGTTTAGGTGACTTATTAAGGATTTATGAGGAAAAAAATAACAGTATGCAAATGCTATTTTGTACTCATAATTCTTCATGACTGCTGAGACAATGCCCAGAGATACTGCTTTTATAATGCCCAGAATACATTATTCTAAAAGAAGGGCTGGCTTCAAAATGTTTTGCTGCTAGCTAGAAAACTTCAAAGAGAGCAGAGCACACCCTAAAAGTGCATCATTATATAAATCCTTTAGGTATAACAATCCAAATTCATATTCTTACTCAAAGGCCAGGAAGACTTGATTATCCCAGGTAAAGAATGTGCCCAGCAACACAGGCTTCTGATGGCTCATGCATATCATGTGATTAAGGCAATGTTTAGCTCTGTTACTCAAGAGGATATGGCACCTCCTTATGGACAGGTATACAGGCAAGTTGATCCTGGTTTCTTTTTATACGTTAGCAACTATTGTAGCTTAAAAACAGCAAGTATGAATGATTTATTATAGTTTTCTATGTGCTGATAATTCCCAAAATGAAAAGGTGAAGAGAGGAAAAGACAGGAATAAAGGGGAGAGAAAGTCAAAGGAGAAGCCAAAAGGGAGATCGATTTCAAGTTGAACAACCCTTGGTTTGAATTCCAGCTCTGAAACTTATTTCCAGTATGACTTCAGGCAAAACTCAAGTTGCTCATCTGTAAAATAGGGATATTCATAATACTTCCTGCTTTATGAGGCAGATGGGAAATTTTAATGATATAATATATAAAGCACCTAACACAGTACCTCATATATGGAAAGTTAGAAAAATATTCTTACGTAATTATTTTTGTTGTGGTTAAAAAAGTTGGTCAGTTCAGTGATCTCATAGCTGAAAGTTTAGTTTGTTTAGGAATATATCCAGCTCTTCAAGTGACATAATCTTGGCCAAACTAAGAAAAATTACTGAGCTCTAGAAAAGTATGTTGTTGTTGTTAAACGCCGTTGAGTTGTTTCCAACACAGAGCGACCCTATGTAGTGTTTCCAAGGAGCAGAAACACTATTTATTGGAAACCAGAAAGGCATAGTTTCCAGTAAATATTTTTGAAGAACTAACTTTTTATACAATAATAAAAATCATGGACTCAAGAGACTGACAGTCTGGGTATGAACCCCATCTTTGCTGGCTGTCTGACTTTAAATAAGTACATATTTACCATATTTATTAGTTTCTGTTGAAACTAATTGTGTGGATTAAATGAATTAACATATGTAAACTGCTTAGAACATTGTTGGACACTTACTAAGTGCTATGAAAGGATGTTTATTTAGTTGTCACTGCAAATAATTCTTACTTGGAAACTGTTTATCAACCCAAAACACACATTGTTAAACTCAGCTTCTCACTAGATTGACTAGACTAGGGAACTAGCATTGAACTGCTAACTACAAGGTCGGAGGTTCAAACTCACCAGCTGCCCCTTAGAAACTCTATGGTTGTTATGTGTCAGAATCAACTCAAAGGCACTTAACAACAACCAACTATAATCTTAACTAAACCCTTCACAGTTCCCTACAAACACAATTTTGGTCATTTACCTGATGATTCTACGTATCAGGGCTTACTCTCTGTTACTGGCAAAAGTCAAAACCATTTTATGGCTATACAGCTGTCCATGCATTTGCACTAAGGTTAAGGATGATGATCTCTGAGTGGAGGGAATTTTGTCTGTATTTCATATTTTTTGTCATGTACATGCTTTGCTTCTATAATAATAAAAGGTTAATTTTAAAATCTGAAAGGAAATGAACACATTCTTTATTCCATACCTGTATTTATGAATGATGGCATTAAATAGTTTTCCATCTCGCCAGCAGGTGGTAAAATTTTCACACCGTATTCCAGAATAGCCCTCTGTTGCCTGCTGTGTCCACAGTAGCAGTCTTTCTTTTGCAGACATATCCTCTGACTCTCCAGTAACATGGATATCAGAAATCTAAATGTAACAGAAAGTGTTAAACCATTAGTAAGGAAGGAAGGAAACTCAAATTAAGGTGTGGTGCTATAGGATAAGCACTGGACGGCTCACCACAAGGTCAGTGATTCAAACCCACCAGTTGCTCCTTGAAAACCCTACATAAGGTCACTATGAATAGTATAAAAACAGCAACAATGTACCAAGCACTCTATAAATACTATTTTACTTAACCCTCATAAACTTGTTAATAATGTAAATACATCTCCATTTTACACATAAGAAAATAGGGTCTCAAAGAGGCTAATTAACAATGCTGAAAAAGCTGTATCTGTGTCCAACTGAAAAGCATCTAATTTTTTCACTATACCAAACCTTCATGGCATTAAAAGTTCTACATCCCACTGTGCTTATCAGATCTCATAAAACAACTTCATCAAGTGTTTTATCCAAGCTCAAATGGATCAAAAGTAAAACCTACCAATTAATTCATACACCACCTGCACAGCAGAATTTGATGCAGCAGATATTCTGTGTAAAGAACAAAGAAAGAAAATAGCACCCTCTCCTATTAACTACATTACATAACAACTTTGCCAAAATGCCTCTGATTTTCTTTAGAGTCCTTTCTCAGCTTGCTCAACATGAAAGCTTTATCAGCTGATTCTTGCTCCCCATTTCTACACGTTTTTTACTAAGTTTTCTAAAACCTTCCATTCAATAATAGTAGAACAGGTTGCCAGTTCACATGACTTATATTTTCTCAAGAGAACCGTTTTGGTAAGGGTCCTACTAAATCTGCTGATAATAATAATAAAGAACAAAGAGACTTTACCGAGGCTTACACAGTAATTCCAAAGCTGGGATTAACACCAATAAACAACTGTTGCCTCCATCAGTGCAAGACACAAAGCCAAGAGATCAAGAAGACAGGCAGTAAGCACACCAGGGTCAGGAGGAACAAGTAAAAGATTGGAAGCAATACAGAACAAGGTAAAATCACTTTGTAACAGAAAAAAATCATTAGAGTTATGAGACAGGCTTCTAGTCCTAGCAAACCAGCCCCATACCAAATCTTAATGCCATTGAATTGATACCACTCCTAACAACCCCATAGAACAGAGTGAAAAGTGCCCCAGAAGATTTCCAACTTTGTATGTATCTGCACGCAAGTCTGATTGCCACATCTGTCTTCGACAGAGAAGTCAGTAGGTTTGAACTGCTGACCTTTTGGTTAACAGCTGAACCACCAAGGCTTTCTACTAGCCCCATAGTTTTGGGGGCTTTTAAAGGTTTTTATCCTGAATTGAGTGATAGTTTACATGGGAGAACATGAGTTTTATACTCATTCTTACATTGCAGTGATTACATTCTCCTCCATGCATTATCATTCAACAGTATTTGCTTCCATTCCCGCTGGTTTTTTGTTTGTTTGTTTGTTTTGGGGAGGGGCATACACAAAAACACTCAGGAATATATAATAATTTAAACACCAAAGGGCATATTCTGCAAGCCTGCCTCCTGGCTGTCAGCACACAGCCTTTCTCTTTCCATGAGTCCTCAGTTGCTCTCTCTCTCTCTCTCTCCATGCCATCATCTCTGCCATCGCTGCTTCTCTAGATAGGATCACACAACCAGCTCATGTTCTTCTCCCTTGATGGTCCTAGGAGCCTCTGTTCCTAAACTGTAAGATTAACTTCTCCCCCTTGATACAAAACTTCTACCTTTACAGTTGTGACAGTTGCAACTAGTCATGATAACAATTACTCACTATTGAATTGTAAGAATCTTATCCCCATCTCCTTTCACCAGACCCTTCTTGACAAGATAAAAGCTATTCAGTGGGGATTCTGCCTTCCCCCACATACTCTGAAACTAAACTTCCTCTTGAAAACTTTTGTAAGCCAGTCACTTCATGCCTTTATAGCCCTCCCATTTTAGGTAGCCAATGTCTAAGCTGCCCATCCCTATCAACCTTGTATACAAGGGGATAGGATTGATACTTGATGTGAAGACTCCTTCCCTCTAAGTTGGTATTTTGAGCTACTACATCCATAATAGCCCCATAGTTTTTGATAATGCCTTTCATGTCTGTGAGTTATAGATATAGATATCCTCATCTATAAAATGAGGTGGTAGAAACAGATAAAAAGAGCCCAAAGGCACCCAAGAACAACAGAAATAGATAGCACTTCCTAAACACTTTGCCACTGAGTCAATTCCAACCTATACAGAATGTATAGGTGAGAGTAGAACTGTCCCCACAGGGGATTCTGAAACTGGAAATCATTATTAAAGCAGATTGCCTCATCTTTCTCCTTTGCAGTCAACTGGTGGATTCACACTGTTGGCCTTTCCATTGGCAATCAAATTCTTTATCAGGAGACTGTAAATCCAACACAGAAGTCAAAGGTCAAAATGGGTAGTCAAAGTGAGTGAAAATGGAGAATAAATTTTTTTTTAAAAGACTAAAGTAATCCTTTTACATTTAGTCATGCCCAGCTCAAACAGGAAGTCCTTTATCCCTTCCAGCTGTCATAAGCGCTAGGAGCCTGGCAAACCCAGAGGCTGGGGTAGGAAGGTTGCAGCACTTAAACCCATGCCAAGCCTGGCATCTCCTAATAATAACACCAGTTGTTTGAGAACATGACAGGGACCTCATACACCCTTTCTCCAGTACCCAGCTGGGCAGCCTTGCTTTGCATAGCTTCACTCTCAGCCCCATAACCAAGGCAAGATTTAAAAGTAAAGCAAAGTATCTCCATTTAAATTACCTTTCCTCAGAACCTATGCTGGAGTCCTGGTGTGACACTATAGGATAAGTACTGGGCTGCTAACTACAAGGTCAGCAGTTCAAACTCACCAGCTGCTCCTCGGAAACCCTATACAAGGTTGCTATGAGTTGGAACTGACTCGACAGCACGTAACAACAATAGGAAACTATGGTTACGTTACCTCTGTAGCTGGAAAAGAGCCTTGTGCATGAACACATTATAAGGTATGTTGTTAAATGAAAACTTGAGGCCTTAGGTAAAATATCGCAACAGGTACCTCTTCATATTTATAAATTATATAATCAAGTGCTCTGAGAAACCTTTACAAGACAAGAGCTACTTGGGGTTGCTTATAGCTACAAGAAGGAAAGGGAGATAGCTTGGGGAAGAAGACAGCTATAATCTGCCATTTTAAGAACATTCTCTATCAGTCTATTCAGAAATGTACCCATTTAAAGGGATGCTAGTGAATCTCAGATACAAGGTGCCAGTTTAATAGGTTCAAATGCTACTCAGCATTTTATCTAATGAAAGGGAAAATATTAGAGGAGGCGTTTAATGTATGAAAATGTTCTAAAAACCATCCAAGATAAAATAATATATTCTGACTAAATAAGTTTCAGTAGATAATATTCAGATAGTTTCTCAAAGACACAATATTTAGACTGTTATATATATATATATACACTTTATTTAAGAAGCTAAAATTTAGAAAGGCATATTCAACTATATTATGAACTAAACATTACCAACACATTAACACACCTCAATGCTATTAATATAATCTCGCTAAGATCCACTTCCTCATCAATAAAACTTAAATGATGATATATTACTGTTGTCTTGTTCTAAGGATTTGATAAAATAATACACATCCAGAACCTTAGGCATAATGCCAGGCACAAAAATATCACTTTATAAATGTTAGTTTCTTCTATCACAATTTTACTAGTAGTATTTGCTGCTTGGAGTGCTAGTGGCACTGTATGATAAGTCTTAGACTGCTAACCACAAGGTTAGCAGTTCAAACCCACTCAATGCTCTGTTTGAGAAAGATGGGGCTTTCTGCTCCCGTAAAGACTTACAGCCTCAGAAATCTTACATAAGATTTCTCGATGGCACCTAACAACAACATCTACTGCTTAAAACTTCTCCTAAGCAATTTGTCAGCTAGCATCAAAACAAAAACAATATTTTATATCAAAGTTCCTTTTTAAAACTTGAAGCCTTCATGCCTCACATCCAGGTTATTGTTGGTTATCAATAAAATTCAAGTTTTTCTTGTTACCGAGCCTCTCATATCTTAAGCCCATACTCCATCTGAGCTTCATCTTGCCACCATTCCCTAACTTTCCAGAAATAACCAGTCCATGGCAAAGTCTCTTACAGCTTCAGTACTTCACCCTGCTTTTTCACTTTTACTAATAAACCACAGGTTTCTCCCAATGCACTTGCTCAAGTTTAGAAAAAGCCCAGGAGTGAGAGGGTAGCCAAAACTTAGTTCTGATAAATCCCTCTGTGTGTCTTCTCTACCCTTGCCCTATGATATAAAGAAAATCATACTTCATACATTATGGTAGATATTATTATATTTCACTATTTGCGTGGACTCCTGCCACAACAAAGCCCAAGTTTGCAACCTCAGGGAGGCCCTCAAAGAAACTGACAATTCTTCCTGATGTCCTTATCAGCCAGTATTTCCATCCTTTGTGATATCTTTTTCAATTCTTCACCATTACCTTAAAACTCTCAGTACTGCTGCCTACCTCTGCTTTTATGTTCAGCAATCACTTTGATCTCTTTATGAGAAAACAGAGATGTGAATGAGTACTCGCTCATTTCCCTGACCTGTCACCACAAACTTTGGTTCTTCCACGTGATCTCTTTTCCTCCCTTAACCTCCTGCGTCCTAAGGCTTTAACTGTTTCTCTGAATTATCATCTTTTTTCTGGAGCTTTCCTCTCAACATTAAGTGTCCTGTCTTTTCCATCCTAAAATAAACAAAAATAAATCACCTTCATAAACTCAATTTCTTCTTTATTTACAATGCACCTCTTTTTTTTTTTTTTTTTTCAGTAAAGCTATATAGGAAAAAGAATTCCACGTTTTTACCATTTTCATCTCACTCCTGAATCTGTTGTGATCTAGCTCCACTAAAACTGAGTAGGGGTGACCACACAAGAAAGTAAGGGGGGTTCCAGCTCAAGCATCTGTTTTTCCTATGTTGCTGTTGTCATGAGTCGGTTCTGACTCATAAGGACCCTGTATATGGTATCCGAGACTTTAACTCTTCGCAGGAGCAAAGACTCTCATCTTTCTCCTATGGAGTGGCTGGTGGGCTCAAACCGTGGACCTGATGGTTCTAAGTCCAGTGCTTACTGAATGGAGTCACTATAGGAAATTAGATTTTTTGCTAAACAAAACAGAAGTAAAGGGTAGGAAATTTTAGGGGAGTACTGAAGAGATGAAATATATTGTGAAAGATCATCTATCACCTCTTCTTTCAAAGTCTCACTGTTATTCAATACTCATAAACCACTCTTAGGTACTTGTTGTGCAACCACAAGTAACAAAGACACCACCATTTTCATAGAGCTTACAGTCTAGTGACAGAAAAACAACATGGAGAAGAGCTCAATCCAGACAGATTTCTCTGAGGAATCTGTCATTGGTAATCTGTCATCACTGGCAACCTTTCCTACCTGGCTTCCAAGATTTCACTCCTTCTTGGATTTCCTCCTGCACCTCTGACTGTTCTTTCTCACTTGTCACTGGTGGCTTCTCTGCTAGCCATCCTTTAGTGGTGTTCTCTAGGGCTCAGTCCTCAATCCTTCCCTCTTCTCATTTTTCCTGGATAATTTCATCTACTACAGTGGCTACAAGGAGCTCTGGTAGCATAGTGGTTACCAATTGTGCTGCTAAACTCAAGGTTAGCAGTTCAAAACTACCAGCTGTTCTGCAGGAGAAAGATAAGGTTTTCTGATCCCGTAAAGATTTACAGCCTCGGAAACCTTGTACAGGGTCGCTATGAATTGGAACAGATACCACAGCACACCACAGTACCACCTCCACCACCACAGTGGCTACAACATCCACTTCATTCTAATTCCTAATCCCTATATGCTGCCCAAACATCACTCCTGAACTCAAGACCTGTACATTCAACTCTAACGAACTTCTCTGTTTAAACAGTAAAACAACTCACTTAACATTGAGCACTTGAATGAGCCAAACACTGTGTTTAAGCACTTTACACAACTGTCTCTTATACTCTTCACAAAATACAATTTCATTTTATCAATGATAAAGAGACAAAAAGAGGTTACATTACTTGTTCAAGTTAACACAAAAGCCAGAAGTAAATTTCTACCTCAAATCTATCTGGTTTCAATGCTATTATTTTTAATCAATTTATCTCACTTCTTCAAGCTTACTGTATCTAAAACTGAACTTCTTTATCCTTCTTGCTCTTCTTTCTGCATTCCTAGCTCAGAGAATAGTCCTATAATTCACCCAGTTGCTCCAAAGTCAAGACCCAGAAGTCATCCTCCATGCCTTTTTCTTCCTCTGTACATTCGATTGGCAGAACAGTTTCATGTAGCCTCATCTCTCCTTCCTACCCTGTAACATTGGTCACCCCAAAATCTCTTCATGTTCCAGCCACATGAACCACTTCTCATTCCCTGAACAATAACACCTATTCCCAGGATACAATGCATTTATATGTGTTATTCCCCATCTGCAGACAGTCCCTGCCTGCCCCCATTCACACTGCAATCCTTTCACACTTTTCCTCAAGGAAACTCCAACTTTTTCCACTTCCAGACCCTATGTGAGGTGCCCCACTGTCCTCTGTGCACCCTCAGCAAGCGCTCCATGCATACAGCAATAATAGCAATGCATTTTGGATATTGTTATTATCTGCTGACGTAGCTTCTCTCCCTCTAACTGGAGAGCAATGTACGTCGAAGGATAACGTCCATAGTATTGGAGTACCTGGCAGATAATTATTATGTACTCGATACATATCAGATACTCAGTAAATGTCAAGTGAACAAATGACTCTACCTGGAATTTGCATTAATTTATTCAGACAACCAGGCTACTTCTACTTTAGTATATACTTTAAGGTCCCTCAGAGAGAGTGGCTTTATTCCTATAGCCAACATGTAGCCTTAATCAACAAAACTGACTACCCATAAATGCATCGCTCAACCAAATGATTTGTTGTCTGCTTTTTATTAACAAAGCACAAAGAATTCTGACAAGATTTTTCAATACATTTATTTGGCACAACAAAAATCTATTATTTTCCCTACAAATTCAAGAAGAGTGAGGTAAGAGTAGGTTAACACAACTGAATTAAAATGTCTTTATTTCATGTGTCCCTAAGCTCAGCTCATAACTTCATAAATTCTAATGTCATTCCTGGAGTCCTGGTGTGGTGCTGCAGGTTAATGTGCTTGACTGAAAAATCGGTTTGAACCACAAGGTTGGCAGTTCAAACCCACCAACCGCTTCTTGGAAACCCTATACAGGGTCACTATAAGTCATAACCAACTTGACAGCACACAACAACTATACAGCAGGAGCAAGAAAAGGTAACCCATCTCTTACCACAACTCTCTTCATGTGCATTCCTTTTCCAAAGACACTGCAAACCTAATTTAGAAAAAAAAAAATCTTCCACTGCAAGATTTCATGTCAAGTACAGATATTCTCCAGAGCCCTGACAAAGGCTGGTTTACAGAGAACAGCTCTGGTCTATAAAAATACTATTAAGTACATTCAACATAATGCAATCTCAAAAACTTCCTGGACATGTGAGAAAGTGGGTTCTCAAAATATAGTTTCTAAAAGTATTGTTCCTACTGGTGATAAATCAAAGTCTCAGAAGAATCTAACTATTTGGATGGCAGAACTTCAAGCCCATTTGAATTAGAAAATTGGCTGGTGGTTATATTTTTAGATAAATTATTTTGCTCTCTCTAGGGATGAAAAAAATCCAGCCATCTAATACATAAAGTCATTTTCATAATTCAGGATTCTATGCCTTGAAAATAAAGAAATCACCATTTCTGCTTTACCTTTTCATTCCATGAGCAAGCTCACAAACAAAAATACTGAAAACATCAGCAATGAATGAATGAATACTAAGTACATTAAAACATGTACAAGAAATCACAAGCAATGAAACTCCTTGTGCTCAATGCTATAGTCACCTGTCTTTCTACCGTATTGACCCTACACTTACATGCAATACTGATACTTTATTCCCTGTTTTTCTTTACCCTCTTAGAAGAGCTGGGGCAAATCCAATGGCTGAAACCCTAATAATTGCAGTTCCAATAATTAGGCGTCTTGGTGTACCACTGTAGAATTAGCACTGAACAGCTAACTGCAAGAATAGTAGTTCAAACCTACCAGTTAATCCTTGGAAAGCCTATACAAATTCGCTATGAATCAGAACTGACTCAGCAGCACTTAACAATAACAATAATTTTTAGTTGCAATAATTAGAACTAAAAGAAGAAAGAGCAATGAACTCTGGGAGAGACTCTAAAGAAGGGGTGGAAAGACACAGTTCAAACAAAGAATAAAGCTTGATCCCAATTCATTTATGCACACCTGTGGAGAAACCAGACATATGATGATGAGTTGTGCCATATGCCACACAAAGTTAAGTCTGGCAATTCATACCACAGTGTCAACTAACAGCAAGCAGTCACAGTAAGTACCTGTGACAAGCAGAATGTTTTGCTTCTGCAACCTAAGAGCCCAAGAACAGTGTTAGAACTTCTCAAAGCATAAAAGGAGTAATAAATGCAACTCTTCTGTATCCTTCCCATGTTTGTTGACTCATCCTGACACTCACCTGCTAGTTTCCCACATTCACATGGGAGAGTCAAGCACAAGGATCTGTGTAGATCTAGTGTATAAACTGTTCCAAGATTTTTTTCTTTGGGGGGCTGAGCAGTGATCTTATATGCTCTTTCAAATTGCCAATACTTGAGTTGAGGCAACTAATAATCTCTAGTTTGCACTACTGCCTCCAGTCTCCAATGCCAAACCTAATGACATCTTTTACATCACAATCATGATAGGCCTAGAAAGATACTGGACTCACCAAAGAGATTTCTAGAACTAAACTAAACTAAAGAGATTAGTAATAGCCTATCACTAATCTCCCTGCCAAATCCCTACTCCCACTTCCTAGTTCAGTTTTGTCCTTTACTCATAGCCACAAAAATTCAGTCCAATCTTTACTGGCCTCTTGTACACTATGATCAAACCATATGAACTTCAATCCAAATGAATCATGTGCACTCTTTCTCTCTCTTTCCCTTAGGGCATTCCCCTCCTTGTAACATGGCACATAATAGTTGCTCAATAACTATCTGTTATGGGGCCCTGGTGTGGCACCGCAAGATAAGCACTGGACTGCTAACTGAAAGGTCGGAAGTTCAAACCCACCAGCCATTCTCAGAAACTGTATACAAGGTCACTATGAGTTAGAACCTGCTTAGCAGCACAAAAAAGTTAAGGGAAGGGTTAGGAAGGAAGGAATAAAGAATAAAAACAGGGTATAAAATATCAGAAACAAGTTTTCATTTGTCATGTAAGATCTTGCCATTTTAGAAAATTAAATGATTTGCAATTGACCTCCCTTTCCAATAATAACAAGACACCCTGACCACTTCACAAAAAAAACAAAAAAAACCAAAAAAAACAAAAAACCCAGTAGAGAACACAAGACCATCAATAAGAACCAATGTCAAGTAGTGAATACAAGCTTTCTCTGAATTATTTTTCTAAAGGAACTCTTAAACTGGACACAAGAATACAGCCTCCAAGTGTCTTTTCAAGAAACGAAAACAAGTCAATTATTTCTCATCTCATGCACATTCTGATTTCATTCATAGCTTATAGATAAATGGCCCACTTACTACTAAATGAAATGCAACAGCTTCATCTAGTTGGTAACCTGAGGCTGTAAATGGGAAAGTCCTCTGAGCAAAATCAATCCACCAGAAAATTAGGCACTAGGAACACCTATTTGTATCAATGTTATCATGATGCTGGCCTGCACTGAATGCACAAGAAGAGCCAACTAATTCTGAAGTTTATGGGGATACTCCCTATAAGCTTATTCACATTTCTAAAAATATAAATATCTCATTAGTTTACACCAGAAAATAATGTAGCTTATTTTAAAAACAATAACTACATAATTTATTAGGAAAAATTTTTTATTTTATCAAATTTTCTATTTACTAAATAGTTTATATGCAACATTGAAAGGACAATATCTCTGAAGTTAAGAAATAAAATACTTAGCTCTGATAAATATAGTATAGTGAAGAGTTAAGGGAATCAAGCTGAAAGAAAGCAGGGTCATTTTTCAGATTTCATCATTCCACTGGTAAAAATTCTTAGGCTAAAGAGCTCACATGACTAGTCCAAGATTTAACAGTATGCTAGCCTAAGGGCCCCTGGTGCTGCTATGGGTTAAGCATCAGCAGCCGACTAGGAGGTTGGCAATTCAAACACACCAGCTTCTCCAGAGGAGAAAGATGAAGTAGCCTGGTCTTTTAAAGACTTATAATATCAGAAACCCATATACAGGGTGGCTGAGTCGGTGTGATGCTGCTTGGACTGCTAACCGCAAGTTTGACAATTCAAACCCACCTATCACTCCTTGGAAACCCTAAACAGGGTTAGTTGCTATGTGTTGGCACCAACCCAACAGCACTTAAACAACAACAACAGAAGGCCTAGGCATGAACTCTGATCCTCTAAATCCCAATGAAGAACTATGAGAGAAAAATTTCTCCTTTACATTTATAAAGTAAATGTTCTTAAAACTTAGACTAATAGTTGCTTTATGTCAGTAGCCACAGTTGATGCCTAAAGAGTAATAGAGCTTCCTTTCAATGTACCCACCTCTGGAAAAACGACTGCACAGAGACCTCAACTACTAATGTCAGATTATTTCTTTTCACTGGAGCTTCTCAGTCCCCGTTGGCAGAGCAGCTGATACACAGAAAACAACACATGTACCGATAAACATCCATCTCTTACATGAATTGCTGTTGTTGTTGGGTGTCATCGAGTCATTTCTGATTCAGAGCGCCCTATGTACAACAGAATGAAACATTGCCCAGTCCTGTGCCATCCTCATAATTTTTGTTACGCATGAGCCCATTTCTGCTTCCACTCTGCCAATCCATCTCATTGGGGGTTGTCCTCTTTTTCAATGACCGTCTACCAAACATGATGTACTTCTTCAGGGACTGGTCCTTCTTAACATATTTGAGCATGCAAGCCAAAATCTCATCTTCCTGGCTTCAAAGAGCACTCCAACTGTACTTCTTGCAACATGGACCTGTTTGTTCTTCCGGCAGTTCATGATACCTTCAATATACTTCTCCAACACAACTCAAATGTATCAGTTCATCTAGGGACTTCCTTATCATTGTCCAACTTTCACATGCATATGAGGCTATCAAAAATACCAACACGGCTTGGCTGTTTGCCTTAGAGCCATAAAAAAAAAAAAAAAAAAAAGTCAGCCCATCAGGGTAAAGCCTCTTTTAAGAATGAAACTCAAAGAGAACCCAAGAGCAGTCTAGTGTCCATGCTGGTAACCACCCTGTTCTTACTTGTGAGTGAAAGTGGAAGTTGAAGAAATTCAGCAATGAAGTAGACATGGGCTGAGTCTGGTCATGTTCTGTTGATCTTGAAATGAGAGAGAGAAGTGAAAGGGCTAGCTGGTCTGAAGTTTAGGGACACATGTGAACTCCCGAGCCCACAAACACTGACCTAGCCATTGGGGGCTAGAGCTGAAAGTGAAGTGGCTAGATGGTCTGAAGTGGGGGAAGGCTTGTGAGAACTCCCAAACTTGCAGATAGTACCCATTTAACCTAGTTTGGATGGCTAGCTGACCAAAACTCTACCAAATATAACGATAAAGAAGTTTGATACAGGGAGCAAGCGTAAATTGCTACAGTTTGATGAACTAGACCTCAACTTATCAATGGAGTTGCTCAAAATTCCAACCAAAATTGAAAGATTCTTAATATCAAGGATCAAGCTTGTCTTCTCAGTACACTGGGTTGATAGGGACAGGCAGCTTAGAAATTAGCTATCAAAAATGGAGGGCTACTTCATGAGCGGCTGGCTTACAAGCTTTCATGAGTGTGCTTAATTTCAGAATGAGGGGGGTTAGGTAGAATTCCCACTGAAGAGCCTTCTTGTTTTCCAGATGGATATGGTGAAGGGGAGTGGGGGATGATGGTGACAGTATTGTTATCAGGACTAATTTTGATTGTCACAAATATCAATGTAGAAGATGTGCAACTAAAAGGGGGGAGTAGTTAATCTTTCATTCTAGGAGCAGAGGACCCTAGAACCATCAAGAGGGAAGAGCATGAGTAGATGCGGGAAGCGGCTTGGCTTCTGCTGTTTGACACAGTCTCAGCAGAAGGAAAAACATCATGCAAAGCAGATGTATCTCAGAAGCTGGCCTCTATCTCCTCTTTAGGATAACTCTGAATTCACTTATAAAAATATATAATATTGTCATATTCACAGCTTTTGCTATGAGCCTTGTAAACCTTAGGGAAAAACTGGTCTAGCAACAATTGTTTTCAGCTTCGGTGGATTGAATTCAAAGGGAATTGTATGTGCCACTCCTGTTCACAGAAAACCTAAGTACAAAGTAACTACATTTATGAGATCACAAAAGCAGATAACAAACTAAAGTGAAGCTGACTAACCCCTGTAGACCTCACCACAATCAATTACTAGCCAGAACCTGCAAATCCCCACTATTACATACAGGCACCTACGTGAATAGGCAGAGAATAGTGCACATAAGTGAAAGGTGGTCAAAACTTAATAATCTACATTTCCTGCAGCAATTAGCCAGGTTGGGCCTTATGCCTTACAACTTCAAAAGAAGGAAAACTTAGGAACATTGTGGTTAAGCAAAAACAAAATAATTAAGTAGATGTTAGTAATACTTTTACTATGAAAATAGTAGTGTAGTATGTAGGATAGAAGATTGACAATCACCTAGTAGAAACAATAAAGCAGTGTAAGCATTGATGATTAATAGAAACTTATATTACTAAAAAGATGTAATTAGGGGTCTGATAAGTGGAAATGATTTGTGTTAGGTTTAACTTGATCTTTTAGTGGGAATAAGAAGAAGCAACTTATCACTTATGTAGGAGAGGAGATGATGTCAAAAGGAAAATGTTTAATGATTGAAAAATGAACAGGATATGGAAAGGTCAGTTTGGACATCACAGAAATACTTTTGTTAAGGTTGTATAATCACAGGATAAAAGGAATGTTGTGATTAAAACTGTAATAATTCAAGGAAATATCAAACGATCAAATCATTATGTACTGTATAATTTTAAGTATAAAAATAAAGACTTGCTGAGCCGGGGCAGAGAAAAAAAGAGAGAGCACTCCATCAGCCAACTAGACAGAGGCTCCTCGATTGCTTTTATTTTCGCCGACTCAGCGTCTCCTCTCGTGTCCCTCAACCCTGCGAGAGCTGGGCTCCCGCAAGTAGAGTGTGCTTTTCCTAATCAGAAAAGCAGCAATAGAGGCAATGGCATAGAGAGAGAGCAGATGAGGACTCTAGGCCCATGGACTCAGAAATCAGAAAGGCTGTGTGCCTGTGGGCAGGAGGCTGGCTTGAAAATGTACCCTTTGGACATTTAAATTAATTTTTGTTTTGTATGTGTACATAAAAAAATGGAGGTGGGGTGAAGCAATGTAAATACTGTTAAATGATGGTACATGGAGCGAACTGTAATCATTGCAATGAAAAGAAGTATGATTTGTTGAATGTAAAACTGATAATCTGCCCTGTAAACTATCACTCAATTCATAATAAAACCTCTCTTTTAAAAAAATGCAAAAGAAAATAATATGGCTTGGGTCAGGTTCAAGAACATCTTTGCCCTTGCCTCAAACTGGAAACTTTGCTCTTCAATGCTTTAAAGAGGTCTTGTGTAGTAGATTTCCCTAATGCAATATGTCATTTAATTTCTTAGCTGCTGCTGCTGTGTGTTGATTGTGGATCCAAGCAAAATGAAGTCTGTGATAATTTCAATCTTTTCTCCATCTATCATGACATTATTTATTGGTCCAGTGGTGAGGATTTTTGTTTTCTTTACATTGAAGTAAATGGATACTGAAGCTTTGGTCTTTGATCTTCATCAGTAAGTATTTTAAGTCCTCTTTACTTACAGCAACTAAGATTGTATCATCTGCATATTGCAGGTTGTTAATGAGTCTTCCTCCAATCTTGATGCCACATTCTTTTCAGCACACAGACTGAGTTAAGTATGTTGAAAGAATATAACCCTTGCATACACCTAACAGATTTTAAATCATTTAGTGTCCCCTTGTTTTGTTCCACAACTGCCTCGTGGTCTATGTACAAGCTCCTTATGAGCACAATTCAATTTCTGGTATGATCATTCTTCAAAATGTTATCCATAGCTTGTCATGATCTAGTCAAGATGGGTTCACGAAATGGGTTCATAAAAATTTTCCTCACTGGATCATACAATAAGCACTAGACTGTGAACCACAAGGTCAGAGGTTCAAGGTCACCAGCTGCTCCATGGAAGAAAGATGAGGCTTCCTGCTACCACTAAGATATTAAAGTTTCATAAAGCCTACACAGGGTTGCTGTGAGTTGGAATCCACTCGATGGCACTTAACAACAACAACAAAAACAGACCGAAAGCCAAACCAAACAAGTTGCAGTCCAGTTGATTCTGGTTCAGAGTGATCCCAGGTATGTAAAAGCACAGGGTTTTCAAAGCTGTGACCTTTTGGTTAGTGTTGTTGGTAGGTGCCTTCAAGTCAGTTCTGACTCCTAGCAACCTACGTACAACAGAACAGAACAAAACATTGCCCAGTTCTGCCTCATTCACACAATCTTAACATGTTTGAGCCAATTCTTGCAGCCACTCTTTTAGTTATTTTAGCTGAGTGCTTAACCATTTGGGCCTTACCTAATTAAACTAAACACACCTTCACTGGCAGCCATCTCGCCAACACCACCACCAAATATCAGATTTGCCTGTGGCATGTTCTCTTTCTCTCTTATATCAGAGCTACTCCCAGTAGTTCCTTTGGAATATATCCATACTGAGTTGTACATAAGTGAACTAGCTTCAGCAATTGGTTCCCCTCAAGGTTATTTCTATTCTTACAGGTTGACAAAATTACAACCTACCTATGGAATTAGGGAAATATAGTCAGCATATTGTCTGATACATAGGTGTTACTGTTGTTGAGTGCTGTCAAATCAGTTCCCACTCATAGCAACCCTGTATGGGGTTTCCAAGGAGGGGCTGATGAGTTTGAACAGCCAACCTTGCAATTCAAACCAACCTTCTGGTCCAGTGCTTTATCCCACCATAATAGCTGTTCAATAGGTAACTGCTAGAGAATAAAATGATGAGTGGAGGTGAGATTTGGGGGCCGAGCTAAGAAGGAGCCTACTCTGATTATGCAGAATGCTTGATGTCTAAAGTAAAGAAAGGGATATCCTATTAAAACTTTTGAAGACATATAGAGATCTGCTATTCAAAGCATAATTATAAGACAGTCCCTCTTTCTACACAAGCTGAAGACAGTAACAGAAGTTATAACTGTTGTCACATATTAATACCACATTGTTGTTGTAATACCAAGTGCCACCAAGTCAGTTCCGACCCATAGTGACCCTGTATAGGGTTTCCGAGGAGCAGTTGGTGAGCTTGAACTGGCAACCTTGCAGTTAAAACAGCTTTGCTGTCTAGCGCATTAACCCACAGTGCCATACCAGGACTCCATGTTGTTGTTGTTGTTAAGTACCATGGAGTCAGTTCCGACTCACAGCGACCCTGCAGAGCATTTCTTTACAGGCACAGAACGCCTCATCTTTCTCCCATGGAACCGCTGGTAGTTTCGAACTGCTGACCTTGAGGTTGGCAGCCCGACTCGTAACCACTTCGCTAACAGAGCTCCTTAGCTACTATTATTTTCTTCTTCTGTGTAGAACACAAAGTCCCTGTTCTGAAATTTAGACATAAAAATGTTATCAATAGCTAATCTGATTCCTTCATACGATGTTGATTTTTTTTTATTTAAATGTTTTATTGTGAATTATGTGATAGTTTACGTGGGAGAGCATTAGCTTTACATTCACCCTATCGTATATCGTTTCATTGCCATGGTTACAATCCCCTCCATGCATTATCTACCAACCAAAAGGTATACCCTGCAAGCCTACCCCTCGGTTGTCAGCACACAGCCCATCTCCCTCTCTGGGTCTAGAGTCCCCAGTCGCTCCATCTCTCCACGTCATTGCCTCTGCTTCAATCTCTGGCATCACTGTTTCTCTAGGTAGGGTCCCGCTTTCCGTTCTTCTCCCTTGATGGTCCCAGAGAACTCCACTCCTGGACTGCAAAGTCAACCACATCCCTCCTTTTCTTAAAAAACATCTACCTTTACATTTCCAACCCTCACAATCAGTCCTGATAACAATTATTTACTATTGTACCACAAGAGACCAATCCCCTTCTCCTTTCATCAGCCCCACCCAGACAGATTGGATACTACTCAATGAAGATTCTACCTTCCTCCACACTCTCTGAATCAGGCTCCCTCTTGAAAGCTTATAAGCCAGTCACTTCTTGCCTTTGTAGCCCCCCATTTTGGGTAGCCAAAGTCCAAATTGCCCATCTCTGTCTACACTGTGTATGGAGGAGGTGGAAATGATCCTTGCTGTAAAGATTTGTTCCCTCTTTTGAAAGCTACTGCATCCATAGGTGTAGGTCAAGTTTATCAAATTGTATCAGATTACTCTTTTTTTCCCTCTTCTTTCTTCTTCTAGCTGAGTTCTGATCTATCAGCCATGGAAGCCAGGTCAAGTGGGTATTATCTGCAAGTGTGGGTGTTCTTGGGCATATGTCCTCTCTTCTTATCAGCTGGACTCTTCACTCTCCACTCTAGTCCTCTGTGGCTGTCACTGATTCTGGGCCCAGGACTGCTGGCCAACCAGATCTCTACTCAAGTCATATGATATTAATTTTAACCTTTTTTAAAAAAACAGAGAGAGAGAAAGAAAGTTTGCCCAGGTTGTGTAGTGGGTTATAAATTGGGCTGCTAACCTCAAGGTCAGGAGTTCGAATCCTGCACTACGTGAGAAAGATGAGGCTTTTTGTTTCTGTAAAGATTTATATATAGCCTCAGAAACCCTATACATGGTCGCTATGAGTCGGAACTGACCGCACAGCACACAACCACCGCCACAATAGTCTATTTGAGAAAGTGTAGGTAATAATAAACTTTATTATTTAGAGGTGGCTATCAAGATTCATCACCTTACCAGTCTCTGAACAAGAGTAACTGGGAGGATAATTGGTGCAGTACTGTGGAGGGTGGCAGTCAGTGCTTGCTAGGTCTGTGACTTCTCTGGGCCTCAGTTTTCTCTCATATAAAATGAGGGCAGGGATAGTGCCTCCTCACAGAGATGACAAGAGACTAAGACAATAGGACTCAGAATAGTGCTGGCAGTAAGTGGAGGGAACAGTGTATGAGGAAGACTGTTAATGCTTAAGCCCTTGTATTAATATTGCTCGACACAGAAGTCAGGCAAAAGTCAATTCCATATTGAATTTGTCAGCACAGGCAAATATTTCTAAGGCAACTAGTTTGTTTCCAAAGGCAATTTCCTCAAAAAATTTTTTGAAATATTTTTGCAGAAACCAGTGTAATCAACCCATTTTTAGTGTCTGCTTCCAAGTTTCAAAAATGTGTGAAAACACTCCACAAAATATATTTCATTGTAAAGATAGCACAAACATGTTTAAAATTCTATCTGGTTATAAACTGTTCATAAAAAAGGAAGTGTGAGATATACACACACACAAACAAACCCAATTAAGAAGTTAGTAAAATTGGAATGCTTATGCTCTAAATTGATGGCTATCCTTTAGTATATATACTCATCTATTTCTTATTCAAACGGGGGAAGGTGAACTAACATAAATATAACTATGTCTTTTATAGCAAAACGATTTTAAACGTTTGCATATCCTTCATTCAACTGAAAGAATAAAAGCCATTAAAATACTATTAAGGTACAAATCCTATACAACTATTTTATAACTAAAATTTAAAAGTTTGGTTTGAAACCTAAATGATGTCCAGAAATTTTATAATGTCAGTATAAATGACTCTTTTACAAACAAAGGCAAAATAGTACAGAAAGAAGTAAGTGAATTAGTGAATTATAAAGTAAATGAAATGAAAGCTGGGCAGTGAATAAGGAAGACGGCAGAATAATTGATGCTTTTGAGTTATGGTGTTGAAGGAGAATAATGAAAGTGCCATGGGCTGCCAAAAGAACCAACAGATCTGTGTTGGAAGATGTGCAGCCAAAGTGCTTCTTGGAGGCCAGCATGGCCGAATTTTGTCTTTCCTACTTCAGACATACTGTCAGGAGGGATCTGTCGCTGAAGAAGGATATTATGTTTGGTAAGGTGAAGGGTCAGAAAAAAAAAGGAAGACCCCCAGCAAGATGGATTGGCAATGTGGCAGCATCAATGGGCTCAAGCATGGCAACACAAGTGAGGTTGGCCCAGGACCAGGCAGTGTTTCATTCTGCTATACATAAGGTCGCTATGAGTTGGTACCAACTCGATGGCACCTTAACAACAACAACAAAGTAAGTGACCTTGTGAGTATAAATTTTTTAGCCTTAGCATCATAAAAGCTTCATTATTGGAAAAATAATAAAATATTACATTTCAGGAGACTAAACATTATTATTGTGCTCTGCACAGATTTTTGAAACAATTCTCAAAAAATTTTTTTAAGTTTGTAAGATAAAAGTTAGTAAAAATAAAATTTCAACTTTACATGATTCAGAGACTGATCATATAATCTACACAATATCCACACTCATTCCTCATCCTTCTTTCTTTGCTCACTATCACCACACTATTCATTAAAGGTCACTATCACCAGAGTACTAGCATGGTATTACTACAAAGTTGGCAGTTCAAACCCATCAGCCACTCCTTGGCTAACCGGACACAGGGTTGCTATGAGTTGGAATCAACTTGACAGCACTCAACATCAACATCACTACACTATTCACTAGCAATTCATCAAAAAATTAAAAGGAACAAAAAATGTAGTTCAAGTTTCATTAGTTAATATAATCACATGGTTAGGTGGGGAAATAATTATTCAAGATCATCATTTCAGAATTTGTATTTTGGGGGACTCAGTTTACAGCTGCCTCATTTTCAGGTGACTCCGTTCATAATCAAGATCATTTGTTATGATAAAGCAATGGGATTTAATATATGCAGAAAAAGATCAAGCTTTATTCCTCTCAGAGTTCCTACTTCGGGTTCAATACATAACAGGATGTAATATTTGACAGAGAAAGAATGAAAGGAATGGAAGGAAAAAGGGGTGAAAACACTTAAAAGCCAAAAAATATGTAGCTACATACATGGATTTATAAAAATTTAAACCTGGAAAAGCAGAATGAAGTATGTGGGGAAAGGAGATGTACAAAACATTTGTTTTTTTAGAAAATTTTGGGTCGGATCTGAACTCTACTACTTACTGCCTGAGTGACTAGGGCAAGTTATTTAACAACCCTGAGCCTCAGTTTCCTCACTTATAAAATGGGGTTAATAGAACTAATTCATAGTTTTGCTATGAAGATTAAATAATAGAATGATGCAGGGCCTCGTATACAGTGGACACTCAACAAATACCAATTCTATGAGGAGGCTTCAAAAAATTCATGGAAAAAATACCCTAAATTTAATTTCATGCTTCCATAAACCTGTTGAAGCCTCCTCATATTTCACTAGTATCACAATCTAGTCTAATATTCTTCTTTCACAGAAAATAAAACTAAGACCAAGAGAAATTACTACGACTATCCAAATCTCACATAGCTCTTGAATGGCAAAACCTTACTAGAATTCAGGCCTCCTGCTTTCCAGGCCCATTTCCTTTCCCATAATCCACACTGTTTATCAGAGAAGGGAGTGAGATGGGAAATGCTAAAACCACAATGATGTTTTTTCTCAAAATCCAGTGTGTCTTTAAGAAATACGTGGAAGGATACCTAAAAAATACACATTCACTCATCCCCATGAGAACATATTCTGATTAAGTTATATGTGGAGTAAGTAGGGCATTTTCAAGAAGCATCTCAGATGATTCTGATGCAGGGTTCTCCAGGCCACATAATGAGAAGCACTAATGAAAAGTCAGAGTAGGGTAAAGGATATGAACACATAGCCCTGACCATTCAAACCACCTGGTCAATGGCAAGAATCACTGAGAATGACAGCAAGCTTCTGAATTTTTTTTAAAAAACTGCTCAAGTCACTTTCACTTTAAGTCAATTTAAAGAACTATGAATAGAAAAAAAAAAAAAAATCTCCGCTACCACATAGCAAGGCTGGGAAGGGGAAGAGTTGTGATTTATGAAACTAAAGAAAGAAGAATGCTTTGTGGGAATTGCTGAAGGGCAAAGGTAGGAAACCTTGTCAAGAAGTATGTAAAGGAAGCATGTGAATCTAAGAAAAACAGAAGATCACCTTGGTAGACACTGAGCCCATCACTTCTGTCACCAAGCATAACCTAACCTTTGCCACCTCTCTATTCAGTACTTACCATTCATAGATGATCCTATAAACAGCTAACCCTGTTGTAAACTCATAGCAATCCTACCCCTTCAAGTGTTTCTTTGATAATCAAGTAGAATGTTGTTCCATATCTTACATAAAAGTAAACCTGTTGCCATTAAGTAGATTCCAGCTCACAGTGACTCTAGAACAGAGTACAGCTAGCCTCATGAGGTTTCCAAGGCTGTATCCCTTAGAGAAGCAGACCACTACATTGTTCTTCTATAAAGTGACTAGTGGATTTGAACTGCCGACCTTTTGGTTAGCAGCTAAGCACTTAACAACTGTGCAACTAGCACCAGGGATCCTTCTATCTTACATTCTTCCATAGTAATCATGGGTTTTAGGTTCCCTCAGTTACTCACATTTACTATGTTGCCTTGAGGATGTTACTTAAACTCTTGGGTCTCCATTACTTACTGCTATAAAGGAGGAACCAGCTATTTTGCCTGTTTTATACATAGTTGTTGGGATGATCAAAAGATAAAATGTGTCTGACAGGATTCTTCCAATTCCAAAGCAATATACAAAGGTATCACTTTTTCTTTTCTTTTTTCTTATTTAGACTTCCTTACCCTAATAAGTCCTGGTGTAGCACTGTAGGATAAGCACTGGACTGCTAAATTGCAAGGTCAGCAATTCAAACCCAACAGCCCAGCCCCTCCTTGGACACTATATATAGAGAGGGTCGCTATGAATCAGAACTGATTCTACAGGCTTTAACAACAAGAACAGCAATACTAATATAAAGAGGCCCTGGTAGTGTAGTGGGTTACACTTTAGGCTAACTGAAAAGTTAGCAGTTTCAAATCCACCAGTTGCTCTGCATATGGCGAAAGATGTGGCTTTCTGCTCCCATAGATATTTACAGCTTTGGAAATCCTATACAGGGTTGCTAGGCATCAGACCCAGCTCAGTAGCAACCACTATCACCATCCTAATAAAGGTGTAACACGACATGCTTATGAGAGTTATATTCAGTGGGAATTTGAATTTGGAATATCACTCTAGGGCAGTATCTCACAGCAAGGATTTAAAGAAGAAATCTGTTTGTCACCTACATTAAAATGACAAATTTCACAGGGTCAGGAAGTTCACAACAGAAGCTTAAACTAAATTCAAGGTTAAGACAAGCTCAAAGAATCTTACAGTATTCTGCTTGGAGGTTAAGTTATCAGGTCCAAACCAGCATTCACCTGTGCAAGAGTAAGACTGGGTAAAATAGGCAAGATACGAAAAAGATCTTGAAGGAACTAATTAAAGAATTGTTGGATAATAAGATCATGTCAGGGATGAAATGCTCATGAAAAGGTTGGGAGTAACTATTTGTATCTAATTTTCCAATGAAAAATGTAGAATGCAACAGAAGATAAAGAGCAAACAGAATCAAACATCTCCAAAGTAACAGGAGGAATGTCCTAAGGGGAATGGCTAAGCTGTTTGCTCTGACTCTTGTATGTAAGAGAACAAATAATCTTTATCTGGACCATAGGGAAGTGAGGTATTAAACTCTTCAGATAAAATAATGATTGTCCCATTCAGCTTTGAGTTAGAAGATATCAGACTTTGTTAAGTGCCCCCATATAACAATTATTTAACAAATCTACTAGGCAGGTTTATGACTGATTTTCACATGCATTTGCAAATTTGCTTTTTAAAAGTCATATACACAAATCAGAGAAATGGGTAAAACCTTTGGCTTGAGAATCATACCAAAACAAAAAAGCTTATGTAGTACTTAAGAAACAGATTTTAAGTATTTTCATCAATGAAATTGAAGCCAAATTATGCAAAAGTCAGTTGGAGAAAATATGTAAGGGTAAAGCAAACACTTTACATTCATAAACACAAAACAGACAAGTAGTTGCCTTTTGTACTAACCTTTATGACCTGTATCGGAAATGACAGAGACTGGAGTCTTTCTTTTTAAAATGTCACTACTGTAAAATGTTAATAGAACAGATGACATAATATTGGCAAGGTGTGTATGTAAACAGGACACCTTTAGGAGAACACAGCAGCCAAGGTCAATGATGATTTTGTACAGTAACCGGAACAAAACATATTTTTCCACTGTGCAAACAGTCTCTGCCCAATGATACAATAACTTTGCCAAGACTGTTTAACACCACAAATGACATTTACACCCAGATTTTTTGTTAAAGGACAAAATTACACATAGCTTTAAGACAAAAGCCATCCACTCTCATGTAGTAACATGTAGGAGTCCTAAGTGTAATGGACTTCTGAGGCAAGTAAGTAAATCAAAAGTCTCTTATATTTTACAGAGAAATAAAAAAACCCAGCATAAGTAAGATGTCTAAAGCTAAGTATCAGTGTTAGGATCAAAGGTCTCAATTTCTGGCAGTCTGTGTCATATTCAAATTCCAACAACATGCGTGTCCAAATGAGTTCTGATTTTAAGCTGGGGCCAGGGAATAACTAACAAAGAGATATAACACATCTAGGCAATTTCATCTGGTAGCGTAGTGGTTACGAATCGGGCTGCGAACCTTAAGGTCAGCGGTTCGAAACTACCAGCCGCTCCGCGGGAGAAAGATAAGGCTTTCTACTCCCGTAAAGATTTACACCCTCGGAAACCCTGTACAGGGTCGCTATGGGTCGGAACCGACTCGACGGCACTTAACAACAACAACAAGGCAATTTCATCTGCCTCCACCACCCTACCTCCTACCCACCCCACATACACATAAAATCTGAAGCAATTATGTGAATGTTTCTATGATAGAGAACTAGACTTTGACTTTTCAAACTTATGGATCAGAAAGTCTGTACTGACTGGTAACTGTATCACATTCTCTTAAGTGATAGTCGCACATCATGACTGCTTTTTAATGTAACGCTTATCTTTGATACAGCTGGAGTTCTGCAAGATAAGCACTGGGCTGCAAACTGTAAGGTGGGTGGTTCAAACCCACCAGCCAATCCTCAGAAACTCTATACAGAGTCATTACGAGTCAGAACCAACTCGATAGCACTTAACAACAATGACATGGTACAACTAAGTTTCCACAGGCTACTCTATGGGAAAAGTCAAGAAATCTGAACTAGAAAAACTGAAAAGATTATGCTGTCTCTTAACACAATCCTTTTCTAATTCTTTCAACATAATAAAATATGCAGGGTTTTAAAATAAAAGTATAATTAAAGAATGTGGATTGAGTCCTGGGGTGGCACTGTAGAATAAGCTATGGACTGCTAACCGCAAGGTCAGTGGTTCAAACCCACCATCTGCTCTCCTTGGAAAACCTACAATAGGATTGCTATGAGTCAGTATCAACTCCACAGCACTTAAAAACAACAAAAAGGAACGTGGATAGCACAAAAATAAAATCATAATTAATCTAGCCTAAGAATAAGCACTGGACTGCTAACCACAAGGTTGGTGGTTCAAACCCAGCAAATGCTCCCTGGAAATCCTATACGGGGTCACTAAGCATTGGAACCAACTCTATGGCATTTGACAACAACAATGCTAAGAATAAAGTGCACCAAGAACTCTACAGCTTTCACATAAATATGACAATCACTATCAGAAAGACAAACTACCTCAGTCAGATATGAGTACTTGGAGCACCTTAAACTGTTTAAATCTGCTTAACTTTAAACTCTCAGACTCCACATTTCACTTACCTCATTTCCATTTGTGTCCTTGGAAGTAGAGGACACACTAATGCAGAGGGAATGACATCTCCTTTTTTCAAACTGAAAGTGGTGTATTGCATGAGAGCAAAATTCCTCAGTGTTTTGTCTCTCTTGAATACTGCTATCACTTGTTGATGCATTTTCAATAAACCCACTATTTGTAAGTGATCTCTCTGTGCCACAGTGAATGGTACTTAAGCTGGCTGCCTTTCGAAAAGAAAAAGCATCAGTTTTTCTCTGGAATGTTAGTTCTCCTGTGTTCACATCATGTAAACGTATCTTCCTTTTTGCACAATAAGGAGTGCTATTTTTTTCTGAAATCCGTTCATCCAGTTCACTAACTTTAACTTCTGTTTCACTGACTTTTGCAGGAGAAATATTCGCCTGGTAAGACCCACTGTTTGAAGCATCCGGCACAAGTTTCTTTTTAACACCGCCAACAACAACTTCTGTCTTCTCCTGCTGAATACCATCTTCCAGTTGGGAGTGAAGGGAAATAGATTCCTCCCGTACCAGTCTCCTGGATAAAAAGGCAGGCTGTTCTTTCGAGAGCTGAATGCTATTCTTCCTCTTGCCGTCATTTTCATTGTTTGGCTCTAACTCTGTGTCACCTACAATTTTCTTGCTTGGTTTTCTTCTGAAATATTTTCTCCCGGGAGAATATTTTTCAGGGCTCAAAGGAGTTTTGTCAGGATCTAAATATTTTTCTTCTTTCTCAGCTCTTACACATCCACAGACATTCCCCATTTGATTTGAAGGAAATCACAGTTGCATCAATTCACTCATTTCAAATCCCAGTGCTAACTTACTAAATCTTTTCCACGAAGCCCAAAAGTTCCACTCTGAATTCTAAGTCCTCACAGACTTCATGACCATCCTCTTCAGTATGAGGCCATTTTGCATATGAGAAACACACACAAGAAATACCATGGCATCCTGCCCAGCCAGGGCCCTGTGTCTCATTAGACACTGTGGCTTATTTCTGGCCACCAATCCTCTTAGACAAACATCACTGCACACTGTCAAATTACAACACTGACGAGCTTTCAAGGCAAACTTTACAGGCTTTGCTGCATGAAAAGATTCTGACCCTCACTTTAACTTTCAGTTTTCTGAAACACACACACACACACTAGCAAAGTCTGCAGTAACCTTTGAAACTATTGGTGATTCAACAAGTCTGAGAGCAAACAGAAAGCAAGTACTAGCCCAGAAAGACTTTGCAAAGTGCCTTTCAAATCTACTTGCAAAATGTCCTTCAAATTTACTTCGTCTTTACAATATAATGTAAATACACACAAGAAGTTTTGGTAGTTGCCCAAAAAAAGCCAACAACAAACAAATGCTCAATTATTCAAAACAGCAGCCATGAAAAAAATAACAGGATGATTGAATAGCTACAGAAGAAATAATAAATGTTAAATACCTAAAATATTCCAATAAAATTATTTCTAAGATCATTTAATATAGTTTTTAAAATTTTATCAAATAAGCTAAATTTCCAAGTCTTCTGTATTCGCTGACAAATAGCTAATATCGTATCTTATAAATCTACAGCAAATAGGTAAGTTTTATGAGTTAAATAAAGCATAGAATACTTGGGCACAGGAAACACCCGCACATTCTTATACATGAATTAAAACAGTCAAACTTTATATGAAACTTTAAAAATTGAACCCTAGTTAAACATTATACAATTTTACTAGAGCCTTGTTGTAAAAGTATTAAATCAGTAAGGAACCTGATCAGCTAAGGTGTGCATATTTCTTATACTGAGTCACAGATACAGTAAAAAGGAAATTAGTACAGCATGAAATGAACTGCAAGCAAGCAGAAATTCTATAACTAATAAAAATCATTAATGATTGCCTTTCTCTATATACTCTTTGAACAATCAAAAGACTGAACTCATTTTATATTAATAAGAACATTCAGTTAAATATGCAATGGTGTTGCTCTGTGAGATTTTCCTTAATTATTTAAAGAAGAAATAAAACATTTTCCAGTGGTAAAATCTATAAGTATTCTCGAAGACAAGTTGGCAAAAGTAAAGCATTTTCATTGGTTGGTTTGTTTTTAATTTAACTGTCAATGTCATAAAGGACAATGGAACAGTATTTATGATGATTTAAAAATATAATGGCTGGTATCTGTACAGACAAGGCAGAGAGGGCAACCAGTGTTTTTCACTGTCCCCAGCCTTCTGTTAGTCCCGCTAAACTAAGCAACTCTCTGTTTACAGGCAACACGCAATGATATTTCTCCCAGAGCTGGTCCATCTTTAGTCTCTGACTGGCAGCTGGTATTCATCTTGCAAGACCTATCTCTAATATCTATGAGAAATTCTCCTTATTTCCTAATACCCTTGTAATGTTAGCACATCAATCGCTCTTCTTTCTACATTCCTACCTATATTTATATTGCTAATAGACTTATCACACTTGACTATAGTTAGTTTTATGAACATTTCCCCAACAGATAGGACAACATAATTATTAGAGTCTTTTTTGGATATTATATTACTTAATTGTTGCTGTTGTTGTTGTTAGGTGCCATCGAGTCTATACCGACCCGTAGCGACCTTATGCACAGCAGAACGAAACACCACAGTATTAATTGTTGTTGTTGTTGTTAACGTGCCATCAAGTCGGTTCCGACCCATAGCGACCCTGGATAGGGTTTCTGAGGAGCAGCTGGTGAGCCTGAGCAGCCAACCCTGTAGTTCAAATGGCCCACAGCGCCACACCAGGACTAAGTAACATCACTTAATTACTATAGTATCTCTGAATCTAGCATTTCATGATCAATGATTTGGGATTACTGCAATAATTATGTTTACCTTCAGACAGCCTAGCTGGAAAACAGATTTAATTTGTGATTGCTATTGTTGTTGTTAAGTGCTGTCGAGTCAATTCCGACACATAGAGACCCTGTATAAGGTTTTCAAGGAGTGGCTGTTGGGTTTAAACAGACAACCTTATGGTTAACAGTTCAGTGCTTATTCCTAAAGCACCAATATTCAAAGCAATAAATAAGCTGGTCTTCAGAAAACACTTTCCCTTATTGATGTAATAAATAGTGACAAAAGCCCAGTCACTCTGCATGAGTACCAGTGTTTTAAATAGCCTCAGATCTTGGCACAACTAGTAAAACACAGATCTTCAGTTATAGTACTGAGAAAAATGATCTCACTTAAATAAGAACATTTTGGTGTTACCAAAACATAGATGTGCTTCATTTTAAATATTTCTAATTTTAAAATACTGGTGTTAACTTAACAATCGGTGTTGTTGTTAAGTGCCATCGAGTCAGTTCCAACTCATGGCGACCCTTCATAGGGTTCTGATGAGTAGCTGGTGGATTTTAACCACCAATCTTGCAATTTAAATTGACCTTGCAGTCGATAACTTGTAATTTGGGGATCTTTAAATACACTGGATTCTATAATAGTTTGCTCGCTGGAGAAGGATATCATGTTTGTGGTGAGATAGAGGGTCAGAGAAAAAGAGGAAGATCCCCAACAAAATGGATTGGCCAAGTGGCAGCATCAGTGGACTCAAGCGAGGCAACAGCAGTGAGGCTGGCCCAGGATCGGGCAGTGTTTCGTTCTGCTGTGCATAAGGTCGCTATGAGTCTTTGCTGATTCAATGGCACCTAACAACAGCAATAGAATATTAGAAGTCAAATTTCTTTTGGCAATTATATAACCGATCCTCCTCTCTAATACAGACACCTGAACTCCAAGTTCAGATTTCTTATTAAGTAAGAAATCTAAGACTTCTTAATATCTGATTATATTAATATTTCTTGTATCTAACTACTTGCTGTAAGAAAACAATTTAAAGATGGGCATCCCACAACAAGGACACAGACTACTTCATGATTATATTGGGCACAACCAAACAAGCAAAAGGAACTCTCATGGCTAAAGCAATGGACTGCTAACTATTAGGTCGGTGGTTCAAACCCATCAGCCTCTCTGAGGAAGAAAACAAGGGTGTCTGTTCCCATAAAGATTCATAATTTTGGAAACTCTATGGAGAAGTTCTACTCTGTTACACAGGATCACTATGAATTGGAATCCACTCAAGGATGCACAACAACAATAACAAAAACAATAATCAAAGTAGCAGTAATGCTAGTCTTTTCCATTTCATAGGGTAAACCCCAGGGAGGATTTCAGAAGAGTTATCATTCCTCTTTTATGACAGTCTCTCCAATGTAAGCTTAATTTCATTCCTTTCTGTAACATATGTAATAACATGTATAATAGCATCTATAATAACCTCCTCTGACTATCACATTCTTCATTTCTCCTCTACAAGAGAGCCCTTTAGCATGCAAACACATATGAGAGAAATCTGTTCTATCTACTACTAACCTTTTGCTTTAAATTTCTATAGGTTTAAGGTCTAAACATGCTGCTTCTAATTCTTAGCCTTTTACTATCATTAGGTTAAATCCAATATTATGTGTTCAAAGCAATAATTTTGGAGAATTTTCCTCTGGATAATTTTCTCCAAGCTCTCCACTGTCTTCTTTCTAGACAAAACTTAACTTGTCTTCAGTTTTAATTCTCCAACATTTTCCAGTGGCATTTCATAGTGGTGACCATTCCTTTCTACTTAATATTCTCTTCCCTCAGCTTCCCCAATACATTTTCCTATTCTTTTCTGTTTCCTATACTGATCTTTTTCCTCCTGCCCTCTTAATTGAAGGTGTCCTTCGAAGATCTGTCCTTAACTCTCTGTTCTTTACCACACCACACACACACACACACATACCACCACCATGTTCTCTTCTCTCAAATACTGGTAACTCCCAAGATTATTACCTGCACCTTTGACTTTCCAGCTCTCCTCTGCTCACATACCTCTAAATGCTCATCAGGCAGATATACAGACTATTCCATCAAATCCATCCTCTGTTCCCTTCATCCTCATTTCTCTCAAGCAGTCCACTGTTGTTGTCTTAGTTCCTTTTTTAATCACTCAGGTTTAGAGTTGTCATAAACCAAATCCTCTCCTTCTTCCACTATTCCTTCACACCACTTTCTTTCTTCAAAATGTCACCCCTTGGATTCAATTTTTCATATACACACCCCCACTTCACCCCTTAAAAGTCCTGATTTTATTCACTCCACTTTGAGATCATCACCTAAACTTCTTAGTTTAGAACCTTGATTATTCATTTTAATCTATTTTACATAGAATTAACAGAGTCAATTTCCTAAAACAGTACTTTTCAAATTTAAAGCAGTTAAATGATGTACTTACTCAATGCAATCACTACCATAAAAGTAGAAGAGTCAAGAATGAAACTCAGCTCTGCCTCCCCCAAACTTCTACAGTGCTCCTTAGTCAGGCATTCAAATTCCAGACACAGTCATCTCCACCAGCTCAGTCAGCATGGCTATGATTTCTTCCTGCTCTCTGACCTTCCCATCTAGGGGTTTTGCTGGTTTCGTTCTGATCTAAGAAAGCTGGTAAGGAATTCCAAAACAAATGAGCCCTTTGGCCAAATCTACCTAGACTTTGGAACCAACTCCACGGCCCACCACCACCTAGACTTTGGAGTCCTGGTGTGGTGCTGTGGGTTAATGCACCAAACTACAAAGCTGCTTGAACTGCAAGGTCAGTGGTTCAAGCTCACCAGATGATCCTCGGAAACCCTATACAGGGTTGCTATGGATCAGAATCGACTCAATGGCACTTAACAACAATAATAAACCTAGGCTTGGCTATGGGTTAATGTGCTAGACTGCAAAGTCAGTTTAAATCTCAAGGTCATCAGTTCAAGCTCAACGGCCACTCCTTGGAAACCCTATACAGGGTCACTATGAATGAGAATTGACTCAATGGCAATTAACAACAACTTAAAACTTGGAAGCCCGGGAAAACAACGGAAGAAAAAGGGGTGGGACCACAAGGTTGGTTTGAACCATAAGGTCAGCAGTTCAAACTCACCAGCTGCTCCTCAGAAACCTACAGGAAGTGACTCAATGGCACTTAACAACAACAACAACAACTTAGACTTTATCCAATTCTGGTAACAAGGGTCTGGCTGTGTACTTCACTCAGGTCCTGATAACCTGTTAAGATTTTAAGTTCTATAACTCTCCACCTACTGTCTGGTCTACCTGTTCACAAATAAGCTTCAGGTACATTATTTCAATCACTCCTCTATAAACAACATGCCAAATGGAAAAAAAAGTTTTATTCCTCTCAAGATTTGGTTCAAAACTCCAGCTCTTTGATGAAGCTGGAAAGCTAACTATTTCCGCCTTCTACATAGCTCAGCTGCACAACAACAGCCAAACAATAGGACGTGCTATGTACCTGTGCACAGGACATCACGTAAGCAGGCAATTGGTTAAAATAACTAAAACAAGTTCCAAAGTTAGAACTTCCCTTAAATTAAATGAAGATCATTGCTTTAACTGCAACATTAGACAAAACTTTTAAAAAAATTGTCCTTCAATTTTTACATATTTGTTGTTTGTTAAGTGCCACTGAGTTAGTTCCAACTCAGAGCAACTCTTTACAGTTATTTCCACGGAATTGGCTAGTACGTTTGAACCACCAACCATACATTAGCAATCCAGTGCTTATCATACAGCACCTTCATAGCTAAATTAATCTGCATTTACTCTCCCCAAATCAATGATTTAAAAGCACATCTCTACAAAAAACACTTCTTTTGATTCAGATCTCTTTATGGTAATTATACTGCCATCTAGTGTTCATCATAGTTGAGAAACTACAAAATCCATAAAAACCTTTTAAAATAAGGATTGAATTATGAAATCTTTATGCATCTAAAACATGTAACACTGTCCAATGAACAAATGTTGTATGCCTTAATTCAATAAAATGCAATCATTGTCTTCTAACAACTCTCGATAACAAGCACTGTCTTAAAACTACATTTAAAGTTCAACAATAGATGAGTTGCCAAATTCACAAACAGCAATTTATTTGAAAAGAGCAATTCATATATGATGCTTGAATTGTTCCTTTCAAATAAATTGCTGTTTGTGAGCAAGAAAGTCTGGAATTTATTTTTCTTCCGTAGGACAAGAAAGCACAAGTCACTCATTACACAAACCACTTAAATGAACTACTTAAATACTAGCAAAGGGAGCTTATAAGGAATCACAATGAAAGAAAATTGGACTTACCTGAAAGTGCAAAATTATTGTCCATATTAGTCCCAATGTCAGCTTGGGATTTCCATCTGTTATGTCATCATTTCTAATATTCACTAATTTTACCTGTTTTATATATAAAGAAGAGACAAAGTGTTTTTTAAACCAGTAAGCTATATTATCTTTACCTACATGACAGTAATTTTTAATGATACAGAGAAGTAAATAAAATATTTAAATAGCACAATGCTCAAGATACTGTTTTCTCACACATTTTCAATCATTTCAGATGAAAAATTATAGGATACTCACGAACAGTATTGTTGCTATTTTGGTTCTGACTAAGCTTTATTTTGTTATTATCCTTATAGTGGAAAAACTGTTTTGAATTATAAAATAATTAACAACTTTTCATAATCTGTCACAAAGGTTTAAAAAAGTAGCAATATATTTCTATTTATCTATCTAACATATTTTTACCAAAGACAAAAACATAAATAAGTCATTGGACACCTATAAAAATGCTCAAACATAAAAAATAAGATATTACTGAGACTTAAAACTTATCAACTGTCAAACAATTCATTCAGGTAAATAAATATAATAAAAAAAATATCTAACATTTTCTTTCCAGGACAAAATCGAATCAAAAACACTTTAGACAAGAAGATATCATTACCCATTAATCCTTACAGAAACTTTCACCAGAATGAGAAATAGTAAGGCAAACATTAGTAACATTAAAGATATTTAAGCATTTTACACTATCACTGTTGTCAGATGCCTTTGAGTTGGTTCTGACTCATAGCCACCCTATGCCAACAAAACGAACACTGCCCAGTCCTGTGCCATCCTCACAGTTGTTATTACTCGTGAAACCAACCACAGTTACTGCCAGTGTGCCGATCCATCTTGTTGAGGGTCTTCCTCTTTTATGCTGACCCTCCACTTTAACAAGCATGATGTCTTTCTCCAGAGACTGGTAAAATGTCTTAAGTATAAAAGACGAAGTCTTGCCATCCTGGCTTCTAAGGAGCATTCTGACTGTTTAGAACCAACATAGACTTTGTTCTTCTGACAGCCCAGGGTACTTTCAAAATTTTTCTCCAACACCATAACTCACATGCATCAATTCTTCTATGTTGTTGTTAAGTGCCATAGAGTCAGTTCTTATCCAAAACAACCCTGGTATAGGGTTTCTGAGGAGAAGCTGGTAAGTTTGAACCAACTTGCAGTTCAGCAAATTAGCCCAAAGCATCACACCAGGATTCCAATTCTTCTATGGTCTTCCATATTTACTATCCAACTTTCACATTCACTTAAGACTACTAAGAACACCATGGCTTGGGTCAGGCGCACCTTAGTCCTCAAAGTGATTATCTTTGCTCTTAAACAGTTTAAATAGGTCTTGTGCAGGAGATTTACCCAATGCAAAATGTTGTTTGATTTCTTAACAGCTGCATTCGTGAGTATTGTTTGTGGATCCAGGGAAAATGAAATCTTTGACAACTTCAATCTTTTCTACATTTGTCATTATTTACTGGTCCATTCATGAGTAATTTTATTTTCTTTACATTGAGGTGCAATCCATATTGAAGGTCATGGTCATTGATCTTAATCAGTTAAGTACTTTAAGTCTTCATCACTTTCAGCAAGCAAGGTTGTATCATCCACATTTAGCAGGTTGTTAATGAATCTTCCTCTAAAACTCATGCCACAAATGTCTTCATATAATCTAGATTCCCGGATTATTTGCTCAGCATACAGACTGAATCAGTATGATGAAAGAATACAACCCTGGTGTACACCTTTCCTGATTTTAAATTGTTCAGTATCTCCTTTTTTTGTTCAAACCACTTCTTCTTGGTCTACTTACAGGTTTCTCAAGAGCACAATCAAAATGTTCAGGAATACTTCTTCTCAGTGTTACCCATAGCTTGTCAGATTTCACACAGTTGAAAACCACTGTATATTCAATAAAGAACAAGTAATCATTTTTCTGGTATTCTCTGCTTTCAAAAAAGATCCATTTGATGTCAGCAATGATATCCTTCTTTCCATGTGCTCTACTGAACCCGGCTTGAATTTATGGTAGTTCTCTGTCTGTGTACTGTGTACTGCTGTGGTGGGTTTTAGATTAAATTCAGCAAAATTTATTTGCATGTGATATGAACATACTGTCCAATGCTTTCTGCATGCCTTTTCTTTGGAAAGGGCACAAATATGGATCTTTTTTAACTGGTTGGCCAGGTAGCTAGCTGTCTTCCAAATTTCTTGGGATAGATGAAGTGTCCCCAGTGCTGCATCAGTTTGTGGAAATATTTCAATTTGTATTCCATCAATATCTGGAGCCTTGTTTTTCACCAAAACCTTCAGTGAAGCTTGGACTTCTTCCTTCAGTACTATCAGTTCTTGATCATACGTTAACTTTTGAGATGGATGAACATCTACCACTTATTTTTGGTACACTGAGTCTGTGTATACTTTCCTTTTTTTCTTTTTTTTTAAGTTTTTACTGTGAATTATGTAATAGTTTACATGGGAGAACATTAGCTTTACATTCATCCTATCATATTTTGTTTCACTGCAATGATTACAATCCCCTCCATGCATCATCAAACAACCAAATGGTACACCCTGCAAGCCTACCCTCAGCCACGAGCACAAAGCCCCTCTCTCTCCCTGAGTCCAGAATCCCTAGCCGCTTTATCTCTCCACGTCATCATTTCTACCTCGATCTCTGATGTCACTGCTTCTCTGGGAGGGGTCCCATACTACGCTCCTCTCCCTTTATGGTCCCAGAGACCTCCACTCCTGGACTGCAAAATCAATCACTCCCCTCCTTTTGTTAAAAAACATCTACCTTTAAGCTACAGGTCACCACATAACATGGATGAACTTTGAGGACATTATGTTGAGTGAAAGTAGTCAGTCACAAAAAGAGAAATACTGCATAGAACTATTGTAAAAGACTAAGAAAAAGAACCTATACTAAAAAGGGGGAAAAATTATTTGCTGGTTACCAAGATGTGGGGTGTGGGGAGAGCAGGAGGGAGAGGAAGGTGGAGCACAGGGTAAGGATTAGAAAGAGGATAGTTTGGGTGCTAGGGAGAGGGGCAATACACATGAAAGGGGAGGGGAATGGAAGAACAAGGCAAATGGAAGAAGAGTTACGTAGGTTTGCATGGGCTAAGCGGGACATAGGTAAAGAATGATGTATGCACAACCTTGGAACAACAGGGCTCTGGGATACAGGAATTGAGGCATGGTTGGAATGGGTGAAAGGGGGGAAATAATGTTAAGATGCTTGGCTGTCTTTTGAATCTTGATTTCCCTTGCATACCATTATAAAATAGATACTTGAGGAGTTGTTGTTGTTGTTGTTAAGTGCCGTCGAGTCGGTTCCGACCCATAGCGATCCTGTACAGGGTTTCCGAGGGTGTAAATCTTTACGGGAGTAGTAGAAAGCCTCATCTTTCTCCCGCGGAGCGGCTGGTAGTTTCGAACCGCTGACCTTAAGGTTCGCAGCCCAATCCGTAACCACTACGCTACCAGAGCTCAGTAGAGAAAGAAATAGCCAGAAATATCACCATAGAAAGCTTACAAGTCTGTCTGCTGCCTGTAACTGATTGGAATACCTAAAATGGGGCTACAACTTGCCCAGTAAAGGAGGCTTCCTGTGGAGCCTCTGCATTGCATAAGACCATAGGTGGAATCCTGAACCCCATCCAAAATCTTCTGAGGTAGGAAATCTCCACCTGAGAGAACAAGCACACCAGCCTGGAGCAGTTAGACAAACAGAAGATATTTCTTGAAAGAAAGACCAGCAGGAAAAATAAAAAACAATAACGGCAGTCCGAATGACCAATACAAGAAAAAGCAGGTTGCTCGCCCAGGAGATATCAAAGCAAGTGGTCGGGTCCCCTCAGAGCAAATCCCCTTCCAAGGCTAAGACTCAAAGGGAATACACAATCAGGCATATGGTCTGGCTGGTGACCATGTTGGTCACCGATAAGGGGAAGTGAGGGAAAAACAGCAATGAAGCTGTAAGCTAAGTCCTGCCACATTCAATAGACCCTTTGAAACTGGGTAGAGACCTGGTTGGACTCCTGGGCTCAAAGACAGTGACATGGCCACACAGGACTAGAGTGGAGAGTGAAGCATCCAGCTGATAAGATGTGAGGGGATATGCACAAGAACACCCACACTTGCAGATAGTACCCACTTGACCTGGCTTCAATGGCTGAATGATCAGAACTCAACTAGAAGAAGCAAAAAGAAAAAAACTGATACAATTTGATGAACTTGACCCTACACCTATAGATTCAGTAGCTCAAAAGAGGGAACAAATCTTTACGGGGTAGGAGGGTGGGGGGCTACAAAGGCAAGAAGTGACTAGCTTACAAGCTTTCAAGAGGGAGCCTAGATCCAGAGAGTGCAGAGGAAGGTAGAATCTCCACTGAGTAGTATCCAATCTGTCTGGGCGGGGCTGATGAAAGGAGATGGGGATAGTACTCTTATGGTACAACAGTGAATAATTGTTATCAGGACTGACTGTGAGGGTTGGAAATGTAAAGGTAGACATTTTGTAACAAAAGAAAGGGAGTGGTTGACTTTGCAGTCCAGGAGCGGAGGTCCCTGGGACCATCAAAGGAGAAGAGTGGAGTGTGGGACCCTACCCAGAGAAACAGTGATGCCAGAGATGGAGGCAGAGATGATGACATAGAGAGATGGAGTGGCTGGGGACTTTAGATCCAGAGAGGGAGAAAGGCTGTGGGCTGACGACTGAGGGGCAGGCTTGCGGGGTATATCCTTTGGTTGTTTGATGATGCATGGAGGGGGACTGTAACCATGGCAAAGAAATGATACACGGTAGGATGAATGTAAAGCTAATGTTCTCCCATGTAAACGATCACATAATTCACAATAAATCACTTAAAAAAAGAAAAGAAAAAGTCTACCATTACATTTCCAACCCTCACAGTCAGTCCTGATATCAACTGTTAACTATTGTACCTCAAGAGTCCTTTCATCAGCCCTGTCCAGGAAGATTGGATACTACTCAGTGGATATTCTACCTTCCCCTACACCCTCTGGAACTAGCCTCCCTCTTGAAAGCTTGTAAGCCACTCACTTCTTGCCTTTGTTTAAGGCTCCTCCTTTTTGGGTGGCCAATGTCTAAGTTGCCCATCTCTGTTAACCCTGCATACTGAGGGAGTGGGAATGATTCTCACTGTAAAGATTTGTTCCCTCTTTTGAGCTACTACATTCACAAGTATATGTCAAATTCATCAAATTGTAGCAGATTACTCTTTTTTCTCTCTTATTTCTTCTAGTAGAGTTCTGGTCATCCAGCCTTTGAAGCCAGGTCAAGTGGGTACTATCTGCAAGTATGGGTGTTCTTGTGTATCTCCCCTCACTTCTTATCAGCTGGACGCTTAACTCTCAACTCTAGTCCTCTGTGGCCATGTCACTGTCTCTGAGCCCAGGAGTCCCCAGGTCTTGCCATACTGCTGGCCAACCAGGTCTCAACCTGTGTTCACAACTTCACTGCTGTTTTTTCCTCACTCACGTTTATTGGTGACCAACGCGGTTAACAGCCATACCATATGCCTGATTGTGTATTTCTCTTGAGTCTTAGTCTTAGAAGGGGGTTTGCCCTGAGGGGACCCAACCACTTGCCTTGATGGCTCCCGGGCAAACAACGTGCTTTTTCTTGTAGTCAATCAGACTGCCATTATTGTTTATTTTTGCTGCCAGTTTTTCTTTCAAGAAATATATTCTGTTCTTTGAGCCAAACCCAGCTGGTGTGCTTGTCCTTTCAAGTGGAAATTTCCCAACTCAGAAGATTCTAGATTGGGTTCAGGATTCCACCTATGGTTTTATGCAATTCAGAGGCTCCACATGAAGCCTCCTTCACTGCACAAGTTCTAGCCCAACTTTAGGTATTCCAATCAGTTATAGGCTGAAGATGGACTTACAAGCTTTCTATGGTGATGTTTCTGGCTATTCCTTTCTCTCTCCATCAAGTGTCTATTTTACAATGGTAGGCAAGAGAAACCAAGATTCAAATCCATCTTCTTTTGACACTTTTTATATTATTCAATATTTTCCCCATGGAATCATTCAATAATTCAAGTCGGGGCTTGAATTTTTTTTTTTTTTTTTCATTTTGTTCAGCTTGAGAAATGCTAAGCTTGTTCTTCCTTTTTGGTTTTCAAACTCCAGGTCCTTGCATATTTCAGTGTACTTGACTTTGTTTTCTCGAGTTGCTCTTTAGAATTTTCTGTGGAGCTCTTTAACTTCCTCATTTCTTCCATTCGCTTTAGCATCTCTAGCTGGAGAGCTGTCTCTTCTGAGATGCATTTTGATCTTTTCTTGCTTTCCTATTTTAAATTTTAATGACCTTTTCCTTTCTTCCTGTCTGATGCTCTTGATATCATCCCATAGTTCTTCTGGTCTTCAGTTATTAATATCTAATGCATCAAATCTGTTCTTGAGATGGTCTGTAAATTCAGGTGGGAGATGTTCAAGATAATATTTTGGCTCTCACGGACTTGTTTAATTTTCTTGAGCTTCAGCCTGAATTTGCATATTAGCAATTGGTGGTCTTTTCCACAGTCAGACCCTGGTCTTGCTTGGGGTAATAATGTTGAGCTTGTCCACTGTCTCTTCACACAGATGTAGTCAATTTGATTCCTGTGAGTTCCATCTGGTGAGGTCCAGGTGCATAGTCATCTTTTATGTTGTTTTAAAAAGGTATGTACAATAAATAAGGCATTGGTCTTGCAAATTCTATCATGTGATCTCCAGCATCAATTCTATCACCAAGGCCAAATTTTCCTACTATCCCTTCCTCTTTGTTTCCCACCTCCACATTCCAATTATTAGCAATTATCAATACATCTTGATTGCAAGTTTGATCAATTTCAGACTTCAGAAGTTGGTAGACTTTTCCATTTCATCATCACCAGTTTTAGTAATTGGTGTGTAAATTTGAATAACAGTGGCATTAACTGGTCTTCCTTGTAGGCATATGGATATTATGTTGTACTTGCAAGACAGAACTTGAAATGTTATTTTTGATTATGGATACTATGCCATTCCTCTTGGATTTGTCATTCCCAGCACAGTAAACGATGATTGTCAGATTCAAAAAGGCCAACATCAGCCCACTTTAGCTTATTGTTTTTTGTTGTTAAGTACCTTCAAGTCGATTCCAACTCATAGTGATCCTGTATGAGGATGCTGATGAGCAGATGGTGAATTTGAACTTCCAACCTTGCAGTTCAAACCAACCTTGCAGTCCAGCACATTAACCCCCAGCACCATACCAGTAGTTCAAGGATATTAATCTTTAGGTATTCCATTTCATTTTTGACAGCTTCCTATTTTCATAGATTCATACTTTGTGAATTCCATGTTCCAATTATTAATGGATGTTTGTAGCTGTTCTCTTCATTTTACATTATGTCCCATTAGCTAATGAAGGTCACAAAAGGTTTACTCTATTTGTGTCATCACAATCAACACTACTTTGAGGAGGCAGCTCTTCACCAGTAATATTTTGAGTGTCTTCCAACCTGAGGGGCTTATCTTCTGGCACTACATCTGACAATATTCTGGTGCTATTGAACTACCAGCTGTTCCGCGGGAGAAAGATGAGGTTTTCTGCTCCCGTAAAGATTTACAGCCTCAGAAACCCTGTACAGGGCCGCTATGAGTCAGAACCAACTCCATGGCACACAACAACAACATTCATGTTTTTACTTTCTGGCACTATAGGTTTCAGAAAATGTCCCATTGGTATTCATAAGGGTTTAAATGGTTATACATTCAGAAGGATTCTGTCTCTTCTTCTCCCTAGTCGGTTTCAGTCTGGGAGCATGCTGAAAACCATCTACCATGGGTGATCCTACTGGTTATGAATAGATTCTAGCATCATAGCAACACACAAGTCATCACAGTATTAAAAACTGACAGATGAGTGGTGGGAACAATACTAGAATTAAGTGTTGATGTTTGTTGTTGTGAAGTGCCGTTGAGTCGGTTCTAACCCATAGTGACCCTGTATGGGGTTTTCCAAGGAGTAGCTGGTGAGTTTGAGCTACTGACCTTGCAGTTCTAATGTCTTTGCAGTATGGCACATTAACCCACAGCGCCACACCAGGACTCCTAGCATTGAGTAACTTAACTATAATTTCAACTAACTGTAATTTAACATTTATTGTAAAACTAAGTGAAAGAATAATAGAAGTTAGTGTTTTCATCTCCCTTTTTCTTTCCTCCGCACCCATTTTCCCCTTTTCCTACTCTACCAAAAAACAAAATCGTTTCCACATCTGGATTCTCATTGTTCTCAGTCAACAAACATGAAGCAGTCTGCTTCCATAAAGATTTATAGCCTCAGAAACCCTATGGAACAGAATCGCCTTGATAGAAGGTAAGTATAAGAAAATACTTTTAGAAAATAAAGCATAGTATCCCCACTACAAAGAAGTATTTATAGGTATTCTTAACATTCTATGGCTACTAAAACGTCATTAACTTCCTAGGCAAATGCACTCTAATTTAAACAAAGGGAAATTCAGTTGCTATTATTCAGATAGAAATACAGCCAATTATAATTCCTCTGGGCTTACATCTACTATTAACTTCTTTTCTTTGAAGAAAATGTTTAAAAATATGCTTAATGATTACAGTTCATGGACAAATTTAACCTTTTTCATACCTTGACATGTTTCTGTGTAGATATACTAAGTCACATATATTTAAATGATTGCAGTCTTTGAAAAACATACCTGGCGTCTTTTCAAATAGTCAAGTGCAATTTGTACATTCTGTAGTCTGTGAAAACGCATCCGACCTTTCTCTCTGGGCTAAGAATAGAAAAACACAGGGTATAAAAAACACTTTACTTTATGATCCTACTGCCCATGCTAAATTAAATATATTTTCTGCTCATGTTAATAAGTCAATACAGTATTTACCCTTTAGGCAATAAACCCAAAACATTTTCAGAAACTTAATTTCCTTGTATTATGTGGGCTTGAATTTAACCCAAGTGCATTTTATTTAAACATATGCTTTACTCCAATGTTTTATTTAAACAAAAGGAAAATATCACAGAACATACAAACTTTCTATATTGGCTAATAGTATAATTCCAGTCCCCATTTATTTTGCGATGGGTGCAAAAATGAATTAAATCCCCCACTTTACCTTCTTAACACTAATTACTAACAAGAGGGTTTTCATACTTACATAAATATGCCAAGTTAATGAAAATGAGATAAAGTGGCATGCAGTTAATATAAAATAATAATAATTAAAAAACAAAACACCAAGAAGGAGAAAGACAGAGGAGGTTTACTTAGCCATAATAGAGGAATAGAGAAAAGCAGTTAAAGACATGCATTTCCTCTTTCCTTTATTTTAGCTTTCTTATAAAATCAGCTGGACTCTGTAACAATCAGAAAGGTCTTGGGAATGGACATAATTATTTTCTCAGTCTCAGGAAAACTAAGAACTCATGATTCTTTTCCTTGATGCAGTTGCCCTTAAAAAAGCATTACAAGTTAGCAGAAGGAAAAGAGAAGGAAACAGAGCTGAGAAAATGTTTGACAAAAAACACAAAGAATGGTGCTGAAATTTATCACACAAAAAAATCTTCCAAAAGGGAAAAAAGAAAACTAACAACTGATTGAATATGTTGCTGAAGTCACAGGTACTATATAGTAAAACAGACAGCAGATCAAAGAAGGAAAAAATAAATTCTGTCTAACAAGTCAAGATTATGCTGGTAATTCACTCACTGGATCCAGGAACAGGGCAGTTTCCAGAGAAATTAGGCACCTAACAACAACAGGGATATTTATCTGCCTTGCAAAAATGGGTTCAGGCCAGTAAACGCTATGAAGATCAATCAGCTCTGGGAATATTACCTGGACTTTAGATTTTTAATTTGCCCTGTTCGAAATAGCATGAGATAAATATGTAAAGAATGTCCATCAAACGCACATTGCCAAATAAATATGGTTTAAAGCAAAAATAGAGAGCGAATTCTCATAAATCCTTTCAAAAAAAGCAACCTATAATTGCCAAGTTTAAAATATCAATTTCATGAATAGAATACATTTGCATAAAATTATAAACGTACATGTAAGATTTGTTGTATCAAATACCTATGACGTTATTGAACTAAAATGCTATTATGTAAGTTATGCAAACAGGTTCATTTACCACAAATAATTTCATAATCTCAGCTCTCTGAAGATAAATATGAAGAGAAATTGATCTTTTCCAACTTTTTAGCATACACATCTACCTCACCAAGGTGTTTGGTCCTGGTGTGGCAATGTAGTTTCGTGTGCTGGACTGGAAGGTGGTTTGAACTGCATTATCAGCAATTCAAGCTCACCAGCTGCTCTTCGGAAACCGTATACAAGGCCACGATGAGTTAGAGCAGACTCAACGGCACTTAACAACAACATACTTTTCTAAAAAGGAACCTGAGCACGTGGGGTTACTTCTCTAACACGTTAGTGCTCACCGCACTGGGATGGCTAGGTTAGTGGAGTTATGGGGGCCGACACCTACCCCCTTATCCTCATCCTCCACATCCTCATGCTGTTCATATTCACATGCTTCTGTTGCACTCACCAATCGTAAGGTCTTCAAAATATCTCGCTCCCTTGGCTAATGAATATAACAGACAGAAGATAGAACAGCAAAGACACAAGACAGACCAGAAATGAAAAGAAAAGCATGAACAGAATATAATGGAGAACAGGGGAAGTGTGAACAGGGGAAGTGTGCTCACCAGAAAAAAAAAAAAAGGAAATGACAACCAGCGTAATGCGTTAGACCATTTTCCAGAAAGCAGTGTTTATTTCCTTGCTATTTGTGAGTCTTTTAATATGTGGTTATATTATGCATCCAACTTCTGCTAAGCAAAACCCAAAGGTAGAAAACAAGCAAGGACAAAAATATGACAGGGCTTCAAAAAGTTCCAGGAAAAAAATGGAAATAAAAGATAATGGAATTGTTTCACAAACTTTTGGAAACCCCCTCATAGTATCTGAATTATAGAGCTTATTATATATGCAAAGTATTCAAAATGCTTCACTCTCACAAATTCACATCATCTGTAGTTTCAAAATGCTTAGGAATCTACCCAGAACTCTTTTTTTCAGGCAGAAATCACAGCTCTAAGAATGAATTTTGCCAAAATTTGAACAACCTATGCTGAAAACACACTGGGTGTATGTGGAGAATACAACATACTTCAAAATCAATTGAGAGATTTAAAACTTACCAAGGTATCTCCCGAAAGAACCTCTAAGAGAGAGATCAAATTGTGACCATCCCGTAAGTCTTCATAGAGGTCATTCACATGTTTTCGAACCTAAACAGAAAAAGAAAACAAAAAATGAGATCTAGAATCTAAGATTGTATATAACAGGAGGAAGGTAGAAAGCATTCCTCTTGCAGTATTTCAAGCAATTTTTTAAGTTTCTCATCAATTAAACACCTAAAAGAAATTTTCAGATGAGTAACTCATAAAAACAAGTAGAGTTCTTTCTTACCTTTTTTAAAGTTTTTATGGTGGATTCAGTGAAAGTTTACAGGGCAGATCATCAGTTTTACATTTAACATATCATACACCTTGTTTCATTACAATGATTATAATCCTAATCCCCTCCATGTACCATCAATTAACAGTATTTCTCTCTATTCACGTTAGCTTTTTTTTTTTCTTAACAAAACAAAAAACCACGCATACATATATAATAATTTACACCTCTCAAGAGCACATTCTGCAAGTCAACCTCCTGGCCACAAGTTCTTAGTTCCTCTCTTCCCATGGCTCTAGACTCCTCAGCCGCTCCCCCTCTCCATGACCCCATCTATGCCTTCATCTCTGGTGTCGCTGCTTCTCTGGATAAGGTCCCTCATCCTGCTTCTGCTCTTCTCCCTTTGATGGTCCTAGGGTCCTCTGTTTCTGGACTGTAAGATTAACCACACCCCTGTTTTTGTTACAAAACTTCTACCTTTACAATTGTGACAGTCGCAATTATTCATGATGGCAATTAATCATTACTGAATCATATGAAATCTTATCCCCATCTCTTTTCACCAGACTCATCTAGACAAGATGAAAACTATTCAGTGGGGACTCTTTCTTGCCCCCACACTCTTAAACTAAACTCCCTCTTGAAACCTTGTAAGCCAGTCACTTCGTGCTTTTATTGCCCCATCATTTTAGGTAGCCAATGTCTAAGTTGCCCGATAGCAACTTAGGGGATAGCATTAATACTTGATATGAGGACTCCTGCCCTCTCTGTTGGTATTTAGAGTTATTACCTCCATGAGTATAGGTCAGGCTCATTAAATTGTAGCTATTTACCCTTGTTGCCTTTATAAAAAAAA
>NW_006408537.1:8681800-8682958 GCF_000296735.1 Chrysochloris asiatica
CCCAGTCTTTCTCAGAGGACACAGGATTTATAGGAGCTTATGACAGGGAGGGTCGCTATGAGTTGGAACCAACTCCACAGCACACCATCACCACCACCATGATAGGGAAGTTTTAAGAAAAATTTAAAATGCATTGGTGAGAAAAATGCCAGGAAAGTTGAGCCAAGGAATTTTTTTCTACCACAGCAAACCTGCTTCTTCTTGCACGGTTACAAGGGCTGTCCTATGACAATTTTGTTGGGACATCTTACCCCATCTAGCCTACAGTCCTGATCTTGCCCCTTGAGAGTTCTTTTTGTTTCCAAAGCTGAAACAGCATTTAAAAGGAATGTGATTTGAAGCCCTCAAGGATACCCAAACTGTTGTTCTAACATACTGGAGATTGAAACATGTATTCTTTGGGGAAGGGTTGAAGAGATGGAAATACTGCCTTTAGAAGTATACAGACCTAGACAGAGGATATGTTGAAAGAAGCACCTTCATGATTTGATATTTATGTTTAACAAAGGTTTCTATGGTTTATTAGCAATTTTTAACTTACTCTTGTATTTTGGTAATTTTCTGTGCGTCCATAACTACTTTCAAATAAAAAGTATTTTTTTAAAGCCATACATGTCAACTTAAAAGGAAACTTGCCAGTCCTTCCAATGTACAACAAGAATCTGTACCAGAGGGTTTTCAAAACCACAAAATACTAGCATAAATGCAAAGTTGTTGTTGTTGTTGTTAGGTGCCATCAAGTCGGTACCAACTTATAGAGACCTTATGCACAGGACAACAAAACACTGCCCCATCCTGGGCCAACCTAACTACTGCTGCCACGCTTGAGTCCATCGATGATGCCACTTGGCCAATCCATCTCGTTGGGGGTCTTCCTCTTTTTCATTGACCCTCCACCTTACCAAACATGATATCCTACTCCAGCGACTGGTTCCTCCTGACAATATGTCCGAAGTAGGAGAGATGAAGTTCTGCCATCTTGGCCTCCAAAGAGCACTCTGGCTGCACTTCTTGCAAAACGGATTGATAGGTTCTTTTGGCAGCCCATGGCACTTTCAATATTCTCCTCCAATAACATAATTCAAAAGCATCAATTCTTCTATGGTCTTCCTTATTTACTGTCCAGCTTTCGCATGCATATGAGGTTATTGAAAATAC
>NW_006408537.1:8684033-8685628 GCF_000296735.1 Chrysochloris asiatica
ATTCCTTCCATCTTCTCTTGCTGCTTTCTGCATCATTCAATAATTTGCCCAGAAAATCCTTTAATAACAAAAGTCGAGGCTTGAAATTTTTATTCAGTTCTCCCAACTTGAGAAATGCTGAGCGTGTTCTTCCTTTTTAACCAAGTGGCCAGCTTCATAAATTGCTATTTTATTTTGATTTGATAAACCCAAGGAAAGGAATTCTGGTGGTGCAGTGGTGCCATGCATCAAGAACCCCTTTGGAGCAGTTCTGCACTGTCCCATAAGAGAGCTGTGAGTCAGAACAGACTCAACAGCAGTAGGTTTAAGTCCAAGGAATAACTGAGCTAAAAATATTTTATATCTTAAAAAAACAACAACTTGTTATACACATTTTAGGCTTCATTGGTGCTGCTGTTGATACGTGCTATTATGTCAGTTCTGACTCACAGTGACCCTGTATAGGGTTTCTGAGGAGTGGCTAGTAGGTTTGAAATGTCAAATTTGTAGTTTAACAGTTCAGTGCACCTATCTTACAGTGCCACAGCAAGACACAATCCTTTAGTTGTTATGGTTGTTAAGTGCTGTCAAGTCAGTTCTGATCGTAGTGACCCTGTTTAGACTTTACAAGGAGCAACTGGTGAGTCTGAACAACCAGTCTTGCAATTAAATGTACCTGGAATCCTAAAACACCACACCAGGACTCCTAATACTTAATCGGAAACCAGTAAAGTTTGGTGGCATGTGTGTTGCTGTGATGCTAGAAGGTATGCCATCAGTATTGTAAACACCAGTCGGATCACCCCTCATAGAAAGTTTCAAGGAAGTGTTCAGACTAGACAGACTAGGAATAAGCATAGGCAGACCACACTGTGCAGAACTAGGCAGTGTTTTGTTTTGTTGGGCACAGGTTCACTATGAATTAAAACCAACTAGATGGCACCTAAAAACAACATAAATGTCCAAATACATTCAAAGGGAATTGTCCATTCCATTAGAATATTTACCTTTGTTGTTATTATTAAGTGCCATGACCCATAGAGAACCTGTATAGGGTTTCCAAGAAGCAGCTAGTAAGCTTGAGCCATCAACCTTGCAGTTCAAACAACTTTGCAGGCTGATGCATTAGCCCACAGTGCCACACCAGGACTCCGTATTTACCTTGGGATGCCATAAATTACAGTCCCTGAAATAATTATGTCTCAGATAGTCAATTTTTAAGGATGTTTTCAGAAATCCATCTTCTACACATGTAACACATATACATGCAGATGAGCAGTTAGTGAATTAAGGGTACTAACGCTATAATTTTCTATTCATGTATTTGAGAACTATAAGAATTTATTCAGTTCCATTTCAAATCATGAGTTTGAACTTAAAAGGATGAGATTAACTTAAAATTTTCATGTGTATTAATATATCTAAAACGTTCTACTTTTCTGTGTATCTCCAGTATAAACAGTTGTTGTTGTTGTTAGGTGCCATCGAGTCGGAACCGAATCATAGTGACCCCATGCACAGCAGAAGGAAACAATGTTCGATCCTGGGCCAACCTCACTACCGCTGCCACACTTGAGTCCATCAATGATGCCACCTGGCTGATCCATCTCGTTGGG
>NW_006408537.1:8686863-8694107 GCF_000296735.1 Chrysochloris asiatica
CTTCCAAATTTCTTGGCAGAGATGAGTGAGTGCCTCCTGTGCTGCCTCACTTTCCTGAAAAACTTCAATTTTTATTCCATCAATTCCTGCAGTCTTTGATATTCATCAGCAAAACTGCTTCAAGTCCTTTTTGCTTTCAGCAAGCAAGGCTGTGTCTCCTGCTTATCACAAATTGTAAATGAGCCCTTATTCCAATCCTAATGCCATGTTCTTCTTCATCTCAGATTATTTGGTTAAGTATACAGATTGGAAAATATGGTGAAAAAATACAACCCTAACATGCACCTTTTCTGCTTTTAAACCATGAAGTATCTGTTTGGATGACTACTTTTTGTCCTATGCATAGGTTCCACACAGGCACGATGAAATGTAATGGAATTCACATTCTTCACAATGTTACCCATTGTTTCTTATAATCCATACAGTCGAATGTCTTTGTACAACCAATAAAACAAAAATGAACATTTTCCTTCAGTTCTTTGAAATAGAGAAATGCTGAGCATGGTCTTCTCTTTTGGTTTTTTTAACTCCAGGTCTTTGCACATTTCACTTTAGTATTACCTGACTCTGTCTTCTTAAGTTGTCCTTTGAAATTTTCTGTTGAGCTCTTTTTTACTACATAATTTCCTCCATTGACTTTAGCTACTTTACATTAAAGAGCAAGTTTGAGTCTTCTGACATTCACTTTGTTTTTCCTTTCTTTCTTGTTTAATGACATTTTGATTTCTTCATGTATGATGTTCCTGATGTCATCGCACAAGTCTTCTGGTTTTTCATCATTAGTGTTTAATGAATCAAATCTGTTCTTGAGATGGTCTCTAAATTCAGGTCATACTTTGGCTTATATGGACTATAAAAATTTTTCTTCAGCTTCATGCTGAAATGACATATGAGCAATTGATGGTCTGTTCCAGAGTTGGCCCCTTGCCTTTTTAGGTTGATGGTATTGAACTTCCCCATTGTTTCTTCCCACAGATGTAATCAAATTAGTTCCTGTATATTCCATCTGGTGACATCAACATGTATAATTGCTTTTCATGTTGCTGAAATGGTATTTACAATGACAAAGTCACTGGTCTTACTTTAATGAGTAGCAACTGGGAACTTAAAAGTTCATGAGCAACCATATAAGGTGCAGCTATTGGTCTTTCCTTGTTCAGAAGGAAGAAGAATGATAAAAATTAATGCCACATCAAAATAATTAGTCCAATGGACTAATGAACCTGGTAAATATCAGTGTACATGACCCAGAAACTAGAAGAACTAGACAGTGCCTAGCTACCTGCACTGCAGCTAATAATTCGTTATGGCTCTTCTATCTACTTTGTTCCATTTTACAATGAATTTTAAATCTTACCCTCTATTCCTATGATTATATACTCATTTTGAAGTGAGTTGTTAATGAGATAGAATTACTGTGAGACTAAGGATTAAGGGGAAACTAAGGAGTAAGGAAGAATAAAGGGGGCCCACAAGGTGGTGGTTCAAACTCACTATTCACTCCTCAGAAACTCTATACACGGTTACTATGAGTTGGAACCAATTTCACAGCACTTAATAATGACAACAAAGAGATGTAAGGATTTCACCACTCGTATGTCACTTTGTCATACTGTGGTGCATTGCATGTTGCTGTGGTTCTGGAAGATATGCCAGGGGTATTTCAAATACCAGCAGGGTCACCCACAGTGGACAGGTTTCAGATGAGCTTCAAGATGAAGACAGACTAGGAAGAAGAAGAGATGGGCTACTTCTAAATATTTAGTCACTAAAAACCTTATAAATAGCAGTGAAACACTGTCAGCGCCAGAATATTGAAACATGATGAAGAGCACCAGAATACTGTCAGATACAGCACCAGAAGATGAGCCTTTCAGTTTAGAAGGCACTCAAAATACAACTGGGGATGAGCTGCCTCCACAAAGTGGAGTTGACCATGATGTCGCAAAAGGAATAAAACCTTTGGGACCTTCATTTACTTATGGGACACAACTAAAAATGAAGAGAAACAGCTGCAAACATCCATTAATAAACAGAACATGGAATGTACTAAGTATGAATCTAGGAAAACTGGAAATTGTCAAAAATGAAATTGAATGCATAAACATGAATATGCTAGGCATTAGTGAGCCAAAATGAACAGTATTTGCCATTTTGAATCTGACAATCACATGGTTTACTATGTAGGAAATGACAAATTGAAGAGGAATGTCATTGAATTCATTATCACAAAGACCTTATCAAGATCTGTCTTGCAGTACAATGATGTCTGTGATAAGATACTATCTATATGACCACAAGGAAGACTAAAGACCTTGATGAAATTTATGAATTCTACCAATTTCTTCTGAGTCCTGGTGTGGCACTGCAGGGCAATGCACTTGACGGCAAGGTCAGTTTGGGCAACAAGGACAGAGGTTCAAACCTACCAGTCACTCCTTGGAAACCCTATGTAGGGTCACTATGAGTGAGAACCAACTCAATGGCACTTAACAACAGCAACAATAACAATTTTTTCAGTCTGAAGTTTATCAAACATGCAATCAAGATGTGCTGATAATTACTAGTGATTGGAATGCAAAAGTTGGAAACAAAAAGGAAGGATCAGTAGTTGGGAAATATGGTCATGGTGATAAAAATGATGATGAAGATCGCATGATAGAATTTTGCAACACCAATGACTTCTTCATTGCAAATACCTTCTTTAAACATAAAAGGCAACTATACAGTCTCTGTATATACAACCTCACCAGATGGAATACACAAAAATCAAACTGACTACATATATGGAAAGAGACAGTGGAAAAGCTCGATATCATCAGCCAAAACAAGGCCAGGAGCAGACTTTGGGACACACCATCAATTGCTCATACGTAAGTTTAGGTTAAAGCTGAAGAAGATGAAAACATATCCACAAGAGCAAAATAAGACCTTAAATATATCCCAACTGAATTTAGAGATCATCTGAAGAACAGATAGGATGCATTAGACTTTAAAGGTGGAAGACCAGAAGAGTGTGGGATGACATCAAGATCATCATAGAGTAAGAAAGCAAAAGGTGATTAAGATGACAAGAAAGAAGGAAAAGACCAAAACGGATGTCAGAAGAGACTCTGAAACTTAGTCTAAAGCATAGAGATGGTAAAGCAAATAGAAGAAATGAGGAGATAAAAGAGCTGAATAGAACATTTCAAAGGTCAGCTGGAGAAGACAAGTCAAATATTATAATAAAATGTGCAAAGACCTGGAGTTAGAAAATCAAAATGCTCAGCATTTTCAAGCTGAGAGAACTGAAGAAAAAAAAAATTTTTAATTTAAAAAATTAAACCTCAATTTGAAATACTGAAGAATTCTATGGCAAAATATTGAATGATGCAGAAAGCATCAACATAAGATAGAAGGAATTCAGAGTCACTGTACCAAAAAGAAACAGTCGGTGTTCAACCACTCCAAGAGGTAGAATATGATCAAGAGTCAATGATACTAAAGGAAGAAGTCCAAGGTGCACTAAAGGCATTTGCAATGAACAAGGCATTGGGAATTGATGGAATACAAATTGAAGTCTTTTAACAAACTGATGCAGCACTGGAGGCACTCACTCATCTATGTCAAGAAATTTGGAAGACAGTTACCTGGCCAACTGATTGGAAGAGATTCATATTTATGCCCATTCCAGAGAGGTGACCCAACAGAATGTGGAAATCCTAGGATAATATAATTAATATCATATGTAAGCACAATTTTGCTAAAGGTAATACAAAAATGGCTGCAACCATACATTGACAAAGAATTTCCAGAACAGGTTGTGGAACAAGGGATATCATTGTTGATGTCAGATGGATCTTGGCTAAAAGCAGAATATACCAGAAATTTTTTACTGTTTTGACTACACAAAGACTTTCAATGTGTGGATCATGACAAGCTATGGACAACATTGCACAGAATGAGTATTCTGGGACACTTAATTGTGCTCATGAGGAACCAGTACTTAGACAATGAAGCAGTTGTTCAAACAAGGGAACACGGAATGGTTTAAAATTAGGAAAGGTGTGCACCAGGGTTGTATTCTTTCACCATACTTATTCAATCTGTATATTGAGTAAATAATCCAATTATATGAAGAAAATGAAGAAATGGATTATATGAAGGAAAATGTGGAATCAGGATTGCAAGAAGACTCATTAACAACCTGTAAGACATAGATGATACAATCTTGCTTGCTGAAAGTGAAGATGACTTAAAATATTTACTGATGAAGATCAAAGACCATAGGCATCAGTATGGGTTGCACCTCAATGTAAATAATACAAAAATTCTCACCACTGTACCAATAAACAACATCCATATAAATGGAGAAAACATTGAAGTTGTCAAAGACTTCATTTTGCTTGGATCAACCATCAACACTCACAGAAGCAGCAGCCAAGAAATCAAACTAGGGATTAATGATAATACCACTTTACTAGAGGCTGTGACTCAAGCCACCACCTTTAGTTTTCCTTGAGGGTATGGTATAAGTCCAATATATAGGTATGCTTTGGCAAAGCTTTTTCTCTTGTTCTGGATCCTGTATATAGTTTATCATGTAAGACCTCCATTTCATGGGATTTGCAGCCTATCACTTAACCTTGTCAGCCATCTGACTTGTTGATTTGGGTTCCTACTACATGGGTGAGGACAATCCTCAAACTAACTTCTGAACTATGAGTTGGGACTTGCCAGCCTCTGCAATTGCATGATCCATTTCCTTTGAGAGCTGTGAGTTATTTGAGATGTAGCAGTGTATTTCAGAACCCTGAGGCATGAGGGAGGGGAGGGGAGGAGTGGTGTTTGGTATCAAGGATTATGGAGTAGTATAACATGGTGCAGAGTAACACATTTGGGATATCTTTAACTTTCACCTCATAGGAACCAGCCTCAGTCTGATTTATCTAAAACAAATAATTCATACACTACCACTACCAATGGCTCTGAAATGGACCACATTAGAAGGTCCTGGACAGAGTGGAAGGAAACATGGAAACAACTGAAAATTCATAAAAATGAGTTGACTTATTGGTCAGATAGAGACTGGTGGAACCCGGAGCCCATAGCCCTTGTTCACCCTTCAGGTCTGGATGTGAACTCACCCCCATGGCTCAATTTTCAGTCAAGCAATGAATACGTACATAGGGGGAGACAACAACACTAGTGGAGTATACACATCATGGAATGATCAACCATTTGAGAAGGGTGGGGAAAGAAGAAGGAATGGAATCAAGAAACACAGGAAGGTAGTGAAATATGTGATGCTACAAAATGATGTGATGCTATGAAATGAAGAGATGAAATGAAGTGTATGGTTTGTTGAATGTAAAACTGATGATCTGCTCCGTAAACCTTCACTCAATTCACAATAAGATTTTTTTTTTTAATGTTTCTGGTTTTGCAAAATTCTATCATATGACTTCTACTATCATTTCTATCACTAACACCATATTTTCCAACTACAATCCCTCCTCTTTGTTTCAAACTTTTGCATTCTAATCACTAGTAATTATCAATGCATCTCGGTTGCACCTTTTTTTTCAGACTGAAGAGATTAGTAGAGTTCAATTATTCCATTACTAGCTTTCTTGGCTAGTTAAGTAAATCTGAATAATAGTTGTATTAACTGGTCTTCCTTGTAGGTGTTTGTAGTAGCTGTATGGACATTATCCTATCACAGACAGCATTGTACTTCAAGATAGAGCTTGAAATGTTCTTTTTAATGATGAATGTGACACTATTCATCTTCAGTTTGTCACTGTTGTTGTTAAGTGCCAGAGTCAGTTCCAACTCACAGCATCCCTGTACAGGGTTTACAAGGATTACCTGGTGGGCTTGAACTGCCAACCAGTTATAGAAAATGAAATGAATAAAGATTGATATCGCAGTCCAGTGCTGATCCTACAGCACACCAGGAGTCATGGTAGCGTAGTGGTTACGAATTGGGCTGCGAGCCACAAGATCAGCAGTTCAAAACTACCAGCTGTTCCGCGGGAAAAAGATGAGGCGTTCTGCTCCCGTAAAGATTTACAGCCTCGGAAACCCTGTACAGGGTCGCTATGAGTCGGAACCGACTCCACGGCACACAACAACAACAATGATTTATTACATAATAAAATTATGATTTATTGCATGATAAATCATATGACGATTTGATTCAACATGGTCAATACCCTAGGCTTTCTAACTCCTAAGATATCAATCTTGATGCATTTCATTTTCTATGACTTTCAATTTCCCTAAATTCAAACTTTGCACATTCCATGTTCTGATTAGCAAAGGAAGTTTGCAGCTTGTTTTTCCTCATTTTGAGTCAAATACCATCAGCAAATGAAGGTCCAAAAGCTTTGTTCCACCTACGTCATTAAGGTTGACTCTAATTTGAGAAGTCAACTCTTCATCAGTCATATTTGAGTGCCTTCCAGCCTAAGGGACTCATCTTCTGGCACTGTATCAAACAATGTTTCGCTATTATTCATAAAGTTTTCAGAGGACTGCTTATTCCTTCTCCTAGTTACACTGAACTGCTAACCACAAGGCTGGAAAGATAAACCCACCATCTGCTCCTAGGAAACCCCGTACAGGGTCGCTATGAGTTGGATTTGACTAGACAGCACTTTACAACAGTCTGTTCTTAGTCTGAAAGTACTTCTGGTATTGGAAACATTGGTGGCAAAGTTTCCAGCATCACAACAACACACAGTATGTCCAAGTGTCAGAGGTTAGTGAGGTTAGTTCAAACTAGAGAACAAAAACATGATCTGGGGGGGAAAAAAAAGAAAACAACTAATTTTTAAAATCTATGATCAATTAGCTTAAATATACATATGAGTACCTGGTGGTCTGATTCCCACAGTCAGTCCCTAGCCTTATTCTGACTGATGATATTGAATTTCTGTATCATCTTTTATGTTAAGTTCAAGTTGAAGCTGAAGAAAATTAAAACAAATCCATGAGAGTCAAAATAAGATCATGAGTAAATCCCACTGAATTTAGAGACCATCCCAAGAAAAGCACTTTACTTTGAGGACTCAGATGGGCCTCAGCCAAGTCAAGGTATTTTCAAGGCATGTGGAAGTTGGACAATAAATACGGATGATTAGAAAAGAACTGTTGCATTTGAATTGCAGTGTTGATGAAAATTACTGAAAGTACCATGGAATTCCAGAACAAGCAAATACGCCTTGAAAGCAGCACAACCACAATGTTCCTTATAA
>NW_006408537.1:8695017-8697024 GCF_000296735.1 Chrysochloris asiatica
AAAAAAAATGTCTTTAAAATAAATAATTTGGGAAAGGAATGGCTGTGAATGAACTAAGGTGGGAAAATTGGATTCTAAAGAAATTTCTGATCAGGCGAGCATTTTAAGGGAGAGAAAAGGTAAATAGGAGAAGAAAAATAAAAATTAAGCTAAGTATGTTTTTTTATTTTTTGTTCTAAGTCTGAGTCACAGACATTCTGTCTGGTAACTTTCCTGCACAGACAACTGCCAATAGTCTTAACCTGATTTCATTTTCCATGTTTAATAAAACAATCTTTCTTCTCTTTTAGAGTATTTTCTCTCTGTGGTATACAAAACTGTCTGAATGAACAGTGCTAGAGAACGCGATGAACAAAATGAAAGCACTATGAGACACTCTGGGATTCAATTATGTAACTTGAATTCATAAGAATATAACACCACTTTCTTTATTTTGCACAATTCTTCCCTGCTTTTTAAAACTGAATCTGCAGTCCATGTTGTTGTTGTTGTTGTTATTAAGTGCCATCGAGTCAGTTCAGACTCATAGGGACTTTGTGTAAGAAATCTGAGGAGTGGCTGGTGGGTTTGAACCACCAACCTTGTAGTTCAAACCAACCTTTTGGTAGAGTGCATATGCTACAGCAGCACACCAGGAGTCTGCAGTTTGACCATGGTTGTGGTGCTTATGTGCCATGGAGTCGGTTCTGACTCATAGCAATCCTGCATAGGGTTTCTGAGGCTGTAAATCTTTACTGGAGCAGAAATCCTCATCTTTCTCCTGCAGAACAGCTGGTAGTTTCGAGCTGCTGACCTTGAGGTTAGCAGTCCGACTCACAGCCACTACACAACCAGAGCCCATAGAGAGTACTAATCTTTTGCTTTAGGGTATAATCTAAGAAAGAAAAATAAATAGACTATAAACTATTCTGGGGCAAGGATGAAAATCCTAAAATGCTAGCAATGAATAAATAACATTTAAAGTTTACTGTGGAGGAAGAACAGAGTGGATTATGCCAAGTCTGTATCATCAAAATGATTTAGCTGATCAAAACTACTACTTTGAAAACACTATGCCCAAAACTGTATTGTTAGCCTGTAATTGTTTAGTGCTACATGAGTTCTGGTAGTGTAGTGATTATGAATTGGGCTGTGAACCTCAAGGTCAGCAGTTCAAAACTACTAGCTGTTCTGCAGAAGAAAGATGAGGCTTTCTGCTCCCGTAAAGATTTACAGCCTTGGAAACCCTATACAGGGTTGCTATGAGTAGAAACCGACTCCATGGCACATAACCACCACCACCACATGAGCTAAATAAATTCTAATCTGAAGAATAGTAAATCATCATACATCTGTTTATTTAACATTTTAAATGTTTGTCAAACATCTAACTTTATGTTAATCTGAATGAATCACACAGACATTTTACTTTCCATACCATTTCTGTCCTTTTTGTAAAATAGGAGCATTTGTGGTGGTAGCATAGTGGGTTACATGTTGGACTGTGAACTGCATGGTTGGTGGTTCAAATCTACCAGTCGCTATATGGGAGAAAGATGAGGTTTTCTGCTGTTGTAGAGATTTACAGCCTCGGAAATCCTATACAGGATCACTATGATTTGGAACTGACTCGACAAGACACAACAGCAATAGCATAATTAAACATATTGCTACCACATAAGCCAAAGTTCAATTCAAGTCACTCGGTATTTACTGAACATCCATTCTATACCAGGGTTTTATTTAATTCCTAAGACTCAAAGATGAATAACAGAGTACCACCTCTTGAAGACTATATAGACTAATTATGATGACAGAGTTTAGAGAGGAAATTTCAGCATAAAGTAAACATAGAGCATGAATGCACAGGAAGTTATGGAGCTATTGTAACTGAGTGCAGGGTCTAAGAAGTCCTAGAAAAGAAAGGGAGAATGTTCCAGGCTGTAGGAGAGAAAGGACAATAAAAAAAAGCAAGGATGCCTGAAACTATATGGTAAATTCCAAGTATGAGAAGCACTCCATGAATAC
>NW_006408537.1:8698594-8701319 GCF_000296735.1 Chrysochloris asiatica
ATATACGATAGGATGAATGTAAAACTAATGTTCTCCCATGTAAACTATCACATAATTCACAATAAAACATTTAAAAAAAAAAAAAAAAGAAGCTTCATTTTCCAAAGCATAGGGAAACTCTGAAGGATTTTAAGCAGGACAAGGACACAGTATCGCTAACCAACATAAAAGACTCCTTGTAAAGTTTCATCATCTTACACAAAGCCAAATTACAAGTAAATCCAAGGTCCTAGTATGGATTAAATCACCTGCTGTGGGATAAAGCACTGGACCACAAGATCAGTTTGAACCACTAGGTTAGCGGTTTAAACTCACCAGCCACTCCTGGGAATCCCTATACAGGGTCATTATGAGTCAAAACCAACTCGATGGCAGTTAACAACAACAACAACAAATATGCATGCACAGTATGATGGAAGAAAGATCCATGAAGAAAAAGCAATCTAAAATGGAAATTCAGTCAGTGAATATTGTGTAAAAACCACATATTCTAGCATAACAGAGCCACAAAATATCAGTCATACAAAGAATTCAGTCCTCTTTTAAAGAAATTATCCATCTATTCTGGAAAGCATCAATTATCTTTAGAAAGAGAGTTAAATAATGAAAGAAGGCTTGTCTCATATGAGATCATCTCACTGCCTTGTACTAAGTGGGGGAAGCATAGTCAGAGAGAAAGCTTTAGTGAAAACCAAGAATTAAAATATTTCTGTGTGTTGGTTTTTTTTTTAGTTCAAACAAATATTTTCATGCAAAATAAGCTCTTAAGTTTCCCAAGAAACACTTCCTAGAAGTCTTAATTATTAAATAAAAATAGTACATTTATATATTATCACATCAATAATTGATAAGTAAATTGATGCTTTCAAAAAACACAGAACACACACACACACAAAAAATAAGCTCTCTTTGGTAGTTGCCTTATCTGAACAATTTTGTTTATTTAAGATCTATTTGAGCACTACTGCTCAAGGTGCTGTCAAAGAATAAAACTACAATTCAGAGTCTACCTAAATGACTATAAATTCTAAATTGGTACCGTTAAATACAATGCTAATATCTTTATCTGGTGTGATAAAAAGGTTGCCATGTTTTTTATAGACAATGTGAAAGGTCAGCATTAAAGACATACATAATTTGTCTCCTTCACTTTTTAAACTACAAAATAAGACACTCGTCATAACTCCTGATGTGTTAAAGTATATAATAAAAAGGTTTAAATAAAACAATGTCTGCACGGGGAATACAAATCATTTGTCTACTTTATATTGCACCTGATTAGTTCATAGACAAAGGCTTCTCTTTTCATCTTTTGGGTTCACAGTTTGCAACCAATTAAAACACAAAGAAAACCAAAACAACATGGTCCCTTTTTAATAGTTCACCACAAGGTGGAGCTATAGAGAGTAAGATCAAATCCAAGCACTTGAGAGCAACTGAGAACAAGTGTTTTTTATATTTTCTTTTCTACAGTTTCATCAGAGTTATAGGAAGTCTGGAGTTGATTCCAGCTCACTGCAACTCTATAGGACAGAAGAGAACTGCCCTATAGGATTAACTACAAGCCCCAAGGTTCAAACCACATGCAGGGTTGCCGTGAGTCAGAACCAACTCTATGGTTCTTAACAATCTTGTCCTTTACCATCAGAACTGTATGCAGATCCCATGTATTTTCAAGTTCTACCTCTCACTGACACAATTGTAAAATAGAATTGTGTGTTCTTTTCAATAAAAATCATACAAGTTATTTTTTAAATGTTAAATTTTCTGTAAAATAGTCATAATAAAAATTCACAACCAGTTCAAAACATGTTTCAGTAAATTTTCATTTAATGACTAGAAACATCTGATCAAGGGACCCTGGTGGTACACTGGTTAAAATATTTGCCTGCTTACCAAAATGTCCTGAAAGATGTGGCAGTCTGCTTTTGCAGATTTACAGCCTTAGAAATCCTACTTGGGCAGTTCTGCTTACCAAATGCTCCTTGGAAATACTATTCAGGGTCACCATGGGTCGGAAGTGACTCAACGGCACTTAACAACAACAACAACAATTCTATCCTAAGAAAGATGAGGCTTTAGATTTAGAGCCTCGGAAATTTCAATACAGGGTCACTATGAGTCTTAACAACTTCCCAGCACACCACCATCTGTCCTAAAGGATCACAATGAGTCAGAATTGATTCAATGTTAGTGAGTTTGTTTTTGGAACACCACATCAACTTCATGAATCAGGTTCAAATTAATTATAAATGTACAGTGTTCAAACAATCAATATATTCTCTTAGCTCTTCTTGCCTCATATTATTTACTCTATCAATTCCTACTATTCCTGTCTGCTCACCTATCATTTTAGGTTACAACAAAACCATTGTTTAAATTTATGTCACTAAAGCAGTGTCTTCTGAGTTACCAAAAGTAATACAAATCATGCACAGTGTTCTATATTACTTTTCTTTTTGAAACAGGAATCAAGAGACAGAGATAAAAGTTTTGGCACTAACAACCAATAGCTATCTAACTTTATGAGTAATAATTCACATATTTGAGAATCTTGGTATCCTTTCAACCAAATTTTTCTTATCTAAGTAGTCAGAAGTTCAAATGAGAAAATGTATGTCAAAGTGCTTAGAAAACTGGAAAGTATTATGAACACTGAAGTGATCATTATAACTTTTTATCTAGTCCAATGGCTCTCAGTCCTATCAGATTCATTATCTTTTAT
>NW_006408537.1:8701419-8712110 GCF_000296735.1 Chrysochloris asiatica
CATCATATATTCTTCTCTACACACAGTTTCACATTTATATACCTAAAAAAAAATTTTTTAAAGTAGAAATAGAATTTGTAAAATAGTTCCATATGAAAAAATGTTCACTAGATGACATAATAATTAAGTAGTCAGATTGCATGTATACTGGAATCACTGTGCCTATAATACCTATAAATACAGGCAGATATAAGTGATACTGTATTGCTAACTTCATAACTCTAGCATAAATGTTGTTCGTGAAATGATTTTCCCAAAATACTATACAATCTTCCCTCAATTTATATAGTGTGTTTATTATTAAAATTCATTGCATTTCAAAATCTAGCAAAAAAAAAATGTTTTCTGTTGAAATGTCCAAAGAATTAGGTTCTGGACTCAGAAAATTGTAAATAAGCTTTACTATTTTATGACTGAAAGACAAGAATTTGAAATTCATCTTGGAAGGTGTTATAGAATCCTAAACCCTACAATACAACACTGTATCAGTGTTGTTGTTGTTGTTGTTGTTCCAAGTACCAAGGAGTCGGTTCCGACTCATAGTGACCCTGCACAGGGTTTCTGAGGATGTAAAGTATGCCTAAAACCTAGTAATTATTGATTTGTGAAAAAAAGCAGATTATCAGAAACAGATTTAAGCACAACCTGACAAAGATAGGTGCCATTCAATGATCACCAAATAGCCAAGGACCATCCAGGGTACCTAGAGTATCTACAAGGGGAGACTCGACATGGCTGAGACCTTGATTTGGACTTTCAGTCTCCAGAACTAGGAGAAATGAATCTTTAAAGGTGCCTACTGTGGTATTTCTGTTATAGCAGCACTAGATAACTAAGATAAAAGGGAAATCATTCCATCACGGTACAGGGTTGTCCATCACACTGGTCCACACTAAAAAACGGCCCGTCACAGGAAGTTTGAACTGTCGACTTTGCAGTTCCCAGCACCCTAACATACCATGATGTTGTTGTTGTTGTCACATGCTGTCGAGTCAGTTCTGACCCACAGTGACCCTGTACAAAGTTTCCAAGGAGCAGCTGGTAAACTTGAACCACTGATCTTACAGCTCAAACTGACATTGCAGTCTGTCACATTAACTCACATCAGGACTCTATGAATAGACATATGATTTTTAATGGAGGCTGTCCTGTCTCTTAGGAGTATTTTGGAAATTGTGGTATTATTGTTTGCTTGTAACATCATGTTGTTATTGTTGCTGTTAGGTGCCACTGACCAATAAATAACATCATGATAAATGAAGAAAAGACTGAAAATGTCACAGACTTCACTTTGCTTGAATCCACTACAAACGTTCACTGGAGCTGCAGTCAAGAAATCAAATGATGCATTGCATTAGACACATCTGTTGTGCAAGACCTCTTTAAAGTGTTCAAGAGTAAAGCTGTCAGTTCGAGAACTAAGGTGTGCCTGACCCAAGTCATGATACACATGTGAAAGTTGGATAATGAATAAGAGGATCTCAGAATAATTATGCATTTAAATAATGGTGTTGGAGAAGAATATTTAAAGTGTCATGGACTGCTAAAACAATAGATCTGTGTTGGAAGCACTACAGTCAGAATGCTTCTTAGAAGCCAGGATGACCAGATTTCATCTGTCATACTTGGGACATATTATCAGGAGGGATTAGTCCCTGGAGTAGGACATCATGCTTGGTAAAGTGGAGAGTCAGCAAAAAAGAAGGAAGACTCCCAACGAGATGGATTAGCACAATGGCAGTAGTGATGATGTCAAGCTTAACAATAATTTTGAGGATGGCGCAGGACTGGGCAGTGTTTCCTTCTGTGTACATAAGCCACTGAATCAGAACCGACTCAACATCACCTACCACCACCACCACCACCATCATGTGACAAGCAAACAATAATCCCACAATTTCCAAAATACTCCTAAGAGATAGACCAGTCTCCACTAAAAATCATTTTAGTATGTAATATGCCCTGGTGCAACACTAAAGAATAAGCACTGGACTTGTAACTACAAGGTTGACAGTTTAAACCTAATCAGCTGCTCTAAGAGACCCTATACAGCAGGGGTGGGGAACATTCGGATCTTGGGCCACATAAGGCCCGAGAAATCATTTGGTTTGGCCCTGCCAAGGCAACTGCAGGTCCAACCATCTAAAGATAATAGCAGGCTAATTTTTAAGTTGATAACTTTGTATGGCCCACAAATGATGTTATAAATATCCAAAGCAGAATTAAGGTTCCCCATTCTGGCTATCCAGAGACCTGGTGTGGCACTGAAGGTTACTGCACTAGACTGCAAGTTCCGTTGGAACTGCAATGTCAGCGGTTCAGGCTGATCAGATACTCCTCGGAAACCCTATACAGGTTCACTATGGGTCAGACCCAGGGTCACTATGGGTCGGAACCAACTCAATAGCACTTAACAATAACAACAACCCCAACTATAAAGGATTGCTATGAGTCAAAACTGACTTGAAGACACACAACAACATGCCCACTTCCATCAACCAACCAACAAGATGTCAAATGCAAAGATAACAGGCAAAAACAAAACAAAAAAAACCTGTTTTTAAAAAAACAGTGATTCTTAAATCTTTTTATCATAGGATCTCTGTATACTTTAAAAAAACAATTGAGGCCCAAAGTAATTTTGCTTATGTGGGGCTTATCTACTGATAATTATTATTTTAGAAATTAAAACTAAGAGATTCTAACATTTTATTTAAATTTTATGAAAAGTAACTACATTTTCCCCCACACAAAAAAATCCTAGTTTGAAAAATGGTGTGTTTTATACTTTTGCAGATCTGCCTAACAGAAGATGGACCACTGAATTCTCATATTTGTTTCTGCATCAAATCTCTCACAACATAACATATAATGTAATATGTGTCTGGATAGTTCTTCTGTACACTTGTGAGAGAATAACAGTGAAGAGGGCATATAATGACTTGCTATTATTACAAAAACAGTTTTAACCGAGCTAAACCAGAGAAGAAAAGGATGAGTTTCCCAAAGCTGTTAGACAGAAAAAAAGTTAATGAGCAAACAGTGGCACATATGTTAGGTCAGGGCTTGTAAGTATAATAATGCAAAAAATAACAGATAACACATGAAGAAAGCATATATTAGTAGCAACCGCTTATCAGAACATGCACTTGTTTTCAAAAGATCTCAGTTCACAACACACAAAGGGCTGCCCTTTGTGTATTCCTGAAGCAGCCCTCAGAACAATCTCAGCTACAGTCGTCTCCAGTGACAACCAGCAGAGTGTTATGGGACTCTCCTTCCTCTGAAGAGGATGAGTCATCTCCTCAACTGTCTTAAGCCAATCAGTCTCAAAGAGAACTGTCAGACTTCCAGAGGTTCCAGTGGTGAATGAAGAGCCTGTAATTAGCCTGTGTAGGACCCCTGTAAGGAACGTAGACAAAGACTTCAATTTTCTTGGATCAACCATCAACACTTATGGAAGCAGCAGCCATGAAATCAAATGATGTACTGCATTAGGCAAATCTACACTAGACTTTTTTAAAGTGTTGAAGAATAAAGATGTCAGCTTGAGGACTAAGGTGCGCCTGACCCAAGCCATGGTATAATAACCTCATATGCATGCAAAAGCTGGACAGTGAATAAGGAAGACCGTAGAAGAATTGATGTTATGGTGTTGGAGGAGAATATTTAAAGTGCCATGGGCTGCCAAAAGAACAAACAGATCTGTCGGAAGAAGTGCAGCCAGAGTGCTCCTTGAAGGCCAAGAAGGCCAACCTTCGTCTCTCATACTTTGGACATATTGTCAGGAGGGACCAGTTGCTGGAGAAGGATATCATGTTAGGTAAGGTGAAGGATCAGAGAAAAAGAGGAAGACCCCCGGCGAGATGGATTGGCAAAGTGGCAGCATCAATGGGCTCAAGTGTGACAACAATTGTGAGGTTCGCCCAGGACCAGGCAGTGTTTGGTTCTGTTGTGCATAGGGTCGCTATGAGTTGGTACCAACTCGATGATACCTAACAACAACACATTTATCGGTTGCATAGTGATATCACAATTAAATGGATACTTGTCCTGAAATAAGATATTTTCTCTCCTTCTGGCATCATTTAAGGAGCGCTGGTGACACATTGGGGGTTGAGTGTTGAGTTGCTAACTGTAAGGCTGGCAGTTGAAGCCATAGGAGAATGATAGGCTACCTGCTCCTGTGAAAAATTAGCCTCAAAAACCCTATGAGGTAGTTGTACTTTGTTTCAAAAAGTCACTGTGAGTAAGAATTGACTCAATGGAAGGGGGCCAGCATTTAAAACACTGATCTTTCCAGATCTAATTACTATTTTAAAAAAAAAAGATATGACTTCAAACAAAAAACCACTGCTATGAAGTTGATGTTCACTCACAGTGATCCAATAAGATAGAGTAGACCTGCCCCACAGGGTTTCCAGAAGACTATAAATCTTTACAGAAGTAGACTGTCACTCTTTTCTCCCTCTGAGAGGCAGGTGGGTTCAAACCACTGACTTTTTTATTAGCAGCCAAGCGCTTAATCACTGTTCTACCAGAATTATTTAGTTATAACTTCAGCAAACATATATTAAAAATTAAAAATACATAAAAACTATCTGGTATCCTCAAAAAGAAACTTCATGGATGATGTATAACATAGGTATCTCAGTACTGCTGGTAATGGCTATGAGTAAGGCTCTAGGTCAGAAGGAAGAAAGGTCCTTCTTTTCAGAGAGAGAGAGATGAGTCCTAATCCAGTAATAAAATCTATTGATGGTTGAGGCTCCACAAGAGGTGGGGCTGGCAACAGTAGATCTCCTGGCCACACTATCATGGGCACTTACCAGTGTCAGTTTCAAAACATTATATGCCAGAGACAACCATAGGAGATATAAGGAGTTGCCTCATCTCCTTTTTAAAGATCAAGGGCTGGAAAATCTACAGGTTCTTTCAGTAGCTTATGTGATATTTTGTAAGCCATTACACTTTATAGATAAACAAATTCACTGCTTTTGAATGATAAACCTATTTCCTCAAGTCCTTACAAATAACGGAGAACAACTGGTTGCATCCTCTATATCAAAGCTCTGCGATAATCCAGGACTATGATCAAAACAACTGTCACAGGAAAACGAACACTGAAACTATTTTTAAAGGCAACCCCCAGATGATGAGATTTCACGGCCTCTGCTATCACCTAATTCTAATACCTAACTCCTCTCCCTTGACAAAGAATTGTTTCTTTAAATCCATATAATAATGCAGGTCCTCATAATCACAATTTACATTTTCTAAAGTAAAGCCACAGTACAATGTATCTGAGGAATTGATATTTGGAATAAAATATAAATAGAGGCGCATTCTGTTTAATTACATAATGAAAAAAACTGGCAGATGTTATATGTTGTTGTTTTTGTTAGGTGCTGTCGAGTCGATTCTGAATCAGTGACTTCATCATGCACAACAGAACGAAATACTGGTCCTGTGCCATCCTCACAACTGTTACTCTGGAGCCCATTGCTACTGCCACTGTGCCAATCCATCTCATTGGGGGTCTTCTTTTTCACTAATCCTCCACTTTACCAAACATGATGTCCTTTCTCCAGGGACTAATCTCTTGTGAGAATATGTCCAAAGTATCAGAGATTAAGTCAAGCCATCCTGGCCTCAAAGGAGCATCCTGGCTTTAATATTCCTCAGCACCATAATTCAGATACATCAATTCTTCTACAGTATTTCTTATTCAATGTCTAACTTTCACATGCATATAAGGCTATTAAAAATACCATGGCTTGGGTCAGGTGCATCTTAGTCCTCAAACTGAGCAACATCTTTGCTCTTGAACACTTTAAAGAGGTCTTGTGCAGCAGATGTGCCCAATGCAATAAAACATTTGATTTCTTGACTGCTGCTCCAGTGAGCACTGATAGTGGTGGATCCAAGCAAAATGAAGTCTTTGACAACTTCAATCTTTTCTCCATTTTTCATGATGTTATTTATTGGTCCAGTGGGTAGGATTTCTGTTTTATTTATATTGAAGTACAATCCATACTTAAGGCTGGGGTCTTTCAACTTCATCAGTATTTACAGTCCTCTTTGCTTTCAGAAAAGCAAGGTTGTATCATCTGCATATCACAGATGATATTACATAAGCTCTATCACTACACTAGAAATAGATCTTCTGTTGTTTTTCTAAGTGCCATCAAAGCTCTGACTCGTATAAACCTTGTATAGAGTTTCCAAGGATCAGCTGAGTTTGAACTGCCAACGTTGTGGTTCACTGTCCACTGTTGATCCTACAGCACAACACCAAGAATCGACAATCCCCAGAGATCTATGGACCACAAATGCCCAGAAGATGGTCTTCCTATGTGGACACAACCAGAGTTACATATGAAATACCAGATTTACGCTTCATACAAAGGACTAAAATTTAAATAAAAGTTATTTTCTCTCCAGCCGGTCTTCTGACCATCTCTCCTTTAAATTGAGGCGATTCATCAAGGGTAGGCCTGAGTCAGATGTTAAGTGTCATCGAGTCATTTCTGATTCATTTGCTGTTCAGAGTCATAGTGACTCTGTGCAGGATTTCTGAGGAGTGGCTGGTGAGTTTGAACTACCAACCTTGTGGTTAGCAGCCCAGTGCTTATCCTATAATCAGGAACCCAATTCTGAAAGTGAGTCACAGTACACAGCTGTGGTTTTGTTGTAAGATACTTAAGATTCCAAAATGCTAACAGTAGAGTTTCACTTCCAATCTCAAATGCCAGCAGAATTTGTTACATTCTCAAAACCTCCACTGTCATATTTCTCTGCTTGTACTCATGGTATCCCTTCTACCTAAAATGTCATCTGTTCCCTCTTGCCCCTGACCTAATAAAATCTAACTTTTCCTTTGAGGTCAAGCTCTACTGTTATTCAGGATACAAAGGCTGCCCTCTTGCTCTCCTATATTCCTTGGCTTATAACACAGAACAGATTTATGTGCACAATACACATTTTGAAAATTAAAATTTAAAATCCTTTGCCTTAAAGTCAATTTTAACTCATAAACAAAAGACTTGTAAAAGGCCAGGGCCTATCTCAGGGTTTTCTGGTATTTTAAATGTCTCATGCTTTGACCAGTATCTTTTGTATAGCAGATATCCAAAGAATATTTGTTTTATGAATAAAAGATGAGTCACTTGCACTTCACCTATGATCCTAACATGCCAACAAGCTTTGAGTCCAGAGCCTGCCAAGTCATGGGGAAAGAAGAGAAACTCAGGAAATGCATTCCTGGCCTTCTCATAGACTTCTCATAGACTTCTCTGTCCCAGGACATAGCATGGCAGCTGGCAACACTGCTGCTACTGTCAGTTGCCACTGAGTTGGTTCCAATTCATGTGCAGATCAACACTGCTTTATAGGGTTTTCAAGGCTGCAACCTTTGTAGCCCATAGCTAGGCTTGTCTTCCTACTTGTCACTGGGTGGGTTCAAACTGCCAACTTTCCTGCCACTAGTACAGGGCTTAACCATTTGCACTACATAAGGGACTCCCTATCAGCATTACTGCCTGGGATCATACCACATAAATGAAGCTATGTAAATGCTGCTCAATGATTAACAGAAAGGGAAATGGTCATTTATGCAAGCAACATCTAGTATTTAGTTAGATAAATGACTGACAGAAAGGTTTTCACATAAATGAGATTTCAAGACTGAACAAATCTTAAAATGTTTTTAAAAATAAAAATAGCACACCTGAAAGGAATCAGTCAAGAACTTGTTGTTATTGTTAAGTGCCATGGAGTCATTTTCAACCCAGAGTGACCCTAGTAAGTATAAGGTTTCTAAGGAGCGGCTGGTGGGTGTGAACCACTGATCTTGTGGTTAGCAGTCCAGTGCTTATCCTGCAGTGCCACAGCAGCCTAGAACTAGATCCACACATATTTTCTTGTGGACAACTGCTCTTTCAACAAGAAACAAAAGACAATTCAATAAAGAAAGTCTTCGCAACAAACGGTACTGGGAAATTGAGTCTCCACATACAAAGGACAGTTTGGACATATTCCTCAAAACATATCTAGACTTCCATGTAAAAACTTAAAGTATATAATACTTAAAAGAAATTATAGGGGTAAATCTTCATGATCTTGGTTTGCAAGAAGATTTTTTTATGATACTAAAATCCCAAAATATAAAGGAAAAAAAAAAAGATAAACTGACCATCATGAAAATTTAAAACATTTGCATTTCAAAAGATTCCTTTGGGCAGTGAAAAGCCAAACCACAAACTACAAGAAAATAGGTCAAATAAGAGACTTTTATATATAAGGGACATACAAGGTACATGTAACTGAGTAACAGAAAGTTTTTGTGGTTATGTGCCCTTGAGTTGGTTTGACTCATAGTGACCCTGTATAGGGTTTTTGAGACTGTAAATCTTAAAAGTTCATCCTTCTCCTGCAAAGCGGCTGGTGGCTTAGAACTGCTGACCTTGCAGTTAGAAACCCATCACCTAACCCTTTATGCCACCTGGGCTCCTTATAACAAGACATATAACCCACTTTAAAAATGAACAAAAGATTTTATTAGACACTTCACCAAAGATACATAAAGGGCTAATAAACACACAAAAAGATGTTCAGTATCATTAGACATTAGAGAAATAAACCTACTCCTCACTTACTGACATGGCTAGGTTCCAAAGAGCAGATCATTATGTAAAAACCGGTGTTATGGTAAAATGGAGGAGGACCACATCAAATTCAAAATGGAGGATGACTACCATCATTATATAACTACCAAATTCTCTCACAGCATAACTGCCAAACACTGAGAATGATAGATCAGTAAAGTTGACACATAACCTTAACCATCACAGCCAGTGTTACTCTCACCATACCTCAGGTGTCTGTTTTAGGCAGTATTTGTTACTTCGTACATCATTAATGCCTGAAATAATCAGATAGTACATTCCATAACTGTGAAATGTTGGATAACGAGATAGCAAATACATGAGGAGTGGGTGTGCAAACCATAATCACAATGAGAAGCCACTTCAAAGGCATACTAGAACAAGTATTGGTTAAAAATGTGTATAACTGGAACCCTCATGCATTGTTAGGAGAAATGTAAAATAGGGAAGGAAGCCTTTCATAAAAACCTTTTGGCAGTTTCTTAAAATGTCAAATGAGATTTATCAGATAACCTAATAATTCTGCTCCTAGTCCTGGTGTGGCACTGTAGGATAAGTACTGAACTACTAAACACAACATTGATGATACAAACCCAATAGCTGCTCCTTGGAAATCCTATACAGGGTTGCTATGAACTGACTCAACAGCACTTAACAACAATAACAAAGGTAAATACTCAAGAGAAATGAAAACATGTATCTAACAGACTTGTATGCTTGTGTTTACAGAAGCATTTTTCCTAATAACCAAACAGTGGAAACAACCCAAATGTCCACCAACTGGTGAGTCAACAAACAAAACACAGTATAGCCAAACAATGGATGTTTTGTTAAATACCATCCAGTCGGTTCTGACTCAAAGCAACCCTGTATAGGCTTTCCAAGGAGCAGCTGGTGGGTTTGAACAATGGAATACTTGACAACAACAACAAAAAGATTGAAGAAATATGCAATAACAAGAACCTCAAAAGCATTATGTTAAGGTAAAGAAGCGAGACACAAAAGAGCACAAAGTACATGGTTATATATATGAGTTTCCAGAAAAGGTAAATTTATTGAGATAGAAAATAGATCATGTATAATAAAGCATATAGGAGGCACAGACAATGAATATTTCCCAGAAATGAAGGAACAAGCGTAAGAATTATATATGACTTCTCTTCGAAACCCCAAAAAGATGGGACTGAAATACTTAAAGTGCAGAAAATAAAATAAACACCATCCTTGAATTATGTGCCCAGTGAAACTATACTTCAAAAGCAAAGTAGAAATAAAACTGAAGGAAAATATGTTACACAAAGAAATATAATACAGAAATCTTTCCACATGAAAATGAGATGAAATTTTTAAAAAAGAAAAAAAAGTGTGAGAGAGTGACACAAAATAGTTTACTTGCATATTTAAATAATGATCTTATGTGTCTTATCTCATTCTAAGAGGCTGACCAAAGAGAAGTGTCTGAAATTTACAGTAAACACATTTTATACAGTAAAAGAAGTAACTCAGTTACAACTCAAATAGACCAAAAAAGTTTTAAGTTGCCTATAAATCACAAAATCAGTGGCCCATAAGAAAGGCTGTCAGAAAGCACTCCTGCAATAATCACTAAATTAACTAGATCCCCTCCCAAATGTAACTTTAAATGACACAAAAATTATTAAATTTGCTTAAAATCAGTCATTTTAAAACTCTGTATCTTAAACCTTTCCCAAAGTATGAAAACAGGTATTAATTGACAAAAGGGTTCTGTGACCATGCAAATTTGAAAAGCACTGAATTAAACTGGGTTCTTTGTAACAGGATTTCTCAGTCTTTAAAATGCTAATGCATACTGTAAAACTCTTTGAACAAGAAAGGCAGTTTTGTTCTTCTGGAAATATAAACCTCTTTTTTTTTTTCCCAAGGACCTCTAAAACAGCTGGTGTTTCTGAAAACCTGACTTGGGAAATGCTGATCTGACTCATAGTGACCCTGTATAGGGTTTCCAGGACTATAAACCTTTTAGAGCAGAAAGCCTCATCTATC
>NW_006408537.1:8713304-8722101 GCF_000296735.1 Chrysochloris asiatica
TCTAAAGGGCGGGCATTCTAGTTGTTCTTCTTCCAACATAGATTTGTTTGTTCTTCTGGTAGCCATGGTACTTTCAATATTCTTCTCCAACACTATAATTCCAATGATTCAATTCTTCTAAGGTCTTTCTTATTCTCTGTCCAACTTTCACATGCAAATGAGGCAACTGAAAATGCCAAGGCTTGGGTCAGATGTACCTTAGTTCTCTCAAAGTGACATCTTTGCTCTTTAACACTTTAAAAAGGCTTCTACAGATTGACCTAATATCACACTTTGTTCGATTTCTTGATTGCTGCTTCCATGGGAACCGATTCTGGATCCAAGTAAAATGAACTATCTAACAACTTCAATCTTTTCTCCATTTACCATGATTCTGTTTATTAGTCTATTGGTGAGAACGCATGTTTTCTTGACACTGAGGTGTAATCCATATTGTAAGTACTTCAAGTCTTCACTTTCAGCAAAGTTGTGTTATCTGCATATCACAGATTGCTAATGAGTCTTCCTCCAATCCTGATGCCACATTCTTCTTTATACAAGCTACCTTCTCAGATTATTTGCTTATTTTATAAATTAAATAAATATGGTAAAAGGATACAAGCCTGATGTACAATTTCCTGATTTTTAAACCACAAAATACCCTCTTGTTCTTTTCAAACAACACCCTCTTGATCTATGTACAGGTCCCTCCTGAGCACAATTAAATGTTCTCGAATACTCATTCTATGCAATGTTATCCATAGTTTGTTATGATCCACACAGTTGAATGAATGCCTTGGCACAGTCAATAAAGAATAAGTAAAAATCTTTCTGGTGTTTTCTTCTCTTAGTCAAGATCCATCAGATGTTAGCAGTGACTTCCCTCATTCCGTATTCTCTTCTGAATCCAGTTTGCATTTATGACAGCTCCCTTTCCATGTACTGCTGCAATCATCTGAAATTAACTTCAGTAAAATCATACATGCAATGTGATATTGTTCGGTGATTTCCTCATTCTCTTGGGCCACCTTTCTTTGGAATGGGCACAAATATGGATCTCTTCCAGTTGGTAGCTGTCTCAAATTTCTTGGCATAGACGAGTGAGTGCCTCCGATTCTGTATCAGTCCATTGAAATTTCAATTTCAATTTTTATTTCTTCAATTCTTGGATCCTTGTCTTTCACCAATGCCTTCAGTACAGCTTGGACTTCTTCCTTCAGTACCATTAGTTCTTAATCAGATGGTACCTCTTAAATGGGTGAACATCAACCAATTCTTTTTGGTACAGTGATTCTTTGTATTTATTTCATCTTCTTTTGATGCTTCCTGTATCATTTAGTATTTTGTCCATAGAATCCCTCCAAATAGCAAAGCCAGGTATGAATTTTTTCAATTATTTCAGTTCGAGAAATGTTAAGCATTTTGGTTTTCTGATTCTAGGTCTTTGCACATTTCATTCTAATACTTCACTATGTCTTTTTGAGTTGCCCTTTGAAATTTTCTATCCAGCTTGTTCATGTCATTTCTTCCAGTCAACTTAACTTCTCTACATTCAAGAACAAATATCAGGGTTTTTGCTGATATCCATGTTGATTTTTTTCTTTCCCTCCTGTCTTTTTAATGACCTTTTAACATTGCCAAACAACTTAAGGGACTGATATGCTGGACCTAGAGACTCAGGATCATAGTCTTGGAAGGTATGATCAATTATCATAACATCATCCATAAAGGCAATATCCTCCAACCTACACTGATTAGTAGTGACTGGAATCTTAAAAGCTCATGACTAGTCATCTAAGGTGTAACTACTGTTCTTTCCCTGTCCACAAAAAAGAAGAGTCATGAAAATTGAAGACACCTGGAAACCATTAGTCCAGTAGACTAAGGGGCTATAGGCATTCAGTTTCCATGACCTTGATACCTAAATAACTACATGATGTCCAGCTACCACTACCAACTGGACTGAAAGGGATCACATTAGAAGGTCCTGGATAGAATAGAAGAAAATGCGGAACAAAGCTCAAAATCATCAAAAAGGCCTGGCTTATTGGTCAGATAGAAAGTGGTGGAGCCCCAAGACTATGGCCCTTGGTTATCCTTCACCTCTGGAACTGAAGCCATGCCTGTGCCTCAATTTTCAGCCAAGGTACTCAAATCATAGAATGGTCAACCAATTGAGCTCAAAAGGGCAGCATTTACGTAAAGATGAAATTCAGAAGGGTGGGAAAGAAAGGGGAATGGAAATAAACACAGGGAGGAAGTGGGATAAATAATGTTACACTGAGGTGACTGCAGTCGAGATGAAACCAAGTGTACGATTTGTTGAAAGTAAAACTCATGATCTGCTCAGTAAATCTTCATTCAATTTACAACAAATACCTAAAACAGAAAAAGATTACAGCCTTGGAAACCATATGAAAGCAGTTCTTCTGTTCTCTGAAGTCACTATGAGTTGGGATTAACTTGACAGCAATGAGAATTTTTGGTTAATCTTATGGAAGCAGACTGACACATCTTTCTCATGTAGCACTGGTGGATTCAAACTGCTGATTTTTCAGTTGGCAGCTAAGCAATTACTGAGGACTCCATCTCATTAAACACAATGCTCAGCAAAATAAAAATGTTAACAAATGTGACTTCATAAATTTTTAATGTTAACATATTAAAACCACCTGATAAAGAAAGGCTAATTTTTAAATGTCTTCACTCAGACAACAGACCTAAAAGACACATTTTACTTTCAGAACTTACAGGGATGACTATGCTATATTCTGCTGCTTAAATCTAAGAAATTGCAATTTTAAATTATTTATCAAGAATCCAATAGGCAGTTCTGTTTTGGAGTTCTTAAGGTATCTGGGGGGTTTTGGTGTGTGTTTTATTGTTTTTGAAACACTAGAAGATTATTAATACTTGCTCTGGTAGATATGCACAGTGCAGAGTTCTCTGTGCAGGCAGAAGATAATACCTTGTGACTGTGGCTGTTCAGTCATTGCTCTATGAATTATCTTATCTATACTAAACTCAAGCAGGGATATTATGGCTGGCATGCATTCATGGCATCTCACCTCAACTGTCATACCCACCCAAGGGGAAGGGAAGTGTCAATATGGTTCTTTCTTGGCCATACCAAGAGAAACACATTCCTTATTTAAAATTCACCATTTAACTTGGCATTCATTACCATATATATAAAACTACCATAGTTGTGTATTATGAGTAAAATAAACCCATAAAGATGCAAGCATCAAGACAACATCTGACAATAACATGAAAGATAAGAGGACAAATGCAAAGCTTTTAGAGAATATTAAAGTTATATAAGTATAAAAATATGTAAATCTGTGTTTTATACACACACACACACTCTCTCTCTCTCTCTCACTATGGAACAGACACTATTTCAAAGCATTATATTCACTTACTATTATTCATAACCCTGCTTTTTGTTATAAAGTGCTATGGTCAGTTCTGACCCATAATGACCCTGTATAGGATTTCTGAGGAGCGGCTAGTGGGTTTGAACGGTTGACCTTGTGGTTATCCTGCAGTATCCCATTACCCTAGTAAGACAGCACTATTCTTATCTCTAAGAAGTCCTGGTGGCACAGAGGTTAAACGCTCAGCTGCTAACCAAAAAGTCTTGGTTCCAACCCACCAGCTGCTCGGTAGGACAAAGATGTGGCAGTCTGCTTCTGTAAAGATTTACAACCTTGGAAACCCTATGGGGCAGTTCATTTTCAGTTCATTTTGATCTTTTGTTTTACAGATGATAAAACTAAGGCATACAAAGTTTCTAGGATACACCATGTGCAAACACTCAAGATGAAAGTCCATGCAGATCATTCCAGAAGCTGCACTCTTAACCTCCACACTAGATTACCTTGCCTAAATTCCAAAGTAGAGTGAAGGAAGATGCTACAAAAAGTTATGAGGAGCTTTTTTAAAAAGTAATCTCCAGAGCACACTCTAGGCATGACTAGATAACTTCCATGCTGGCTTTCCTGCCCACCGCTGTATGAAATTGCACCAGAGATTTTCTAGCCATATGACTGGAATACTCTACCATTGGTGGGCAGCAGTAAATTCGGTTCCCATGAGTCAGATAGCTCTCCTCCTGATACCTAGCTGGGAGCAGCTTCTCTGGGAGTACAAGATGGAACGAGAAACCTTTGGTATAGACAGTGCCTCAGGGAGACACACACGCACTGGATTCCTATGGGAAAGAGGAAAATCCTAAGGAACAGATGTAGAAATGAAAGTGAGACAGTTTCAAACTTAAACCCATTAGGAATTAGGGGAAAGCAAACACTTTCTCTAATGGATCACCTACTCCTCACTTACCTCATTATGTGATATTTCATATTTACAACAATAGGGAATCATCTACTTGCATCATCTCATTGCCAGGTAAGGACCCACATGTCTAGAGTGAGAGAGAGTATCTCCCTCTGGAGCTTAAGGTGCCTGATCCCTCCCATTTCACATCTCTTTCTAGTCATAGATGTGAATAAACTTTAAAAAAATTCTAGGTGCTGGGGTCTTGGGCCTGTAACCTGCAGCTGTCCCTGGCCTCAGTGAACCCAGTTGGACCCTCTGGCTCATGGTGGAGCTGCAGTGTCCAGCTGCCAATCTGTGAAAAGGCAGCTGCTGTGTTCATGGGGCAAAGACAAGATGTGTGGCAGTCAGTTCACCACAGACCCACTAGCTGCCATTTGCATGCTTGGGGACGCTGGTGCCAGCAGGTGCCGGTCCCAGGTGGGTGGATCCCGAGGGGGTAGGCATTTCTGTGGGAAGCAGGAACTCTGAAGGTTGGGGGAGGGTGGGTCCCCTATTGGCAGCAAATCCTGACAATCAGCTCTGCTGATTTGAAATGGCACAAGCCAAGCTGTCTGAAATACAGAAGTGATGAAGATGAAGTGGAGAGCAGCAAGCTCCTGGTGGTGGCTGCAGAGGGGGCAGCACCCCACAGAGCCACCTCTGAACTTACTTCTGGAGCCTAGAGAGCATTTGGGAGCTGAAGTTTCCCATAATGAAGATTTGTGCATAATGCTGGTCTTTAGAGCCTAACCATGTACGTAAAGGGTGGACTGGATGTATATGACCTCATAACCCTGTTGTTGTTGTTGTTAAGTGTTGTTTAGTTGATTTCAACTCACAGAGATCCTGTATAGTGTTTCCGAGGTACAGGCTAGTGGGTTTGACCTGCTGACCTTGTGGTCTGCAGTCCAGTGCTCATACCACAGCACCACACCAGGATTCCTTAACATTTATAAAATAAGAGGAGGCTTCAAAAAGTTCATGGAAACATGGAATTAAAAGATAATGGAATTTTTCCATGAACTTTTGAAGTCTTCTCATATGATATGCATTCATTAAATGAGATCTACTGAATAAAAGGAGTCCTGGTATGGTGCTGCATGTTAATGCACTGGAGGTCTAGTTGAACTGCAAGGTCAGCGGTTCAAAGCCACCAGTTGCTCCTTGGAAACCCTATACAAAGTCACTATGAGTCAGAACCAACTCCACAGCACTTAACAACAACAATGAATAAAAGAACTAAACCAACATTATATTTGGCCCATAATGGGAACTTCAGCCTGAGGACTCTAAAATAACATACAAGAGTTCACATCCATATGTTAAGAACTCTCTACACATACATGGCAAAAAAAAATTGACTTTATAATTAATACTAGTCTCCTTAAGCTGTATTTGAAAATTAGTAGTATATTTCCATAGGAATTAAGGGGAAAAAATATGGAATACCATCAACAATTAGGGTAAGAAATCCTTTAAGCAAACATCAATGTCAGAATATGTTAGCACTGTAGGGCAATAGTAGAGTACCATTAGGGCAGGACTTTGAGCATTTTCACAAGTATGTGATACTCTTCCCAGTTTAACAGTTCCCCTTCCAAGTCAATTCCTTCCTCCTTTTCACAACACAGACATTTCTTCTATCTACTCAGATCAAATAACTTTATGTAGAAAGTTTCCAAACACCTGGGCAAGTCCAACTTGACCCACTGCTATCTTTGACACTCTATCTACTTTCCTCATCAAATTCTCTCCCTGGAAAAGGTGGCCCTTCCTACCTTTATGATGAGTAGCTTTGGTCTCTTTTGTTACTTACCTTCTTCTGTGACCCTCTCTTATAACTAGTTTATCAAATTTCCCTCAGGTTTGTAGCACGGAAAGCCCTGATAAGGGCCTATAAACCAGACCTTCTACTGATCCTATGAAAGGGCATCTTACATCTTCAAAGAAATCTATCTACATCTGCAATGATACTGAAGAGAATCTATCAAACTATTATTAGAGAATTTTTATAAGACTCATCTCTAGCCAATAATCTTACAAATTTTGAACTGATGAAAATAACTGTGGATTAGTACAGCAGTGCTAATTAGTCATGTTAGCCAAATAAATTAATCTTATCTATAAATATTATGTGTCAACTTCCTACACCTCATTGCAAATGGAAAAACTGAATTAGTCAACAGTAAGAACATAATATGGGACCTTTCCAATCATAAACGCTTTGTGCTCTTTGTGCTGGGGCCTCAGCTTCTTTACTAATAATGAAATAGGTCCTTTCATCTTTAAAAGAAGAACTCTATCATACATTTATTCCCCCACCACCCAGACTTCCTTTTTTTCAAACCAAATAAATCCTTGTATTTTCCTATCATGGTACTTATACTTCTATACTGTTGCTGTTGTTAAGTGCTGTTGAGTTGGTTCTGACTCATAGAGACCATGTATAGGATTTCTGAGAAGCAGCTCAGTACTTGTCTTATAGCGCCATACCAGGATACGATAGTTCTATTATAGCTATTAATATAATGTTTTATTTGGTTTCACATTTATTCATAAAGCAATAAATTTCTTAGTACGATCTGAGGAAAAGAGTATTAGACACTATGCTATGTGCTAGGAATGCATTATTAATAAATGAGAGACAAAGCCACTGTCCTCATGCAACTAAAAGTCTAATATTAAATAACAAATTAACTCTGCTTTCATCTGCCTACTACATAATACATACACTTCTTACAGCATAAAGACCAACAAAACATGATTTAGGGCATGTTAACAATGCTGATTAAAGTGAACTTTTTATTCTTTGAAACTACCTCACTCAATTCTCTTCCATCTGGTTAAACAATGACCTTCAGGAATGTTGCTTTGCTTTTTCACATACTTCTGTATCTCTAAATTCTTCCACTGATTAGAGAAGAACGCAAACAGTGATTTATGACCAAGTAGGAGGGTCAAGGCCTACCAAAGCAGACTTCAGAGCTAGGCAAACACTGAGAGAAATTAAGACTGAATGAAGTAAAAACGTTTAATAGCGTAGTGCTTTATTTGTTCTTAAGTTTTTATGTCTTCTCTGTCATTTTCTCTTGATCATTGCTTACCTCTATGGCATGATGTGCTGGTATGATGCACTTCTTCTCTGGAGCCAGAGAGACATAAAATTAAATCTTACCTCTGCCACATTCTAGCTACATCATACTAGGCAGGTTACTTATCTGAGCCTCAATCTGGTAGCGCACTGGTTACAAATCGGGCTGCTAACCTGAAGGTCGGCAGTTCGAAACTACCAGCGGTTCCACGGGAGAAAGATGAGGCGTTCTGCTCCCATAAGGATCTACAGCCTCGGAAACCCTATGCAGGGTCACTATGAGTCGGAACCAACTCCACGGTACTTAACAACAACAACAAAGTAAGTATTATATCAAATAATGCATGTAAAATATCTAGTCCAGTGTTGAGCACTTAGTCTGTATTTAAAGTGTTGGTGTGGCACTGTAGGATAAGCACTAAACAACTAACCACAAAGCCATTGGTTCAAACCCACAAGTCTTTCCTCAGAAATTCTTTGTTGCTGTTGTTGTTGTTAAGCACTGTCAAGCTGGTTCCGACTCATAGCAGCCCTATACAGGGTTTCTAAGGAAAGGCTGATGGTTATGAACCATGGACCAGTGCTTACCCTACAGTGCTATAACAGGACTCAAATACAGGGTCACCATAAATTAGAACTAACTCAATGGCACTTAACAACAACAACAACAAAGTGATGGTAGTGGCAGTAATAATGATGATTAAGAATTAAGAAGGAAGAAGAAAAATTGTAATTGACAAGATGGAATTTTAAATTACTTGATGTATTTAGTGGGTACAATTTAATTTTGGTGATAATAATTTGAAAAGATAATTTACTGTTTTCTCAACAAACACTAAAATTACTGATATATTGCTTAAATGACCTTCACCAAAAAATACTTTAACTTTCCTCATAAAGTCACTTTTTAAGTTCAAAATATGTTACTACTAATTCATTTTCCATTCTATTTAAATAGTTTTATTCTGTGTTCTTTAAACAAAGTCTTGCTCTGTGTTCTTCAAAAACATCCAAGTCATAAAAGAAAGACATATAAATGTTCCCAATTAAGTTCCCACAACAAAATGAAGTAACCAACTCTGACACTTCTCTGGGGTAAATAGTCACTTAATTAATTATTGCACTACCAGGAATACATATGCATGTTGATGAGTCTGTTCCAACTCGTAGTGACCCTGCATAGGGTTTCCAATACATATACATAGACACGTATAAGACCATTTCAAAAAAGTTCAGGGAAAAATGGAATTAAAAGATACTGAACTTTTTCTACAAACAATACATACACACTGGATCACTATGAGTCAGAGCCAACTCAACAGCACTCAGCAACAACCGCACGCATATACAGAGCTCTGTGGCACAGTGGGTTAGGTAGGTGTTGGCTGCTGACCTCACTGCTCAAAC
>NW_006408537.1:8722556-8724364 GCF_000296735.1 Chrysochloris asiatica
AGAGAGAGAGAGAGAGAGAGAGAGAGAGAGAGAGAGAGTTGTATGTACATATATATACACATGTGTTACATTAAGTATGTGTATATGTCTGACATGTTTATATATGAATATGTGTTTACATACAGAGAGAGACAACATGCAAATGTAGAACAAACAGGGCAAACTGTTAATAAGAAGTCAGTCTGAATACAGAGCATACTAGTGTTCCTTGTATTGTTTTTGCATATTTTTAAAGTTTAAAATTATTTCCAAAGAAAACATTCCAAAATATATATGTCTGGTTTAACCTTGTTAATTAGTGTCTCACACATGATTGATTTATATAAACTTATCTTGAAAAACATCTTAAATCACCTAGTTCACGCTCTTACCCAATACGTTCATCTTTTCTATCTCATAACTGAACCTCAACAAGAATATATTCTGTGATAGCTAGGAAGGGACCTGTCCCAAAGAGCCATAATTTTTATACTTCTTGTTGTTATACATGCCATCAAGTTGGTTCCGACTCATATTGACATCGACCCTGTCTGGGTTTTCGAGGTGTGGTTGGTGGATTTGAATGGCCAACCTTGTAATTGGCAGTGCAGTGCTTATCCTACCACACCAGCACACCTATTATCAATCACGCACTCACTGCCATCACGTGGATCCCAACTCATAGCAACCCTGTATTGTATTTCCAAGACCGTAAATCTTTACAGGATCAGAAAGCCTTATATTTCTCCCTCAGAGCAAGAATCATTATTCTTTAAGAAGATATTCAGAATCAGTTTCTCTGTTCCAAGTCCCAAGCCACCAACTTTGTTTTCACTGAGCTAGTTGTTTAATAGCATTTCATTTACCTCTTATAATGTTAAAAATCTCAAGGTTATCACATCACTGGTTTCTCCTCATTTAGAATCTACACTTTGGGCCTCTAAACAGACGAACCCTAAAAAGCTTCCTCTACACTATCTGAGGGAAATTTTTTAAATTTCTGGAAAAAGGAAATTGAAAGATAATGATTTTTTTCCTATAAATTTGTTGCTTATAAATTTTGTTATCCTATGAATTTCTGGATGAACTTTTTGAAGCACCCCCTATATATTATGTTTTATAATATAACGGAAAAAATATCAGATCATATTTATAAAGAAATCAGATCTATGTCCAATTGTCAAGCTCACTTTCCCCTCTTTGGCTTTAATTGCACAGTACTAAATTAGTCTTTAGGAATGCTAGCAGTGTACTAGATTATGAGTTTGGCTGCTAACCTCAGGGTCAGCAGTTCAAATCTACCAGCCACTTCACAGGAGAAAGAATGAGACTTTCTGCTCCTATAAAGATTTATAGCCTCAGAAACCCTATACAGGGGCACTGTGAGTTGGAACTGACTCCACAGCACACCACCACCACCACTTCCGAATTAATCCTCAAGAAATTAGTACAACTGACCTAGCCCCTGGGGAACAGGGCTGAAAGTAAAGCAACCAGCTGGTCTGACATGCAGGGAGGTGTGTGTGAACTCGCAAAGTTGCAGATAGTACCCTGCTAACCAAGTTTGGATGACTAGAACACAAACCAAGGAAGATAAAGATGTTTGATACAGAAACAAGTACAAACTGTTATAATCTGACAAACTAGACTTTTGCCTATGAATGCAGCAACTCAAACTTCCAACAGGAATGGAAGGAGTGTTCACACCAAGGGACAGACTTGTTTCTTCAATGTACTGCGTTGATTTCAAAGATCAGCTCGAGAAGATAAAGCCAAATATTACAACAAAATGTACAAAGATCTAGAATCAGAAAACCAAAAAAGAAGAA
>NW_006408537.1:8725795-8733502 GCF_000296735.1 Chrysochloris asiatica
GAAGAAGTGCAGCCTGAGTGCTCCATAGAGGCCAGGATGGCCAAACTTCGTTTCTCATACTTCGGACATATTGTCAGGAGGGACCAGTCACTAGAGATGGATACAATATAAGGTTGCTATGGGTCGGTACCGACTCGATGGCACCTAACAACAACAACAATCAACCCAGCGACCTTACGCACAACAGAATGAAACACTGCCTGATCCTGGGCCTACCTCACTACTGTTGACATGCTAGAGTCACTGAAGCTGCCACTTGGCCAATCCATCTCTCTGGGAGTCTTCCTCTGTTTCTCTGGCCCTCCACCTTACCAAACATGATATCCTTTCTCCAGTGACTGGTCCTTCCTTACAATATGTTCGAATTATGAGAGACAAAATTTGGCCATCTTGCCCTCCAAGGAGCACTCTGGCTGCACTTCTTCCAAAAATGGATCGATTAGTTCTTTTGACAGCTCATGGCACTTTAAATATTCTCCTCCAAAACCATAACTCAAAAGCATCAATTTTCCTACAGTCCTCCTTATTCACTGTCCAGCTTTCACATGCATATGAGGTTACTGACAAATATTGTATGAGACAATGTTGTAAAGAAATTTTTTTAATAGATTTTCTTGAAAAAAGAAATAATCTATGATAGTTGTGGGGTGTTATTCATGGGCTAGAGGGTAGACACGTGTTAACACAGGTTACAGGGCAAGCAATAGACAAGAGGGAGATTAGCAGAGGAAGGATGAAGGTAGCAGGAGACTGAGGGAAGAATGCAATAAATAGAACAGAGTTAAATATTGTTTCCTGTTGATACATGGAGGAGATTGCAACTATGTAATGAAGCAAAGTATATGATTTGCTGAATGTAAAACTGATGATCTTGCTCTGTAAACCTTCATTCTAAAAGCTGAAAAAAAAAAAGCACAATAGCTCATAAAGATAAATGTTCTACAGCCTAGTTTGATGAGTAATGTCTAGGTTCTTAAAAGCTTGTGAGCAACCATGTAAGATACAGCTATAGTCTCTACTCATCTAAACAAAAGAGAATGAAGGAAAATAAAACCTCACAGGAGAAACTAGTTCATGAGACAAGCAGGTCACATGGGCCATCTCTTCTCACCTGAGACCAGAAAAATTAGATGTTGCTCAGCTACCACTATTGATGGTCCTGACCAGGGATACAATAGAAGGTCCTAGATAAAATGGGAGACAAATGTAAAGCAAAATCCAAATCCTGTAAAGGGCCAACTTACTGGACTGCCAGAGGCGTCCCCGAGACTACTGCCCTAAGATAACACCTTCGAACATAAGCTACTACTAAAAGTCACCTTCCAGCCAAATAAAACAAACAATAGCACAAACATGAGAGTAATTTGCTCTCTTAAACAATCAACTATATGAAACCAAACAGCCAACATTTACCAAAGGCAGAGATGAAAAGGCAAGGTGAGGAAGGGAAGCCAGATCAATGGAAACAGAACCAAAGGAATGGAAATAAAGAGAATGCTGACATATTGTGAAAATTGTACCCAATGTCATAGAATGATGTGTATAAATACTGTCAAACAGGAAAACAATTTTCTGTGTAAACTTTCACCTAAAACACAATAAAAGACTTTTAAAATCTTATTGTTGTTGCTGTTAAATGTCATCGAGTCAGTTCCAACTCACAGCATTACTGTATAGGATTTCTAAGGAACTGTTGTTGGTGGATTTGAAATCACTGAACTTAAGGTCAGCAGTCCAGAATTTATCCTATAGTGCCACACTGGGACTCCTTAAAGCTAAGAGAAAAAAAATTAGCTCTGAGGAGAAAGCATAGGCTCTGGACTGACTAGTATGTGATCTTCACTTCTTGCTTGGATCACAGTCAAACCATTGGGAAATTAATCTCTCTTAGCCTCATTTTCCACACAAGTTTTGAGAATTACAATCTTTATGACATTGGAAAATTACTGAAACACCTCAATTTTGTCATCTTTAACACAGGATAATAGTAGTCAGTTTCTACATGTAAGATTGTTATAAGAATTAAATACAAAGGGGCTTTGAAAAGTTCATGGAAAATGAAATTGAAAGATAATGGAATTTTTTTCATGAACTTCGTGAAGACTTCTTATCCATTAAGACATGAAAGTGACAGATCTGGAATGAAGTAAGCATTCAATCAATATTACTGGCTAGTAGCAGTAGTAGTACTTTTAAAAACTGACCATACTCAGAATCATTCCCTACTTTAGTTGCACAATCATGACTTCTTAAATCCTGGGGATTAATTAGTAAGCCATTTAAACTATAAGGTAGAGAAAAGTAAACAAAATCTTACAGCCAAGGAGAACTTGCTGTAGGGTCTAGACTATTTCACAGAGCTCGAATAAATCAACTGTGGAGCACAGCCCCTCATTCTAACTCATAGTCTCATTTCAGGAGATCCCATTAAAGTGTTTTTTTAAAAAGATAGTTACTATTATTCTATAAGCTATACTAGACTTTTATTGGTTGTACCAAGTAGAACTGGTGATTATTGCATTTACCTATTTGCCATAGACAAAACAACTTATTTTCAGATTCTAAGAGCCAAAAACACTGCTTATCTTTTTATAATAAGTAGTTTTCATTAGCCCTTTATGCAAGGCCAATTCTTCAAAAATTCTTCTATCTCATCTGAGTGCCCGAAAACTAAAGTACTCAGTAATTATTCAACGACCAAGAACACAGAGCGGAGAGCTTCTTTTCTACTCCCTAAGAGCCAGCACTGTTCTCAGTTTAGGGATACATGACCTTGTAGCCACCAAATCAGAAAATAGAGAATAGTTTGATTGATTCCGTAGAGTCAGGAAGTCAATGGCTTTACAGCGTAGGCAAAGGATATCTATGCCATGAGTAAATTAAGCTTTCCAAAGACATGATGGAACAAAGATAAAAATCTGACATTTGGGTGTCTCCCATGTGGTAACCAAGCAGGTTACTAACAAACAAGGTGTGACCTAATATGGGAAACCAGGACTACTTCTTCTCCAAATGCATTTATGTATTAATAAATTAAAATTTATATCAAATATCCTGTTTCACAATGTTAAGGAATAAATTTATAGTACAAATAATCAGAAGAATAAATTTCCACTACAACTTTCCAGTGAGATACAACCTACATGAGAAAGGTACACTGTATGGACTGCTTCAGACCCCAATCTACTTCTAATAATTGTTCAATTCCTTTAATTATTCCTCTTGCAAAAGACTTTGGTGATGTCTCAACTTGTACTTCTGGACCATGAAGTAAAAACTTAAAATGAATCTGATCTTTGATAACTGTTTTAAAGTGCGTTAGAAACAAAAACACTTCTTTCTTTTTTTCTTTCCCTCCGGCGCAAGGCAAAAACTCAATCATAGGTATTTAAATCTTAGGTGCATTTTTTTAGATCATTGTCCTATAAAGTTCTATACAATTAGGCAGAGTTGCATGTAGTTACATATGTTCCTCTAGTTTACAAAGTGCCATAGGTAGAACAGACATAAATAATTAAAAAATGTCTTCAGGTTTGTATTTTAGATAAATTTCTGGGTAAAATTTAGCTAACTGAATTTTAAACCTTTTTAGTGTAGTGGTTACGAATTGGGCTATGAACCGTAAGGTCAGTAGTTCGAAACTACCAGCTGCTCCGTGGGAGAAAAAGGAGGCTTTCTGCTCCCGTAAAGATTTACAGCCTCGGAAACCCTGTTCAGGGTCGCTATGGGTCGGAACTGACTCAACGGCACTTAACAACAACAACAACAAACTATAAGGTAGAGAAAAGTAAGCAAAATCTTGTTATTGTTGTTAAGTGCCGTCAATTCGGTTCCGACCCATAACGACCCTGTCTAGGGTTTCCGAGAAAACAAAATCTTAGAGGCACTTTTAACAACAGCCAGCTCATATTTTAGAACTTCATTTAAAACTATGCTACATAGTAATACATAAATGACTATGGCTAGTTTACCTAGAAGCTATCATTTGCAAAGTAAACAGCCAGGCTGCTCAGTGGTAAAGACACATGTAGAAGCAGCAGATGTTAACTTGTTAATGCAGCTTTAGTCTTGAAAAATATTCTAAAGAATGATGAATCAAAAGGAAAATATTCTTACCAGAACAATCAGTTTAAAGACAGGCTTAGTCATACTAATAAATTACAGAACAATAAAATTTAAGTATATTTGGAAAAAAGCCAGAAGCTTCCGCTCACCAACAAATACAGGTTTTAATTAACTAATCTTTTTTCTTTAAGAGTTTGTTGTGAATTGAGTGAAAGTTTACAGGGAAGATCATCAGTTTTACATTCAACGAATCATATACATTGTTTCAGTATAATCTATTTAGTTTTAAACTGGTACAATGTTAACTCTGAAAAATGCAAAACAAGTCTGTCTTGAATTTTTCTGACTACAAAATATTTGTAAGTAAAAAACATTTGCACATATGAAACAGTAACTAGATTTAAAAGCTCAACAATGGTCACGTTTCTCTCATCAAGTTTTATAAATCTACCATGCCTAGAATCATTTCATGGGTATTCAGTATATGCTACTTGATAGTGTATAATCATTTGATGTCCTAAATCATGTGGATTACTGTAAGCAGTTTCAACCATGAAGAAGAGAAGAGTAAACGGAATCTTATAGCCAAGAGAAACTGCTGCCAGGTCTAGAACATTTCATAGGACTCAAAGCCACAGCCCCTCATTCTAATTAACATTGTCAGTTCATTATTACAGTGCTACACCAGAACTCCAATGGGTCAATCTAATTCCTCAAGAGATTCCAAATTTAAAATCCCAGCTTTCTCTAAATGAATATAAACTAAAAGAGAAAGTATTTGAAGGATATGGACTAAGGAGGTGGAAGGGCACCAAATCAAGTTACACTCCTATACCATAAATTCCCATTTATTGTATCTAATATGCCAGGTACTGTATTTTATGTTTAGGTTAATTTATCTCCTTTAAATGTCCATACCAACCAGTAATCACCACCATTTTACCGATGAGGGCATATGAAACTTGTTGTGGTTGTAAAGTGCTATTGAGTAGTTCTGGCTCACAATAAGCCTGTATGTGGTTTTTAAGGAGCAACTGGTGGGTTTGAACCACCCATCCTGAGGTTACCAGTCCAGTGCTTCTACTACATCACTACACCAGAATTTCATATATGAATGTTAAGGCCACATAAATTAAAAGGTATAAAACTTGGGCACAAATCCCTGTTCTGTCTAACCCAAAAGCATGGCTTTTAATACTCTTCTTGCTATCTCCCACTTTTGGCTAACATGCATATTACAAACTGATCAACCTTGTTGTTATTTCCCCCAAAACCAATTTTCTCTCACTTAGCAAAAAATACTATTTTATATGGGGGTTGGGAGATGGGAAGAGAAAGCCAGTAGGCAAAGGTCTATTCTGAATTTCCCTCTCAACTACCTTACTATCCAAAGGAGCAGAATTGCCCAGAATATCTCCCTTAGGAGCCATAATTAGGGTGAAAAGACCTCAGGAAAAATACTAAACTGAAATAAGTAAGTAATACAATAGAGTAACTTAGAAAGAAAACAATTCTAAGAATTACTTTTTAAAATGGCCTGGATTAGCATTTCCAGGAAACTAATAGCAATTTATGAAGCTACAGGCAAGGAATTTCCAGGCCCCTGATTCCTTAGAGCTGTCCCAGTGCACAACTCCAGGCTGAGGGGGAGATGCCTTGTCCTCCGTGTACAAAGTAGCCATTCCCCCTTCTTGGTAGTTATGAGCCAGAATTGAATCCATGGCAGTGGGGTTTTTAACCTCCTCATTTCCCCCTTCTCTATTTTCTCCTTTACCTTCTGTCATCAAGTTGATTCCAACTCATAATGACCCTACACAGGGGTTCTGAAACTGTAATATTTATAGGAGCAGACAGCATTCTCTTTCTCCCAAGAAGAGGCTGGTAGTTTCAACCTTCCTCCTTGCAGTTAGCAGCCCAATGCTTTATCCTAATCTCTCTGCAATGACTTAGGGTCTACTTATGATTACATTAACTCACAAAGCACAGAATTCACAGGCATATTTCAATTTTATCTGAATGATTTTATTCTGACTTATTTTTTCTACTTGGTTAAAACCTAAGTACTCTTTTATTTCATTTACTCGTTTTATTTTATTGACTCATTTCTCGTGGTCACTCTTTCCCTTAACATTTATATAACAGTACCCTTTTTTCTTAAAAACTGTTCTAATAGCATACTTCTTATTAAATGAAAATGAATATGGTAAAACAAGAAATATATGAAACCTGCCGCTTTCCAGAATCTGTTGTCTCCCTAAAAATGTTCAATTAGCTTTTTTTAAAAGCAATCAATACAGAATACAGGAAGTCCCAGACTACAAATGATTTTCATTCCTAAATCTATCTTTAGGTCCACTTTGTACATAAATCTGAACAGGTATTATTCATATCCAGATGTTTTTCTTAGTATAGAGTGCACCTTTCTATGTATAAAAAACTAAAGCAACACTTTGAGATACACTAAAACATTTGTAACATAATAATATTGTTTTAAACTACTTTTCTGGTGTCTACTACTTTAGCAAAATAATAATAATATTACAATAATGATTATTATGTTTGGGTACATGTTACAAACTAGCACCCATTTGTTACTATGAACTATCATAAGTATCTGGAATTTTTAATAGAACAGGATTTACGGGGGTTGGTTCCTAAGTAAAGATTAAACAGAGAATGCCTACAAATATTTATTTCTTATATTGAGATTTTTTTAGTCCAAATTTCATATGCTATGTTATATTCCATGCTAGATAAGACCAGAGGAGTTGTGGGATGACATCAAGAACATCATACAGGAAGAAAGCAAAAAGTCATTAAGAAGACAAGAAAGAAAGAAAAGATCAAAATGGATGTCAAAAGAGACTCTGAAACTTGCTCTCCAGAATATAGATGCTAATGCAAATGGGAGAAATAAGGAGGTACAAGAACTGAACATAAAATTTCAAAGATCAGCTCAAGAAGACAAAGTAAAATATTATAACGAAATGTGCAAAGATTTGGAATTAGAAAATCAAAAGGGAAGAACATGCTCAGCATTTCTTATGATCCACACAATAGAAAGCCTTTGCATAGTCAATAAAGCATAGGTAAACATCATTCTGGTATTAACTGCTTTCAGCCAAGATCCATCTGACATCAATAGATAGCCTCTCTTCCACGTCCTCTGTAGAATCTATCCTAAATTTTTGGTAGTTTCCTGTCAATATAATGCTGGAACCAGTTTTGTTGTTGTTGTTTTTTAAATTACTTTCAACAAAATTTTACTTACATGTGGTATTAATAATGTTGTTATTGTTGTTATGTCCCATGGAGTCGTTTCTGACTCATAGCGACCATGTACAGGGTGTTCGAGGCTGTAAATCTTTACAGGAGCGGAACAGCTGGTAGTTTCAAACTGCTGACTGTGAGATTTGTAACCACTACTCTACCAGAGTTCCTTGGTATTAATGACAAGGTTTAATAATTTCCACATTCTGTTGTATCACCTTTCCCCAGAATGGACATAAAATGAATCTTTTCCAGTCAATTTCCACATTTCTTGGAGTAGACAAACGAGTGCTTCCAGTATTGCATCAATGTGCTGAAACATCTCAACTGGTGTTCTGTCAATTCCTGGAGCTCTTTTTTTTTTTTTTTTTT
>NW_006408537.1:8733602-8749767 GCF_000296735.1 Chrysochloris asiatica
TGCATCAATGTGCTGAAACATCTCAACTGGTGTTCTGTCAATTCCTGGAGCTCTTTTTTTTTTTTTTTTTTTCAGTGCAGCTTAGATCTCTTATTGGTTGAATGTCAACCAACTCCTTTTGGTCGAGTGGCTCTGTATTTATTCCATCTTCCTTTGGTACTATCTGCATCTTTCAATATTGTACCCAGAGAACTCTTCAATTTTGAAATAGAGTCTTGATTTTTTCTTTCAGCTTGAGAATGCCAAATAGGATAACAAAATGTGCAAAGAAAACCTTTTGGTTTTCAAACACCAGTTTGTTGCACATTTTATTATAATACTTTTGCATTGTCTTCTCAAACTGTCCCCTTGAAATCTGTTCAGCTCTTTTACTGAATCACTTCTTCCGTTGGCTTTAAGTAGTCAACATTAAAGAGCATGTTTCAGAGTCTCTCCTAACATTCATTTTGTCTTTTCTTTCTTTCCTTTTTAATGACCTTTTGTTTTCTTCATATATGTTGTCCTTGATATCATTCCACTACTCCACTAGTCTAAGGTCATTAGTGAGCAATGAATCATATATATTCTTGAGATGGCCTCTAAATTCAAGTGGGATATGTGGAGCTGTGGATTAATGCACCAGACTGCAAAGCCATTTGAACTGCAAGGTTCATGGTTCAAGCTTACCAGCTGCTCCTTGGAAACCCTATACAGGGTCGCTATGGGTCCGGACTGACTCCACGGCACTTAACAACAACATACTCAAGGTAGGATTTTGAACAACTTGAACTTGCATATGAGCAATTGATTGTTCCACAATAGGTGCCTGTCTTTGTTCTGACTGATGACACTATGCTTCTCGATAACCTCTTTCCTCCAGTGCAGTTGATCTGATTCTTGCAAATTCTACCCAGTGATGTACAGATACAGAGTTGCTGTTTATGCTTTTGGAAAAAAATGTATTTTTAATGAACAGGTTACTGGTCTTAAAAAACTGTATCATGTGATTTGCAGCATTATTACTGTCACCGAGGCCATATATTCCAAACACTGACCTTTCTTCTTTGTTTCTAACTTTCATATTTCAATCACCAGTAATTATTAATGCATCTTGAGTGCATGTTTAATCCATTTCAGAGTGCAAAAATTGGCAAAAATCTTCGATTGCTTCATCTTTGGCAAAAGCAGTTGGCACATAAATTTGAATAACAGCCATGTTAACTGGTCTTTTTGGTAGGCATATGGTGTCTAATAACTCCATGAAATACAAAAATGTTGCACACATTTCTGGAGTATTTATATTATATTCTCAAAGAGACCCATGGAAAATAAATGAATATTAGCATAAGAACTATCACTATTCATTGCTTCATAGACAGGGAGATGTGGACATAAGAATCAATCCGGCATCATACTGAATATAATCAGTAAAATGAATCTAGACAGCTGGCTCTAGAATCCATTTTTATTCTCATTTAACCCTCTGCTAGCCACACAAAATTGATGGTAGAATTTTGTATTAATTTTAAGAAAAAGAATCCTACCGGAGCAGTGTTACTATGCCATGTCCTATCATGTAAATATTTACAGATATTTTAAATTGCTGAGACTTTTTAGAGTCCAATAATGATAGGTTTTACTAATGTCACAGAAAACACTGTAATCACTGGGTACTATATCCCCAGCTCCATCATTACCCACCAAATAATTATACATGCCTGAAATGCAAGTGAAATGCTCTAGAATTTAAACTTTCTAGTGATCGCCAATAGCTTACTTTAGAGCGATACAATCAGTTGCTGCACAATAAATTTAAACATGCAAAAGAATTCCAAGAACATTGGCTACCCAAAATGGGGAGCTACAAAGGCAAGAAGTGACTGGCTTACAAGATTTCAAGAGGGAGCCTAAATCCAGAGGGTGGGGTAGAAGGCAGAATCTCCCTGGAGTAATATCCACTCTCTCTGGGTGGGGCTGATAAAAGGAGACAGGAGGGCTCTCATGTGGCACAATAGTGAATGACTGCTATCAGGACTGACTGTGAGCGTTGGAAATGTAAAGGTAGACATTTTGTAGCAAATCAAGGCGAGAGGTTGACTTTGCAGTCCTTGAGCGGAGGGCCCTGGATGATCAAGCGAGAAGAAAGGAATGCAGGACCCTCCCCAGAGAAGCAGTGAAGTCAGAGATGGAGACAGAGAGGATGACATGGAGAGATGGAGCAGCTGGGGACTTTAGACCCAGAGAGGGAAAGCGACTGTGTGCTGACAACCAGGGGGAAGGCTTGCAGGGTATACCCTTTGGTTGGTTGATGATGCATGGAGGGGACTGTAACGATGGCATTGAAATTATATACGATAGGATAATTGTAAAGCTAATGTTCTCCCATGTAAATTATCACATAATTCACAATAAAACATGTTTAAAAAAAAAATCCAAGATGTGAAAGAAATGTAAACTGACCTTCATGAGATGCTGATTTATCCATTTTGTAAACGTTTTCTTTTGAACTTTGTCCCGTTCATCTGAAGCAAAAAAGGGAGGAAAAGATATAAAATATAGTTAGTAAAACCTAAGAATAAGAGACTTAAGAGCTATGTAATGAGCAAAAATAAGGTATTTATAGATACCTTAAAAAAAAAATCAAACTCAATGCCACCTAGTCAATTCTGACTCAGAGCTACTCTGTTTAGGATTTCTGAGATTATACAAGTTTATGGGAACAGACACCTTCATCTTTCGCCTGTGAAGTGGTTGGTAGTTTTGAACCATACCTTTCAGTTAGCAGCCCAATGCCTAGCCCACAGTGTCTACAGGACACAAGATACTGGTTAGTATGTCTAAATACGATTCTTAAATTTTGGCAGCTTTAGGTTATCTGTTAAGAAAGTATTAAAGTCTGTTTGTCAGATTGGCTTTATTTGTCAACATTATTCCATTAAATAAATGAGTTCAGCCATTCTGTCACATAACCATCCCACCACATCCACCACACCTCCACACACATGTCCAGTCTAACCGTATTACTAGCTTTAGGAAAGCCCTGGCACTGGTACTACCCAGAGCTCTTTAACACACGCCACACCATGTGCTATTCACAACTATAGGTAGTCACTCCCATTTCACAGGAGAGGAAACTGGTCCACAACTACCCAGCAAATAGTTTGCAGATGCATTAAAACACTGTCATCAAATCGATTCCAACTCATAGAGACCCTGTATAGGGTTTCTGAGGCTACAAATCTTTATGGGAGCAGAAAGCCTCCCCTCTCTCCCATGGAGCAGCTGGTGGATTTGAAGTGCTGACTTTGTGGCTAGCAGCCCAATGCATAACCTATTATAACACCAAGACTCCTTAATTTGATAAAAGGAAGGACTTAAAGTCAAGTCTCTGGCTTGAAGTCAAGCTCTGGTTTAACATTAACCATGTTGCCTCATCCTAGATTCTCTGGCGCTGTGGTTTAATGAACTGGACTGCAAGGTTGATTTGAACCACAAGGTCGGTGGTTCAAGCTTACCAGCTGCTCCTTGAAAACCCTATACAGGGTCACTATGAGTTGGAACTGACTCGATGGCATTTAACAACAAAGCAACATGCTGTTTCATCCTACATTCTTTGTTTTGAAATGGCTGTTAAAAAACAACCTAACTAGATTCCTTCTATAGAGAGTAATACTGTCCTGAAAACTGTAGTCATGATGCAGAGAAGGGTAAACCATGAGGAAAGCTTCCTCATGGTTTAAGAATAAAACAGTCACTGGAGTGCTTATACTACTTCAAAGGAGAATCATAATCTTCCAGCACCTAGAATTCAAAACCATGTCTTCTTCCTCCCCACTTCTAGGCAGCAATTTCCTCCTTGGTTACCTTCCTCCCTCCTTTCTGCATCTAGGGATACATGTTTTCCTTTCCCTAGTGGACCTTCTAGAGTCCAGGTGTGGTGCTGTGGGTTAACACACCAGACTGCAAAGCTGTCTGAACTGCAAGGTCGGCAGTTCAAGCTTACCAGCTGTTCCTCAGAAACCCTATACAAGGTCGCTATGGGTTAGAACCAACTCAACAGCACTTAACAACAACAAGTGGCCCTTCTTCCCCCTCCCACCACAATCCAGATTTTCTCCAAAACTTTCCACTGGAGTAAACGTATGTCACTTTTTTCCTTCAACTTTTCCCTCCTCATTCTTCACGCCTATGACCTCCTCAATTATTCTAATGGAACTAGGTTTCTTTGACAATGCTTGTCTAAGGGAATCCTTATTAAAAATAAATAATGCCTCCAGGTGTTCACTCTCACTAACAAATAATAAACAAAATAACACAAATTAAAGCATTTTAACCTATCAAATTGCTGATCTTCTAAAACTTTTTATTGTGAATTGAGTGAAGGTTTTCAGAGAACATTATCAGTTTTACATTTAACAGATCATACACCTTGCTTCATCTCAATGACTGAGTCACTTCCATGTAACATCACTTATCTCACTTCCTCTGAGGTTCTCATTTCCATTTCACCTTCTATCCCATCCCTTCTCAACTCTGTCTTAGGTAAATGTTGCCCTTTTGACCTTGAATGCGTGACCTTTCCATGGTGAGCATATCTTCCTAGCATTGTTGTCCCCACTATATACCTATCTGCTTGGCTGATAATTGAGTCATGAGGGTGAATTCCATTCTAGACCTGTAGGGTGGTCATAGGCCATAGTCTCAGGTTCCTCCAGTCTCTCTCTGGCCAAAAAGCCTGGTGGGTTGTTGTTTTTTTTAAAATAGTTTTGTCTCACATTTTCTCGCTATCTATCTAAGACCTTCTAATCTTTCTAATGTTATGCCCTTCAAAGCAACTGGTAGTGGCAGTCAGGCATCACCTAGTTCTTTCGGTCTTAGTCATGGTGACTGATGTTCACAGTTTCACTAGCCACCTAGATTAGTTGATTCCAAGCATCTTCAATTCTCTTAACTCTTTTTGTCTTCCCACACATGGAGAGAATAACAGTTGCATCTTAGATGGCCACTCCTGAGTTTTTAAGATCCCAGTCACTACTCACCAAAGTAAGATGTAGACCATTGTCTTTGTGCACTGTATTAGGACAATTGACCATGGTGTCTCCTAAGACTATGGCCCTGAGCTCCCAGGTCCAGCAACTCATTGCCTTGGGATATTTGATAATATCTAAGAAGTTTTCATCATTTTGCCCCCTGTATGCTTAGTTCAAGCTCATCAACTGCTCCTCGGAAACCCTATACAGGGTCGCTATGGGTCGGAACCAACTTGACGGCACTTAGCAACAGCAATGCTCCTTTGCAGCAAACTTAAATACTCATATACAAATAACCTCTTTCAAATCCTTATGTATTTAGCAAATTGGCAAGATTTTCTGGGGGGGAAAAAAAAAACGCACTGACAGTGGTACAGAGAAATAGACACCCTTGCATATTGTTAGTGAAAATGTAATTTGGTTTAAATCCTTAGAACTATGTTGTTCAATATAGTAGCAAGTAGTCTTATGTTGTTATTGTTGTTAAACTGTTGTTATTAAGAGTCATAACAACCCTACATAGGGTTTCTGAGAATCAACTGGTGAGTTTGAATCACAGACCTTGTGGTCCAGTGCTTATTCTACAGCACCACATCAGGACTCCAAGTCATATGTTGTTGTTGTTGTTGTTGTAAAGTGCCATTGAGTCAATTTCAACCCATAGTGACCCTATATAGGGTTTCCAAAGAGCAGCTGGTGAGCTTGAACTGCCAATCTTGCAGTTCAAATGGTTTTGCAGTCTGATGCATTAACCCACAGTGCCACACCACGACTCCATATATAACCACTTAAATTTAAACCAAATTATTGAATATTACATAAAATTAACAATTCAATTCCATGGTTGTTCTAGTCACATTTCAAGTGCTCAACAGTCACGTGTGGCTTAGTGGCTGCAATGACATAGACCAACCATACCACCACAGACATTTCTATCGGACAGTGCTGCTCTAGAATAAAGGTGTATTGAACAGTGCTGCTCTAGAACAATATGCCTTTAAATATCATCTAAAGTCTTTTAAAAGTATATACACCTTTCCCAGCAACTTTATTTCTAAAATCTATCCTACAGTTATAATTGTGGTTCTACACAAAATATATCTTTGAGGATACAGAGCTGAATGTTTACAATAGTAAAATAAAAATTGTGAACAAAAAGCCTAAATGTTAAATAATAAACGGGCGAAGAAATTTTAAAGCAACCCAACCACTCTACTACAGAGTAATGCCAACATGGAGGGGTGAGAATAACCATATAATCTACTTTGCATTTTCCCAATATTTTTTTACCAACTACTTCCTTGCAACCCTTATGAATTCCTATCACTATCAATCAGATAGAAAGAAACAGGTACCCAAAACACAACCTATCATTTGGTTCTGTCAGTAACAATAACTGCTCAGTGTCCCAAATTTATAACCTCCCTTTTGAATTCACATCAGACATTCAAACAAATGGAAGAGATGAAAGTAGAGGCTTTATAGACTTGGATACAAATGTTCATAATTTATGCTAAATTTAGCAAAAATCAGTTTGATTCCAAATGTAAAATCCCCAAGTAATTTGCTTATAACTTGTTGTTGTTAAGTGCTGTCAAGTTGGTTCCGACCCATAGCAACCCTGAACAGGGTTTCCGAGGCTGTACATCTTTGTAGGAGCAGAAAGCCTCATCTTTCTCCTAAGGAGCAGCTGGTAGTTTTGAACTGCTGACCTTGTGGTTCGCAGCCTGATTCGTAACCACTATGCTACCAGAGTAATTGTTAGTAAGTAGGATTATGAAAAAATATATTCATTCCTCTTAGACTAATGTGTTGGTCCCTAAGGGACATCATCTGCACCTCACTCACTCACTCATCTTTGTCTATCCCGTATTAGATGGTACAATACTTATATTGACTCAATAAATAAATTCCCATGATGTGGATGAATTATGTGTCAAAAAGGACTCAAGTCTGGAAACTAACACATATCTACTTGTATACAGTAGTGAAAATTACTAGCGCTCTTAAAGCATCAATGTTGTCTAAATGTCTTCAGAATTTGTATTCCTAAAGAGTTCAGAATGAACCTAAACTACTAACTACAAAGAAAAATAAATAAAATACTAGTCTTCTTTACTGATAAACTGCAGATTTAATAATTCCCTCATTTACTCACACAATCACTCCACCATCTATTTGATTCCTGTGATGAGTCCACTACCATGGCAGGGTGTGCTCATCACAGGATGCACATTACAGACAAGGTGCTAGGAAAGCTATTCCTGTTCTGTAGCATGACTTGGGCTAAAGAGAAAGAGCACTGATTCTTGCCATCAGGAGTTCATCATCTACAGAGACCACCTGGCATGCAGGCTAGGTGCTCCAACTAAGTGAAATTGTGGCACTCATTCTATAAGTAGGCACAGAGGAGAGATGATCTAGTCCTAAAGAAACAGAGTAGCAAGAAAGAGCTAGACAACAGATTTCCTCGCCAAAAGGAAACCTTGATAATTATTTTAAAAGAGAACAAAAAACTGGCCTTACGAGTCAGAGAGGGACTGGAGTAAAAAGACTATGACTTTTGGTCAGTCTAGAAACGAACTCACCCTTGTGGGTCAATTTTCAGCCAAGCAGTAGACAGGTATATAGTGGGGGCAACAACACTAGCAAGGTATACTCATGGGATGGCCCACCATTAAAGATCAAAAAGGCATCATTTACCTAAGGACAAAGTTCAAAAGGGTTGGGAAGATGGGTACAACAGAAACAAGAATCACAGGCAGTATGCGGGGTAACGGCTGTTACATGGAAGGGATTGCAATAATTGAAATGAAACAAAGTGAATGATTTGTTGAATATAAAACTGATGATCTGCTCTGCAAATCTTCACTCAATTCACAATAGAAAATTTAAAAGAAACCTTGATTTTATAATTTAACATTGAAAGAGTTTTGGTGAGAATGCAAACACTAAGAATGCCTCCAGAGGTGCTTCCACTTTCCTAAGAGACTTGTTGCTGTTAAGCACTGTTGAGTTGGTTACGGCCCACAGCGATCCTATATAGGGTTGCCAAGGAGTGGCTGGTAGGCTTGAACTGGCAACCTTGTGGTTCAAACTGACCTTGCAGTACAATGTATTATCCAGCAGCAACACACCAGACTCCCCCTAAGAGACTATGGGCCTTCAAATGGAAGCAGTAAAAACATTCCAAGTACAGACATGGTTGCTAGGAAATCTGGCCTTGCTCTATAATGTGAACTTTGGACAAGATGATGCAAACAATGGAACTTCTCCACCAAAATGCAACATCTATATCATATTTTTAGCAGTGTTCCATAAGTCTTAAGCAAAAAAAAAAAACAATAACAAAAACAAAAAAAAAACCAAGAGTGAAGAAAACAAAGATTACTTCCTAAATAACTGGATTATTACATCCAATTAACAACCTAGGATGCTGATGTTTAAACCTCAAAAAAAAACTTAAGTTGTATTAGAATTTTATAGTTCAACAACTAACAGCTTACATACCAAGTTTCAAAATATAAGACTACAATGTTCCTGAAACCACCCTCTACAACTTCATTAATTTGTGTAATCATCACATTAATATACATTTTTATAAAGTCACAAATTTCCTTAAATTTAATATATTGTATGTATTACATAAATTCTTCTCTTGGTATATAAAAGTTGAAGAAATCGATTTATACATTATTTTCTAAGTTAATAAAACTGGTCCTTAATTACAGCATTTCTCTATTTGAAGACTATTTCATTTGTAGGATACATTTTAAATAGAATATAGGTTCTAAAGGCCAATAACTTATTATTCTCCTGGTACATAAAACTTTAACAAGATTTATTTATTTTATTATTTTCTAAATTAATAAAACTTGCCCATGATTTTAATGAATAAGAAGAAATAGAACATAGGCACCAAAGACCAGTCACTAACTGGTTAATTTCTTACCCAAATGATGTATCAAGAAGGTAGATTTAACCAAATACACAGCATAGCATGGCACCTAACAACAACAACAACAGGATAGAGGATTGACTCGCTTAAATAATACACCTATTAAAATATTATTTTTATTCCTGAGGTTTTATTATGGTTACTAAAGACACAAAAGCACTGCTGAAAATCTAAGACAGGTGCTAAGTATTTGGCATGTAATACTGAAATAATATTAGAAATTATGATCTACAATTAAAGTATATGAGTAAGGTACAAAAACACCCACATAATTCATAAATTCTGATATTGTTTTCTAACGGTAAAAAGCTAAATCCTTTCTTTTAAACCACGACAAACTTAGGTGAGTCTCATTAAGCAGCAAGAGAAGTTCTTTAATATTAGAATGTTTCCACCACAAGGTTACCACAATAAGCTAAGGAGTAATGTGGACTTTAAAGGCCCCAACTTTTTTAAAGAAAACTTAAAATCAGAAAGTAAATTTAGTGTGGGGAGACTTTGTGATTAACAACTTTCCATGTGCACTATTTCAAAACGGAGGATTCCAGATTACACCATCTAATTTTCCAATTACCAGTCTCATAATGGTTCTTTAGAGCATTTCAGTCAAGGATGTCTAACACTGAAATTTATATTTAGTTGGGCAATGTTGCTATGACAATAAGGATAATCTTATTCCTGTGATTTTAACCGATTCCATTGGTGTTACAGACCACCTGGATATTTTTCTGAGTGAAGCTTTATAACATCCCTCTATTTTAAAGCTATTTCACATTTATAGAGTAAATTTTAAATAAAATATGCAATTATGTTCCCTTACACAACATGACTCAAATCATTAAATGATACAATATGCAAAGAAAAAAATAAAATAATTTTGGAAGGGAAAAAAAAAAAAAGAGCACCAATGATTACAACCTACATAAATTGTTTTCAGTAATACACAATCACGGCAACACACACCTAGTATTACATACAATAAATATCAAAATTACACAAATGCACAGCTGATGCACTACAATCAAGAGAAAAGTTTTCTCTAAGTAGCCTCAGAAATTGTAGTTTGAATCAATCCAGATTTCTGAAAGGTGCCCCACAGTCTGCTAATCTCCCATGGTACAAACCAATGCCAATAGTGCAATGTTCCTTTCCCAATTCTGAAAATATTAAAGTGATATTGCTGGTCATACTACTAACCCATACAGCACATCAGTCCCACCAACTTTGCATTCCAATCTTGATCATTTTTCATTAGCTGTCCCATCATTCTCCAGGAAAGCCGTCCAATAGACCTCTAAACTCTTTCCGTACAACCTAATGTGTCAGAGTCCTGTTAACTTTATGTAGAAAGGAAAACACTGACTAGACACTCCTACTTACAAGCTGAAATGTAGTTAACTCCCCCTTTTAAGCAAACATTAGCAAAGCCAGCCTCCTCTACTATTTTGCAGGCAACATATATAACTATCACAAAACAGAAACTAAGAGGTCTATTTCTCTCATTACTCTTAAATTTCTTTATGTAAGTACATTAAAAGAGTTTTGATTCTTTCTCTCTCTTTTTTTTTTTTTTTCTGAGACCAGCTCATAGGTGTTAGATTTCACTGCTGAGCTAGTTAGTTAAACACATTCTCTCTTTTCTAATATCCCAGGCAGAATTCCTGTAGAATAAAAAACAACCAGCCTAATTTAACTCATCCCAGATAGACTCGCAACTAACATTAGGGGACCTCAACCTCATACATTAGACATATCCTTCAAGGTTATACAACTACCAACTATTCTTTTGTGCACTTCAGAGAATTTTCACTTGACTCTCAAAATTCATTGAGTCGACTGGTGACAAAAATACCAAAGTATGGAGAGAGACTAAGAATCTAGTCTACGATTCCACAGCCTAAGTGACTGAACTAGAATTTAAGCCCAAATCTGATTTTAAAAACACACTTATTTTCTGTGTTTTCAAATGACAGCATTCTTAATCTAATAATACAAGGAAACCGCAATCTATGAGAACTTCACTCCAGAGTATAAATTGAATGAATAACACATTGAATGAATAAAAAAATGTGAACTCTTGTGCTGAACAAGCAACAAACCAAGCAACTTCAGCCTACATTTGTCTGAAACATTAGGCAAATAGACCTGTCTGAATAGCAACTGTACAAACAGTAGCTTAAAAAAATTAATCAATATTTATTTTCAGCAACAAGCTAGCAAAGGCGGTCATACCAAGGAAAAATACAACTCTTTCATATTAATACTTGCTAACATGTTTTCAATGGAGCTCTGGTAGCATAATGGTTACCAATCAGGCTGCGAACTGCAAGGTCAGCAGTTCAAAACTACCAGCTGTTTTGCGGGAGAAAGAGGAGGCTTTCTTCCGTTACCATAAAGATTTACAGCCTTGGAAAACCCTGTACAGGGTCACTATGAGTCAGAAGCGACTCCATGGCATATAACCAACAACAACAACATGCTTTGAAACTTCCTAATTTGAATTCTAATGCCATTCTAAATATACAAGGGGTATTTAAAAAGTCTATGGAAAAATAAAATGGAAAGATAATGGCATTTTCCACAAACTACTTACAGTCCCCTCATTAAGGAGCTCTGGTAGCGTAGTGGTTATGAATCGGGCTGTGAACCGCAAGGTCAGCAGTTCAAAACTACCAGCTGTTCCACAGGAGAAAGATGAGGCGTTCTGCTCCCTTAAAGATTTACAGCCTCGGAGACCCTGTACAGGGTTGCTATGAGTCAGAACCAACTCCACAGCACACAGCCACCACATACTGTAAATTAATATAGTAATATGTGGAGAAGATTAAAGTTATCTGCTTATTAAGCATCCCCTTTCACTTTCTTTCCAATTGCCTTTATTTGTTCCACGAACCCCTACCTGCACTGGGAGGTGGGGGGGATATTTAATGCACTGAAAAGAGGATGGTAATAATATCAAATATTTAGAGTGCACTTAGTATCTGCCAGGTATTGTCTGTTACACACACACACACAAATGCTATTATCCTCGTAACAACTCTGTGAGATTATCCCATTTACAAATGGAACAAAAAATAGGCAATTACAGGTTAAATAAATTACTCAAGATCACATCACCATTAAGGGCAAGTGGTTGTAAAGGAATGGAGTTTGCAAAAGCATACTTAATAATTTTTTTAAATTATAAAACAAAATGTTAACTTTTAAAAAATGTTAAACAACAAAAAGGAAAAAGTGAAGAAGCTTAGCCAAATCTCCAGTAGTGGATATAATGGGAATTACCTTCTGCAAACCAGTGATTCTAAAGAGTGAAGGCAGAAGCACCATGATGCTTTACTAACAGATTGCATCAGAATTTAGGGAAGGATGAGATTTTTGTGTTTATCAATAAGGATCACAAATGATGTTTCTGGTTTTTAATAAAATTCTATTGTGTTTTAGGTGAAAGTTTACACAGAAAATTAAATTCCCACTAACAAGTTTTTATACAAAATTAAATTCCCACTAACAAGTTTTTTCACACCATTGGTTACAATTTTTATGTCAGCATTCTCATTATTTCCATTCTATTTGTTCTGTTTCCATTGATCTAGCTTTCCTTCCCCTCCTTGATGTCTTAGCTTTACTTCTGGGTAAATGTTGACCATTTGGTCTCATCTAGTTGTGGTTAGAGTCCAGGTTACTCTCGGGTGATATTGTTTGTTTTCTTTGCCTGGAAGGTGACTTACTGAAATAGCTTCAAATCCATGTTCATAGGGTGACACTCTCAGGTTCCTCCAGTCTTTGTTGTTATAGTAAGTCTGGCCTTTTTTAGGAATTTAAGTTTTGTTCTACCAGGGATGAATTTTAAAAGATTGAGTAACACATTGCTAAAGGTTCTCTCTCAGGGAGATAAAAAAGAAACACAGTTAAGTGTTAGAGTTGTTTGGGAAAAAAATAGGCAAAAGAGAATCTAGTCCATTTTCCCACCACTGTCTACAATATAACACAATATGGCAAGACCAGTGAGGAAAAAGCTGTAAGAATTTATGCATTATACAAGTAGTTATAAAACTTTCCGGGAATCAGTAAAAACACTTGCTCTTGAAACTGATGGACAACACAGTTGGTAACTAAGGAGCTGGTGAGACGGCAGAAGGTCTGATATTTATTACAGCCCTTCCCTCTGCTCAGTCCCTCCATAAGCCAACTCACTCAATTATCACCTAGTTCCCTACCCTCCCTCATCTCAGGAACACTGTCCCTCCCTGTCTGACATTCCAAGTTCCCAGGTCACAGCCAACATCACTCATGGCTCAACATGGTTGCTGCTAGGAAGATGAAAAAGGTAAACAGAAGAGAACTCTTGCTCCCACTGTAATTAAAAAGTCTTATTACAACCTTGGAGAAGCATTATTCTGGTTTATTTGAATTAATATAGAGCTACAAATGATGTTCACTTCATTTTAAGTTAACTTTCCTCCATTGGTCTGAGGGGGTAATGAGTAAGTGTGACCTACCTCCAGGGGACCACACAAACTTAGAGAGGAAGCTACTTACAATCTCTGAGCCTTATTCACCTCCTCCCTCTTTTATTACCCGAAGGTACTAATTTGGAAATCTCTAACACTATTATAACTTAAACTTTTTATCATTAAAAATGCTCAGAACAGATGATGATGTGGAGAGATGGAGCAGCTGGGGATTTTAGATCCAGAGAGGGAGAGGAGCTGTGTGCTGACGACCAGGGTGCAGGCTTGTAGTGTATACCCTTTGGTTGGTTGATGATGCATGGAGGGGATTGTAACCATAGCAATGAAAGGATATACGATAGGATAAATGTAAAATTAATGTTCTCCCATGTAAACATAATTCACAATGAAACGTTTTTTAAAATGCTCACAACAATAATACCTGTGCTATTATTTCTCAGTAATCTTTGCTTACTCACGACTGCAAAATCCCATGTACACCAAATGTATAAGTGATCTCACAGTATTTTTCCTTTCAGCTGAAATTACTTTTGGCAACAGTAGATTCACATGCCACTACATGCTGCAGAGAAATATTTTAAGACTTTAACTGAGAGACGCCTTCTTCGTGCATATTTTGAGATTTAATTCTTTATGCCTTAAACTATTTTGTTCCTTTTCTATAAAAAATGACAACACAAAAAAGTTCTAAACTCTCTTTCTTATCACTGGCTTTATCAATTTAAATTCCCAAAATTTAAGATTTTGTCAGCTTTGTTGATCTATAACCATCATTTGCCAGAATTTGAATCTAAATAAAATTGAAACTGTTTACTGCAGCCATCCCTAGATGACCTGGGCATAATCAATCCACACTTCTGTGCTAAATATTAAGTACTGGTTACATATAAGGGGATAGTTATCAGCATATATTATAGTCTTCATAAAGAAGCTCTTCACGTTTAAAAAAAATCCTTGATCCTAATGCCAAGAAACCAGAGAGCTTAAAAAAGAGAAATTTCAAGATAAGCAGAGATCTCAAGAACTGACAAGGCACTGTAACACAGCTATCACAAAATCTTCAGATTCATATTATCTAGCAGTACATTCAGAGATCATTATACAATATTAGAAATGAGAATGAGATACATAAAGGATTTTAAATATTGTGCTACAACTTTTTGTCAATAATTGTATAGGTAAAATGGGTTACTTTCTAATAAAATAAAATTAACTATGGGGTAAAAGGAAACCACGTATGCTAAAATCACAAAATAAGCTCAAAAATTACACAAAGAATTAACTGTTTGAAATGCATCAAAATCGTGGTTTTACAGGCAAATTCTTCAAGGACCATTTAATCCCATGTTGTAAAAAAAAAAAAAAAAATTCTGTAGCGTAGAAAAATAAGAAAAGCTTCCCAATGTATGTCAGAATGGATCATTAAAACAAACCAAACATCTATAGGTTAATCTCGATTACGAGAACAAATGCTGAGAGCCTACATAAAATGTTGAGTCCAAAAGCAAAGACATCAAGCAGGGTTATCCCAGAAATGCAAACATGATTCAACATTAGAAATTCATTCATACATATAATTCAATATTTTAACAGATCTCATGTTCTTAAAGTGCCATCAAATCAGTTCTGACTCACAGCGACACCTGGATAGGATTTCCTAGAACCTTGTGGTTAGCAGTCCACAGATTTAGTAAGAAATATAAAATAATTTCAACAGATGCTCAAAGAGCACATAACAAACTTCAAAGCTAACCTTTTATTAAATTTGTTTTAAAACAGGAAATCAGAAATACAAAAAATTCTACAACAAACATAATTTACTACTGAACATTAGAAGTATTTTCGGTCATAAATACAAGTCAGAAATAAGACAAGAATGCCTGCAGTCATCATTCCGATTCCCGGGAGACCATAGCCAATACTTTAAGACACAAAAGTAAGTAAAGCTTACAAATGTTGGAAATGTAAAAAACAAAGCTATAATTACTTGAAATGATTGATAATCAAACTAGAGAATCAACTGAACAAAAATGATGATCAACAGGACATTTCAAAATCATAGGAAAAAGAATGGATGGTTAAAGAAATGGTGTTGACAAAAAAGTAGATGATAAAAAAGATGATACGGACCTCCTAAAAACTAAACATCTATGTGCATCAAAAGATTTCACCAAAAAAGTAAAATAAGAGCCCAAAGGCTGTGAAGTAGTTTTGCAATGACATATCAGACAACGGACTAATCTCTAAAGTGTATAGAAAATTACAGTATTTCTACAAGAAAGACAAACAACACAATTTTAAAATTGGCAGAGGACATGAACAGACACTTCACCAAGAGAGACATGCTGAGAAGTAATGATAAGGTGGTTGGAATGGAAATAGGAACCATACGGAAGAAGCGGGATAAGTGTAGTTGCAATGATCTTCTCTGTAAACCTTCATTCAATTCACAATAAAATGTTTACAAAGAAAAAGAAATGGTCCTGTAACAGTAAGCTAACCACAGCACAGGGGGAGTTCAACATGTACCTCACACCACACATAAAGCATATTAAGGTAGATAATAATGCTAAAGGTAACTAAAATTTTTTTTAATAAACCAATTAGAAGGAAACATGGGCAAGTCTTTCTTTTTTAAAATACCTGGGTAGAAAGGTATTTTAAAACAAGTTGTAAAACCCAAAAGAAACTGAATATTTAACGGCTGACAAATTGTTGTTGTTGTT
>NW_006408537.1:8751537-8755606 GCF_000296735.1 Chrysochloris asiatica
TGAACATAAAATTTCAAAGATCATCTTGAGAAGATAAAGCCAGATATTACAACAAAATGTGCAAAGATCTGGAATCAGAAAATCAAAAAGGAAGAACACACTCAACATTTCTCAAGCTGGGGGAACTGAAGAAAAAATTAAACCTTGACTTTCTTTATTGAAAGATTATCTGGGCAAATTATTGAATGATGCAGGAAGCATCAAGAGAAGATGGAACGAATATATAGAGTCACTGTACCAAAAGTAAATGGTTAATGTTCAGCCGTTTCAAGAGGTAGCATATGATCAAGAGCCAATGATACTGAAGGAGGAAGTCCAAAGTGCATTAAAGGAATTGGCAATGAACAAGGCACCAGGAATTGATGGAATAAAAATTGAAATCTTTCAAGAAAGTGAGGCTGACAAATTAGCCTACATAAAAATGTTTAGGACTGGTATCAGATAGTGTTAACAAAGTTTTTTTTTTTAAAAAAAAAGACTAACTAAAAAAAATAACATACATCCAAAATAGAATAAAAGCTCTATTAACCAGTATGAAAGACAATGCTCCTCCAAAAGATAACAAAAACAATGAGCCATCCAATTCACAGAAGGTATGCAAATGACCAACATAAAAATATATGAAAATGCTCAAGCTGCCTTCTAATCAGGAAAAGTAAATTAAGAAAGTAATTATTTCACATTGGAATAATGTTTAAGAATGATATCTAATGCAGAGTTACAAGTAATCCCTACACTGCAATAATTTTGCAATGACATATCAGACAAGGGACTAATCTTGAAAATGTATAGAAAACTACAAAACCTCTACAAGAAACATTGGTGAGTGTATAAAAAGGCAAAGAATTTCAAGAGTAACTTGGCAGCTGCTGTTTCTGTTAATTGCTAAGGAATTGGTTCTGACCCATAGTGTCCCTTTGTAGAATTTCCAAGGAGCAGCTTGTGGATTTGAACAACTGACCTTGCTGTTAGCAGTTCAGTGCTAATCCTACAGGGACCATGTGCTTTCTGAACCAACAACTCCACTTCTGGGAAATACTAAAGAAATAGTTGAATATGTATGATTAGCATACAAGGATGTGTACTGTAAAAAATATTTGAAACTATTTAAATGTCATTCAGTAGGAGACTAAATAGTAGTCTACCTAGCCAATAGAATATTAACATTTTGCATATGATGATATGAAACAGAGTTCTAAGAAACTACAAAATAATAAATGCATCTAAAGGATGTGCATCACATCATAAAAGAGCAGTTTCATTAGGAAAAGAGTAGAAATTGGGAGAGGAGGAGTATTCAGTCTACATATTTTCAGAAATCTTGGGCAGGGAAGATGTATTTGTGTATTACTTATTAGAAATAACTGTAAGAGGGAAAATGTTTCAAATTTATTTATTCATTGATGTCTTGAGTATTCTGGTAAACTCTATAGATGATATAGAAAAAAGCAAGACCTTTTTTCTGTTCAGGTCTAAAGACAGAACTAAGCACTTCCGGTGTCAGAGTTTACTCCCAGGCTGATGGTTGCAGGAAGAGAGAAGTGGGGAGGAGCAAGCAAACCTGGAGGCAGCAGTGGGCAACATCTTTTTCAGAGGATGGTTGCCAGGCAGTATACAAAGTGATTAGGATGCCTCTGAAAAGAGAATCAATAACTGAGAATAGATTCAGAAATTACCCTGCTTGGATAGTATCTTTGAAGTTTCATTGTGACGGATCAAAATGCAGTATGATTTTGCCCTCATGTGTCACGCATCCAGAAACAGGACAGTAGAATATGCTAAGTAAACTGGAGCTAAATGATGTAGAACAATAGAAGTCATAAATCTCTGGGCACAAATGCCTTTTTGTATATTCCTTCTCTCCCTCCCTTCCTATCAATAATCAGATCCCGTAGTTACCCATCAGTGCAGTATCCAGGGCTCAGGCTCAGCACCAACAGTATTAGAGACTGGGAGCAAAGAGGTATTGGGCTCAGCTCTGAAGTGAAATTTACTGGTATTTGTTCTCACTGTTTGCCAAATATTGAATATAGAAATTCTAGAATCTGCTTTCAATCTTCTTTCTTCTACCTGAGTATCCTAAAACATATGAGCATAAAGAGCCTTATCATTACATTTACATTACTGGAACAATCAAATAATGGATATAAATCAAGCATCTTCATTCTGAGTTACTGTTCAGGAGAGAAAAGTTCTCAATGTTAGTTTTTTCTTATAGAATTCATAGGCCTGATAAAGAATGCAGCCTCTAAAAGAAAAAGATAGTATATACATTGACATTGCTGCTGCTGTTCAGTGACATGGAGTTGGTGCCAACTTATAGCGAACTTGCATAGGGTTTCCAAGGATCAGCTAGCAGGTTTGAACCACCAACACTGTGGTTAGTAGTCCAGTGCTTATCCTACCAGGACTCCCCATAAATTTATAAAAACCAATTAAATAATTATTTCTTCATTATTTACATATAAAATAAATCTATTATGTTTATGATTTGGGGTTTTAAAATCTTGCGTTTGAAAACAGTATCAGAGTAACTACGATATGTAGTTATAACAAGAGAACAGCTCACTTTAAAATCTAGATTAATATGATTTAAATTAGAAAATGATGATAAAAAATAAATTATAGTGCTAATATACAGTTTCTCTGATTTCTTAACCATTTTATAACTGTTGGTCTCTTGGGGGGGGGGGAATCTTATTTCCTCTTACCTTGATGTAATTTCCTGTCTCATACAATACAGACAACAAATGCCTGTTATGTTCATTAAATTATTAGGTATTTTTAAACCTCAAAATATAAAGAGAATTCCCCTTCTATAAGGTTCATTGTCTACCTGGCTCCACTGGTAGGCCATAAGAGGTAGCTGTGGTAGGCACTAAGGAGTCTATGTAATCTTGGATCCAAATCCTGGCATCAAGGCTAATTGAGAAAATTAGTTGCTGCCATGTAATCAGGAGTCCTGGTGTGACGCTGTGGGTTAATGAAACAGACTGCAAAGCCATTTGAACTGCAAGGTCGGCAGTTCAAGCTCACCAGCAGCTCCTTGGAAACCCTATACAGGATCACTATGGGTCAGAACCAACTCGATGACACTTAACAAAAACAACATGTAACGCAAGTTCCCTCATCTATAAAATTGAGTCATCTTCTTCAGATACCTACAAGATACCTGGCACATAGAATTGTTATAAAGATTAAATTAGATTAAATAAGTCATATGATAAAGCAGGTCTTCAACAAATACTAAACCCAGTTGCCAATGAGTCAATTTCCCACCCCATATATGTAAGAGTCTTCCAATCAGTCAGCCATATAGTTGTCTTCCAAATTTCTTGGCAGAGATGAGTGAGTGCCTCCTGTGCTGCCTCACTTTCTTGAAAGATTTCAATTTTTATTCCATCAATTCCAGGTGCCTTGTTCTTTGCCAATTCTTTCAATGCACTTTGGACTTCCTCCCTGAGTATCATTGGCTCTTGATCATATGGTACCTCTTGAAATGGATGAACATTAACCATTTCCTTTTGGTACAGTGACTTTGTGTATCCCTTCCATCTTTTCTTGATGCATTCTGCATCATTCAATAATTTGCCCAGAGAATCTTTCAATAATAAAATTCAAGGCTTGAATTTTTTCTTCAGTTCCCACAGCTTGAGAAATGCTGACCATGTTCTTCCTTTTTGGTTTTCTAATTCCAAATCCTTGCATATTTTGTTATAGCATTTGGCTTTATCTTCCCGAGCTGATCTTTGAAATGTTCTGTTCAGCTGTTGGACTTCTTCAGTTCTTCCATTTGCTTTAGCATCTCTACACTGGAGAGCTAGTTTCAGAGTCTCTTCTGACATCCATTTTGACCTTTTCCTTCCTTCTTGTCTTCTTAATGACTTTTTGCTCTCTTCACTTATGATGTTCTTGATGTCATCCCGCAACTCTTCTGGTCTTAGGTCTTTAGTGTTTAATGTATCAAATCTGTTCTTTGGATGATCTCTAAATTCAGGTGGGATAAATTCAAAGTCATATTTTGGTTCTCGTGGACTTGTTTTCATTTTCTTCAGCTTCAGTTTGAATT
>NW_006408537.1:8757252-8762611 GCF_000296735.1 Chrysochloris asiatica
CGGAGCGGCTGGTAGTTTCGAACCGCTGACCTTAAGGTTCACAGCCCGATTCGTAACCACTACGCTACCAGAGCTCCTTAATACCAGCTTCCTACTCATGTTAATTCAATCAGCAAGTATGTATGAAGCAGCTACAATATCAAACTTGCTATACTATGCATTGTAGAATTTCATATCCAACAAAAATCCCACTACTAAATTTCTATATATCATCCTAATTTTACCAATTGAAAAAAAAAAAAACTAAATATTGAAATTTACAGTTAAAATAACTTAAATAATATGGACAAAGATCTCTCCAAGGAAAGCAGAAGAAAAGCTAAGATCTGACCACAATTTTCTAATGCCCTTTCAACTACACGAGAACAAGACACAGGGCAAATGAGACCAATATAATCTCTAATATCAAGGAACCAAACAGGAGGTTAAGATAAGTACGTATTTTAATTTCTCACCATACCAATTCAAGAAGGAAAAAAAAAAACTAAATAAAATGTCCTCAGCTATTGAGGAAAATAGCCCTTCACTTAATAAATTGAATAGCATTCCTCTATATTGTAAAAATAGGGTACAGAGAAATTCATCATTCTATTCAAAGTGATAATGTAAATCAGAACAAGGACCAAGGGAAGAACTTCACACTTCGTGTATCTTTCTGTAGGTTACTACTATACAATGAAAAGTTCTAATTCTGTTTATCCTTAATACAATCAGTCTTACTTGATAAATATTGATGGATGCCCTGAATTTGTTATAGTAACCTAAGTGTAGTACATTGTACCTGATCAACAGAATGGCATTGCAACTACCCCCAATTGGCACTGAATGGGGTCCTGTTTGAGCTTCCGGTCTCCTGGGGAGCTTGGGTGTTTGTTACACCTGGAGACCCTCCCCCCCAGAAATACCAGGTTTCAGGAAAATCTCCATATCCTTGCCCAAATCTCCATACCCCAGCCCACTGTAAACTCACCAGAACTGTACCCAGACCACAATGCCTTAAATACCCCAGTCTGTAAGAGAACAGAGGGGCTCTTGGTCTCCTTTTGTGATGTAAGAGTACCCCCTCCCAGGTTTACTCTCAATAAACTTGCCTGCTGTTGAAGCCAAGACTCTCTCTCCTTAGTCTCTTTCTTTCTTTTCCTTACACTAAGCTAAAGTCAAATATACTTTAATAAACAGTTTAATCCTCATCTAACAAATTTCTATTTTCATGAAACAGAGTGACCTAGCATCCTTACCAACACCATACATACAGTTGTGGTCTCTTTCTGGCCAAGGATTTAGAAATATTTTTTCAGGTTGTTTACATTTTCTCAAATGAATGGAAATTATAGGTGTGATTCACTATACAGTACATCTCATTCCTATAATACAAGAACAGCCCCGGAACGTGTCAGCAGCAGAAATAAAAGGGTGGGGAACACTAAAGACAACTCTGAAGCACTGAAAACACTTTCAGCCTGGGCTTGTTTCATAATGGCATTGCCTCCCATCTAAAGTTTTTTGCTTAAGTGTAGTTTACAGCTGGTGTGGGGAGCCACTTTATTTACAGAATCACCACGCACACATGCGCCAGTGGGCTTCAGAAGTCACACACCCAATGAGGTAACCTCACCCCACACCAGCCCTCCACCACAACCACACCCATGAACACAGAGGAGCCAAAGGAAAGGCACACATACTAGTAAGTAAGTGTCTGGGTGCCAAGAGATTTTTCCTTGAGGCTTAATTCCCCTTGGGGAAGAGATCTTCAAACTTATTTCCGCAAGGGGCTCATTCTCTAAACCAGAGTTTATACAAAACTATCATTATGTAGGAGTACTGGTGTGGCACTGTGGGTTAATGCACTGGACTGCAAAGTCAGTTTGAACCATAAGGTCGGCCGTTCAAGCTCACCAGCTGCTCCTTGGAAACCCTATACCAGGGTCACTATGAGTCAGAAACAAACCGACTCTATGGCACTTAACAACAACATCATTATGGAAAACAGATAAAGATAGAAGCCTCTGATGGAAATAAAGGGGAGAAGAGCTCCCCTTAAGTATGCCCACTAGAGGACATTACCTTGGGTTGACCATTTCCATACCTTACCTTCCTACAGATAAATTACCTGACAAAAAATTTCAGCTAGAAGAGCAAATAAGAAAGACTGAAGGATGGTATGCTAATAAGGGCAGATGCAAGAGCAATTTTTGCTAATAGCTAACCCTTTATGGAAAAAATAGGCATGCCAAGGTAGTGCTGATAGAAGATGATTACAATATCATTTCAAGAATTTGACAATATTGATCAAAAAGTTTTTAAATGTCTATGACGTTACTATGCTCTCATATACAAAGTATGGCATTTTACAAAGCACTTTACACCTTCACTGTAGAAGACAATTCTTATATTCTTGCTTTACAGAGGAAAATGCATTGCATTAACAAGTAAAATAATTTGTTCAAGATTAGAACATTGGTAAGTGGAGAACCCAGGATTCAAAGCCAGACAGTCCAATCCCAGAATCCAGGTTGTTAACCCCTAATGATCTACTTACTGCTTCTAGAATAGAATGCAAAATTCAGAAAATGTTTGTTTCAACATTAAATGAAATCATTGTGTGATAATAAATACCCAGTATTTATTAATTTATTGGTAGTGGTAGTGCTGGTAGTGTGCAGTCAAGTCGGTTCCAACTCATAACAACCCTGTATAAGGTTTCTGAGGCTGTAGGTCTTTCCTGGAGAAGAAAACTTTGTCTTCCTCCAGAGGAACAACTGGTAGATTCAAGCTGCTAACCTTGCAGTTAGCAGCCCAGCTCCTCAGAAACCCTATGCGGGGTCACAGTGAGTTAAAACCGACTCGATGGCACTTAACAACAACACCAGGGTTATTATTGTTGTTGTTGTTGTTAAGTGCCATCAAGTCGGTTCCGACCCATAGTGACCCTGTACAGAGTTTCCGAGGCTATAAATCTTTATGAGAGTAGAAAGCCTCATCTTTCTCCTGCGGAGCGGCTGGTAGTTTCGAACTGCTGACCTTAAGTTTCGCAGCCCAATTTGTAACCACTACGCTACCAGAGTTATTATTATTAGCTAATAAAAAATATGAAAGAAAAAAACATAGTCAAGTCAGTTATGATATTTAAAAAAAACAAAAGCCCACTGCCATCAAATCAATTTTGACTCATAGCAGCGTTTCCAAAACTGTAAATCCTTACGGGAGTAGACAACTTCATCTTTCTTCCACAGAGTTGATGGTTACCAGCCCAATGCCTAACCCACATCATTACCAGGGCTCCTTCAGTTATAGTATGCTGTTGTTAAATACTGTCAAGGCCGTTCCAACCCATAGCAACCCTGTATAGGGTTTCCAAAAGGAGCTGTGGTAGCATAGTGGTAACTAATCGGGCTGCTAACCCCACAGTCAGCAGTTCAAAACTACCAGCTGTTCCACAGGAGAAAGATGAGGCTTTCTGCTCCCATAAAGATTTACAGACTCAGAAACCCTGTACAGGGTCTCTATGAGTCGGAACCAACTCCACGACACATAGCAACAACAACATAGGGTTTCCGAGGCTGTAAATCTTTGCAGAAGCATACAGTTTAAATTTTCTCCTATGGCTTGGCTAGTGCATATGAACTACTAACCTTGTGCTTAATACTTCAGTGCTTATCCTCCGGTTATGGTACGTTGTTGTTGTTGTCAAAGTGTCATCAAGTTGGTATCAACTCATAGAGACCTTATGCACAACAGAACAAAACTCTGCCTAGTCCTGCACCATCCTCACAACCATTGCTAAGCTTCAGTCCACTGCTGCTACTTTGGGCCAATCCATCTCTTTGAGGGTCTTCCTCTTTTTCACTGACCATCCACTTTACCTACCATGATGTCCTTCTCCAGGTACTGTCCCTTTCTGATAACATGTCTGAAGTATGAAAGACAAAGTCTGGCTATCCTGGCTTCCAAGGAGCATTCTGGTTGTATTTCTTCCAACACAGATTTGTTTGTTTTTCTAGCAGTCCACAGGACTTTTAATATTCTTCTCCAATATCATAATTCAAATACAATAATTCTCCCTTATTCATTGTTGAACTTTCACATGCATATAAAACTACTGAAAATACCAAGGTTTGGGTTGGGTGCACTTTAGTCCTTAAACTGACATCTTCTCTCCTGACCACTTTTTAAAGAGGTCTTGTGCAGCAGATTTGCCTAATGCAACTCTCTACAGGGTTTCCAAGGCTGTAAATCTTTGTGGGTGCAGAATACCTCATCTTTCTCCTGCCCAGTTATATTATAGCCACCAAAAACGATTATGAATTACTAAATAAATATTGAAAGTCTATTGACATGGGCAATGCCTATTATAACTTAATAGAAAAAAATGCTTCAAAATGCTCAGAAAAAAGTATGAAGAAATATGCCAATATAATATCAATGATTAAATCTAGGTGGTAAGATTGTCAGTGATCCTTTTTTTTTATTCTAGTATTACACTATTTTTTACAAATAAAATAGTTGTTGTGAGACTTCTGTTTGGAGAACTATTTGTACGATACTTAAAAAAAAAAAAACTTGTATCTCCCTGGCTGCTATTGATATCTTCTAAATATGTGGGGTTACTGCTAAAGTATACCAGGCGCAGGTAGCCATTTAAAATGCTAAGGAATTTTTCCAACATTCTCCTGGGTTACCTCAGAGACTAGCACACCACCATGTGGCCCATTAGCTATAGGACAACTGAGCATTCAGCAACTTCTGCTTGACTATGGAAATAGAGTTCGTCAACTAAAATGTATTTAAATCATGAAGTGCACTCCAGGTTCCTAAATCCAGAGATGTGGCTCAGGGATCTGCTTCAGCCCAAACCTAATCAAAAATAAAAGTGTGAGGGAGGAAGGTGGAAAGACGGAATTTTAAACCATGGGCATCATCTGACACCTAGTCACCATAAAGCTCAAAGCGAATCACTAAAAATATTCATGTCTGGTGTACACATATCTCTATAACTAAATTAATAAATGGCTTAATTGCAAATGCTACAAAACTGAGATTTACATATTCCTAAAAGTGGCTACATACAATAAGCACTGGATTGCAAACCACAAGATCCCTGGTTTGAGTCTACCATCTGCTCCATAGGAGAAAGATGAGGCTTTCTGCTCCCATGAAGATTTAAAGCCTCCCTATATAGTGTCTCTGTGAGTTGGAACCAACTCGATGGCACCTAACAACAACAAAGAATGTATTTGGTGGTTCAAACCCACCAGCTCTTCAGAAACCTTATATAGGACTACAAGTCAGAATCAACTCAATTGCACAAGATCAGTGGCTCAAACCCACCAGCCACTCCTTGGAAAACTCTTTACTGGGG
>NW_006408537.1:8764298-8785311 GCF_000296735.1 Chrysochloris asiatica
AATAATTAGCATAAGTGGAATACCAAACCTACCAAAAAATTCACGAATAGCAGGAGATAAATTAGATAACTTGGATCTCCTAAAAATTAAATACCTATACTCATTAAAAGACTTCACCAAAAGACTAAAAAGAAAATTTGCAGACTAGGAAAAAAATCTGACTATGATATATCATAAAAGGGTCTAATCTCAAAATCTTACAGAAAACATCAATAACTCACTAACAAAAAGGCAATCCAATTAAGAATTGGTAAAGGATGTAACAGACATTTTACCAAAGATATTCAATCAGCTAATAAATGCATGAACAATGATCGTAACCATTAGTCACCAGAAAATGGAATCAAAATCACAATAAGACACTGTAACTACCACAACAATCATGGCACTGATAAAAAAACAAACACACAAACCAAAAAACAAAAATCAGAACAAATACCGGCAAGATTATCAGCAGATTGGAACTCTTATGCACTACTAGTGGGGCTACAAAATGTACAACCACTATGGAAAATGGTATGTTGTTGTTATGTGCCGTGGAGTCAGTTCTGACTCATAGTGACCCTGTACAGGGTTTACGAGGCTGTAAATCTTTACAGGAGCAGAAAGCCTCCTCTTTCTCCCGCGGAACAGCTGGTAGTTTTGAAGTGCTGACTGTGAGGTTAGCAGCCGGATTAGTAACCACTACACTACCAGAGAGCTCCTTTTGGAAACCCTATACAGGGTTGCTATGGGTCGGAACTGCCTTGACAGCATTTAACAACAACATACCATAATTGAAGGAGCCCTACCTTAAAAAATTAGAAATAGTAAACCTATATGATACAGCAATCCCACTCTGTAATTGTTGTTGTTTAATGCCGTTAAGTCAGTTCTGACCCATAACAACACTATAAAGATTCAAGGACACAATTTATTCAAAAGACTAACGGTCCACATGAACCACAGCCTCCTATAACCTGAGAACCGAAAAGCTATATGGTACATGCCAACCACACTGATCACTCTGACCAAGATCACAATAAAGGTTCTAGTTAAAATGGATAAAAATGTGTAGAGCAAAATTCAAAGGAAAAAGAAAAAAAAAAACAAAATTACTAGTCTGAAAGCGACTAGAGGGACCTCCAATACTACTGCCCTAAAACAACCTTGTAACTTGAAAGTGAAGACACTACTGGAGGTCATGTTTCAGCTAAATAATAGATGAGTCTATAAAGAAAACAATAAACACCCATGAAGAAGTGCTCTTTACGCCAATCAACTTTGTGAGACCAAAAAGGCAACATTTGTCCAAAACCAAAGAGAGGGAACAAGGAAGCTGGAGGGAAATGGGGAACCCAGGGAGGTAATAGGGAAAGTGATGACACATTGTGGGGACTTCAACCAATGTCACAGAACACTTGGTGTATCAACTATGAATTGGAAAACTAGTTTGCTATGTAAACGTTCACCTAAAGCATGACAAAAATTTTTAAAGTAAAAATTAAATTGAAAACAACTAGATATGGATAAAGTATGGATATTGAACTGTGATTTATTAAAACATGTTCGTTGGCTCTTGGTCTTAGCACCATCTGTTAGAAACCTTCAGGCTATGAGAGCCAAGTGGAGGAAGAAACTAACGCTATGCAGGCTGAAGAGCAAAAGAAGAAAAATGAAGTAGTGGTCCAAGTAAACTCTAGCATGTGGGAGTCACAGCAGCAGGAATAGGAAATGCTAGAGGTCAGGACACTGGTACAAGATGTTGTCTACGCAGCTGCTCTCAAAAAACCTCACTGGTCTTCAGTAGATTCTGACTCAGGCTGATTCTGTCAGACAAGAGTAGAACTGCTCCATACTTTTCAGAGACTGTAAACTTTGTGGGAGCAGACAGCCTTATCTTTTTCCTACTGAGTGGCTGGTGGGTTTGAATCACTGAACTTTGAGGTTAGCAACCCAATGCTTAATCCACTGTGCCACCAGAACTCCATTTGCAGCTACCAGTGTCTTTTTTTTTTTTTTTTTTCAATGCTTTATTGTGAATTATGTGATAGCTTTCATGGGAGAACATTAGTTTTACATTCATCCTATCGTATATAGTTTCATTGCCATGGTTACAATCCCCTCCATGCATCATCAACCAACAAAAGGGTATAACACTACAAGCCTGCCCCCCCAGGCGTCAGCACACAGCCTCTCTCCCTCTCTGGATCTAAAGTCCCCAGCTGCTCCATCGCTACATGTCATCATCTCTGCCTCCATCTCAGGCATCACTGCTCCTCTGGGTAGGGTCCCACACTCCGCTCTTTCCCCTTGAGGGTCCCAGGGACCTCCGCTCTTAGAATGAAAAGTTAATCACTCCCCTCCTTGCTACAAAACGTCTACCTTTACATTTCCAACCCTTACAAGCAGTCCTGATAACAATTATTCACTATTGTATCACAAGAGACCCATCCGCATTTCATTTCATCAGCCCCGCCTAGGCCGATTGGATACTACTCAGTGGAGATTCTACCTTCCTCCACACCCTCTGAATCTAGCTTCTCTCTTGAAAGCTTGTAAGCCAGTCACTCCTTGCCTTTGTCTCTCCCCGACCCCCCATTTTGGGTAGCCAATGTCCAAGTTGCCCATCCCTGTCTACTCTGTGTGTGGAGGGGGTAGGAATGATCCTTGCTGTAAGCATTTGTTCCCCCGTTTGAGCTACTGCATCCACTACCAATATCTTTTATTCTGTTCTTTAAACTTGTCTCCTGTGTGGTACCCCATTTCAAGAGCCCTGGATTCCTAGCACTCTGCTAGCTACTGATTCTTCTAGGTTAGTAACCAGTGAACTTCGGGCCCATTCATGTGACTTAGGCCATGCCCTTTATGACCTTCATATTCTTTTTCCTGCTGATGTTATATCATCTGAGTTCTGGCTTGGATACTCAGTTGTTCCTAGATAGTGTAGTATGTTCTGTAGCCTCTGCTACATACAGAGCCCCTTCCCCATGCTAAGTCAGTGTTCAGCCAGACCACAGTTACATCTATCTATGTACAGGCTATACCAATCAGGAACCAAAGGTGGCAACCTTCCCAGGGTCCTACAAGCTTGTCATGACTACTCAGAATTACACATAGAATCTTCCCATTTTACATATAGTCAATACAGTTTCCATTTTTTATCTAATGTTTTTTAAATTTTCTATAAGGAGCTCTGGTAGCGTAGTGGTTACGCATCGGGCTGTGAACCACAAGGTCAGCAGTTCGAAACTACCAGCAGTTCCGCGGGAGAAAGATGAGGCGTTCTGCTTCCATAAAGATTTACAGCCTTGGAAACCCTGTGCAGGGTCACTATGAGTCGGAATCGACTCCACGGTACTTAACAACAACAACATATTAGAAGTACCTTGATGGCAAACTCTATATTTTGCACATTATTGGTATTTTCTATAAACTTGGAGTATGTGTTATAGCTGAAAAAATAGGCATTGCTTGATAGTACTATAAATCAGTGAAATAGAATGGATAATCCCTTACATTCATATTTTAATCCTATTTCCTATCTAATTCCTTTCTGATCCTACAAAATTCCTAATCTCTGAATAATTTATAGCAACCTAAATTATTCAGGGCATATGACACAAAGAACAGGTTTTATTTTGTTTTTTGATTCTTAAGCTAAGACAGAAGAGGTAATTTACTGTGCAAAAGTTATATTCAGCCACAGCTGAGAATAGAGACCAGAACTAGTTCAGAATGCCATGGGTCCAAGACAAAGGATCAGAATGTACTAAACTGACACAACAAGGTGGGTCTCAGGTGTTCACAAAGCCAGTACCATACAGTCAGAGATTTACAGTCTCAGAAAACTATGGTTCTATTCTGTTCTGTAGAATCAATCTAAGTCAGAATCCACTCAAGGTCACCGAGGTTTTTTGAGACTAGCTTCAAGCATTATGTTTTGCTCAAAAATGTGAGGTCCAAGTAGCCACAACTCTCCCCACCCCTTATAAAGAAGAAGAAGGAGGGAAAGATACCTACAAAAACTAAGCATTTTCACCAGAGAAACAAAACTATCAAAGACTGTTCAAATGACCATATCAGACTGAGCTTTAAAACAAATTCAATTTTAGCACATTTTGTCTACTGATTAGAAGAAAGTAGAGCTCATGAAGGCAACCAGATGAGCGGCAAGAAGAAAAAACAAAACACTTTTCTCTATATATCCAACTTTAATTATGTATTAAAGTTTTCAACCTTTCAATTTTCTTCCCTGCTGCAAAAGGAAGAAAAACTAATTTTTTATATGGGGACCAATGAAGTGTCAGGGTATTAGCAAGATAAAAGCCCTACTGTCTGCCATACAAGAAGATGAATCAATGACTCAAAACTAGCTCAGTCTTGTACTGGAATTGGCCAAAATGCTCATGCAAACTCTTTCAATGTGGGAAAAGTATGTCCAGGAACAGGGGGTGGTACACTTTTGCAAAAGCAGAACCTCATACATGCAACTTTGGCCTACTAAAAAACAGTGACAGACGATCCTGCTGTACATACTAAGCATGTACTTGTTCTTTTTCTGGAAGGACTTTTGAGGGTTGGGGCTACAACTGTGACAGCTTGTACACAGAAACTTGGAGTCTGCCAGTAACATCAGATGTTCCATCAACCAAACACTCACAATAAGAGAGAAGGAACAGCTGAAAGTTGCACTCCTATATGAAAATAAATGTAAATCACAACATCCTTAAAATAAACTTACTGTGCATTATCTAACCATTTTCTGTCTATACTGTAATATATATTACAGAATTATAAATCATGGTTATCCTGCTCCTAGGTGCCTAGTGTCATGGCACAGTGTGCCTCCCTGACTCTGGAATTGTGGGTATCATAAACTATTCAGGGCCTCCCTGACTCCCTTCTCTGGTACAACACCTAACTTATCATCCCACAAATTTGTTAGAACATACAAGTTCTAGCAAACCCAATAGGTCTTTTCAAACTAACATGTGCAACTGGTAACTCACTCATATTTTTTAGTAATAGAAACCCTGATTTGGAGTGAGGCACATGATTGCTTGAAATAAAAAGTAAACTTCCCAGCATTACTTTCAGCAGAGTGTGGTCAATACAATGAAAGCAGCAGTGTCATATTGTAACCTCTAGGAATTTTCTGCAAAAGACACTTGGAATATGCCCTGTCCCTTCCTCTCTTTCCTACTTCCTACTGACTGGAATCCAGGCCTGATGGATAAAGCCAAAGCAACAGTACACTACCATAGGGAGCACACTAAAGCTGCAGGAACACGGGAAAAAAAGGAGGCTGGGTCACTGATGACTGTGGTATTAACCAGGCTAGCCCTGGACTGACTCCTGATGGATATCTTCACATGGGAAAAAGTAAACTTAAAGTCACTGCTGTTTTGTATCAATTAGTAAAATAAAATGACCATTGTTACTATTTTCGGTATGTTGAGTAGGTTCAGACTTATATCGACCCTATATGCACAACAGAACAAAACACCGCCTGGTACTGTGTCTTCCTCACAATTGTTAGGCTTGAGCCCACTGCTGCTGCTGCTGCTCTGCCAATCCAGCTTGTTGGGGGTCTTCCTCTTTTTCACCGACTCTGCACTTTACCAAACATGATGTCCTTCTCCAGGGATGAGTCTCTCCTGGTAACATGTCCACAATCATTTTGTTATGGTTGTTGTTAAGTGCCGTCAAATCATTTTTGACCCATAGCGACCCTGTATAGGGTTTCCAAGGAGCAGCTGGTGAGCTTGAACCACCGACCTTGCAGTTCGAATGACTTTGTAGTCTGATACATTAGCCCACAGCCCCACACCAGGACTCCTAAAATCATATTGTTGCTGTTGTTATGTGCTGTGGAGTCGGTTCCGACTCATAGCGACCCTGTACAGCGTTTCCGAGGCTGTAAATCTTTACAGGAGCAGAAAGATTCCTCTTTCTCCCACAGAACAGCTGGTAGTTTCGAAATGCTGACCTTGCGGTTCACAGCCTGATTCGTAACCACTACGCTACCAGAGGATGCTAATCTAAATCAGGAGTCCTGGTGTGGCGCTTCAGGATACTGTGCTGGACTGTAAGGTCAGTTTGAGCATCAAGGTTGGTGGTTCAAAGCCACCAGCCACTCCTCGGAAACCCTATACAGGGTCACTCTGAGTCAGAACCGACTGAATGGCACTTATCAGTAGCAGCAGCAGTGTTAATCAAGGATTCCCGATTATGGCACTGTAGGATCAGTACTGGTCTGTAAACCATTAAGGCCAGCAGTTCAAATACACCAGCTGCTCCTTGGAAACCCTGTTCAGAAGCGACTCAATAGCATTTAACAGCAATCCTAAACAAGGAGTGCTGGTGGCACTGTAGAATAAGCACTGGAAAGTTCAAATCTACCATCTACTCATGAGAGAAAGATGAGGTTTTTCTGCACCCATAAAGATTTACAGCTTCAGAAATTCTATACAGAGTCACTAAGACTTGGAACGTAGCCAGACTCAACGGCACTTAACAACAATAATCCTACTCAAGGAATGAGTCCCTGGGCACCAGAAATGGTTAGATGCACAGATACTAACCAAAAAGCTGATGTTTCAAATCTACCCAGCAGTACCTTGGAAGAAAGAATTGGCAATATACTTCCAAAACGTCAATCTTTGAAAATACTACATTGTTGTTGTTGTGAAGTGCCGTTAAGTTGGTTCTGACACATAGCAACCCAGTATAGGGTTTTCGAGGAGCAGATGTTCTATTGTGACACACATGGGGTCACTACGATTCAGAATCACTTAAAAATAGCTGAAATGGGAAAATTATAATAAAGTGTTTTCCAAGAAATCTGCTATAAGGAGAAGTCTTCAAAATGGAGAATTTATAAGAAGAGAAATGAATAGATATTATGTACAGGACACAAAATAAAGAATTTGGTATAATCAAGCTAATATAACCGTAGTGCAAAGTTTCCCCATATCCATGTGCCCACCTCTCTTATATAAAACAGATCCCTAATTAGTGACTAGGTGAAAGACCACAAGGAATAAACACACAATTCTTTACCCTCCTTGAGCTAGCTGTGGCCCTGTCTTGGCTACGTTCTGATCAATGAGATCTCAGAAGTAACTGAATCACTTCTGGATCTAGGGAGTATCCTTTCTCCATTGTGGTTGGAACGTAGATATAATAACGAAACATCTTAAGGTCATATGAAGGAGAACAATTTAGGGATGGCACAGCAATATAACAGAGGAATCTGGGTTTCTGTCCCAGTTATTATTGCTCTGTAACAAGCCACCCCCACACTTAACAGTATAAAACCACTGTGTTACTATACTTACAAGTTCTGTGGGTCAGAAATCCAAGTAAAACACTAAAGGGGAAATTTGTCTCAATTTCATATGTCCAAGGCCTCAACTGACAATACTCAACTGCTGGGGAAGCTTGGCAACTAGATGCTAGAAGCATCTGGAAGGGTTTTCACTCAGATGTCTAGTGATTGCTACGAGTTATCAGCAGGACCTCAACACCCACATGTGGCCCATACATGGGGCCTGACTTTCTCATAGGTAATCGAACTTCTTATTCAGCAATTCAGGGCTTCAAAGGCTAGTGTCCCTCAGAACAAGACAGAAGCTGCATCCTCTTTCCTGACCTCAGTTCAAAAGTCATGCAGCATTACTAACCCACATTCTACTGAGTACTAGTTAGCCAGGTATCCAATCAGACACAAGGGGAGAAGGAACAGACAAACACCTTGCCACCTCTCAATGGGAAAAGATGCAGAGAAATTGGACACACATTTTAAAACCATCAGGGTCCTTGACCCTAAGCATCACACCAGCCCTGGCCAACTTCATGGAGCTGAATGTTCCTCAGAAGCCAGGATGGTGACACTTTGTCTCTCATACTTCATACATGTTATGAAGAGGAACCAGTCCCTGGAGCAGAACATCATGTTTGATAAAGGGGAAGGACAGCATGACAAAGGAAGATTGAAAATAACAAAAGCTAATGAGGGTGTGCAAAGACTGGGGCCCTTTTACACTGCTGATGGGACTGTAAACTGGTTCAACTACTGTGTAAAATGGTATGACACTTCCTCAGAAAGTTGGAAATAGAAATACTAAATGACCCAGCAATCCCTCTACTTGGTATATATCCACAAGAAATAAAAGCCAGGAAATGAGTAGATATATGCACAGCAATGTTCATTACACCACTATTCACTGTAGCAAAAGGATGAAGACAACCAAATGCCCATCAGTTGAAGAAGACATACAATGGAATACTATGCAACACTGAAGAATCATGAATCTGCGAAACACCTCATAACATGAATGAACCTGGAGGGCATTATGCCAAAAGATGTTAGTCAACCACAAACAAAACAAATATTACATGAAACCACTATTGTAAAAACTCAAGAAAAGGGTTTTCAGGCTAAAAGAAACATTCTTTGATGGTTACCAGTCAAAGGAGGGAAGGGAAATTGGAGTAACCGGAGACTATGGTCCTTGATCAGTTTTGGCCCAATCTTCAGTCCAAAATCCAAGTGTACCAAACAGTAGATAAGTATATAGGGGGGACAACAAGACTAGTAAAGCACGTTTACCATGGAACAGTCAATCATTCATAATCAAAAGGCCACATTTACCTAAAGACAAAGTTGAGAAGGAATGGGAAGGAGAGTGGACTACAAATGGGAACCACAGGGTACAAGCAGGATAACTTTTGTTATATGGATGGGATTACAATCACTGAGATAAAACAAAGGGTATAATTTGTTGAATGTAAAACTGATGATCTTGTCTGTAAGTCTTCATTCACTCAATTTACAATAAAAGTTTTTTAAAAAAAAAGAAAGGAAGTAAGATCTCCAGTGAGATGACTTGGACAGTTAACAATTGTGAGGATTGAGTAAGACCAGGACAGTGTTTCATTCTGATATGCATAGGTGTCACTATAACTCGGAACCTACTAGAGGGAGCCTATCAACAACAAAGAATTTCTACTTACTTGTTGTTGTTAAATACCATCAAGTAGGTTCCGACTCATAGCGACCCTGTATAGGGTTTCAAAGGAGCTGCTGGTGAGTTTGAACCGCCAACACTGTTGTTCAAACATACTTTGTTAGCTTATCCTACATCAGGGCTTCATTTTTTTTTTTTTGGGGGGGGGGGGGCTTTTTTTGAAGCATATAAAAGGATCACTGGTTCCTTCATGTTCCCTCCCAAACAAAAAAGAAAAACTTATAAGGCATAAAAATTTAATAAAGATCTCTAACAGTCTGAACATTTCTAAATAAACTCAAAATCACTTATCTAACTTTGAAATATATATCCATACAACAACAGATTAATAGCAAAATTTCCAACATAGAATTCTGAAAAACGACAGCTTTTGAGATAGAATAAGGTGAAATTCCAAATTCCACAACTACCTACCTGGATAACCTTAAGGAAGTTGCTAACCTCCCTGAGTCTTAGCTCACATAGTTTATAAAATGAAACGAACAAGAAATGCCAAGTAAATTCAAGTATTCACAATATCTGGCACAATACCTGGCACAGAGCAGATAATTCAATGTTCATCTGCCATTTGAGGACTAACTACTAACTCAATGACTGTTGCATACCATCTACAGATCATAAAATATCCAATCTTACATCCAAAAGCATGTGAAAAACTGAGTTATCGGTATTTTAACATAGAACATAATGCAATATTTACTTAAACAAAAGAAACACAGATTTTCGTTGACGGAATGGCACTATAATTAGACCATTTCTGAGCCACTGCTTCTGGCTGGTTGGCACAGATTATATTCCCAAGAGAAGACACACAGACTTGTTTTCTCTTTACTGTCTTTATGTGGAACTTGCGTCCACGAGTTAAAATCACAAAATGCTATGTCATCTGCAGATTGGCATGCTCCTTGTTTTCAAAGGCTCCAGAAAGATCTGCGTGAATCTTTCTATTTGTAACATTCAGCCACTGACAGTATACCCCGTTAAAACCATTGTCATTGAGTAGATTCCAACTGTTAGCAACTCTATGGGACAGAATAGAAATGTTCCACAGAGTTTCCAAGACTGTCAACCTTAAATTCCATTTTCCCAATAACTCTCTGAAGCCCCCTCATATTAATATATTTATGGACACTATAATTACAATTTTAATCTTTATTTATCTTGAAATAATTTTTTTATGAAAAGTTTTTGCAAAAATTATACAAAGTATTCCCACATATCCTTCATCTGTATTGTCCAAATGTTAAGACCCTTCTACAACATAATATTAGCAACCACTCCTCCTGTCTAAAATGATACAATAGAAATAAAAATAAACAAATAATAAATTATATATCTATAAATTACAACTTTACTGGTAGGAAGGGGGACTGGGGAGTTCACAAGGTCCTTAATGGCATTATACTATTTTAATGACTTCTCCCTAACTAATTACTAAATGGAAAACCTAATGGCACATTTAGATCTAATGCAGCTGTCTGATATTGATTGGAAGTTGGCATTCCAGTCTAGTGAATTAAATCTCTGCTGCCTAGAGGCAAGAACTGGGGGGAAAAATTTAATCTCAGATCGGCATATACTTGACAATGTTCTGCTGCTATTTATAAGGTTTCCACTTGGTAGCTATTGAGAAGTAGTCCACCTCTCCTTCCTAGTCTAACTTAGTTTGGAATTTCTGCTGAAACCTGTCCCTTATGGGTAACACTACTTACATTTAAAATACTAGTGGCATAGTTTGCACCATCACAGCGAAACACAAGCCACCACCAAACTGACAGACAAGCTAGAATTTTTCCAAATGCCATAAATGTCGCCAAATCCCAAATATGCAAATTGTACAGGTATAATAAAGTGGCTTCAAGTCCTGGCGATGAACATTAGAACTATTTTTATACCCTAAAAACACAGAGACCTGAGCTTTCCCTTGAAAGATTCATATAAGACTGGTGGTGGTTATGTGCCATGGAGTCAGTTCCGACTCATAGTGATCCTGTACAGGGTTTTCCAAGGCCGTAAATCTTTAAGGGAGCAGAAAGCCTCCTCTTTCTCCCATGAAACAGCTGGTAATTTTGAACTGCTGACCCTAAGGTTAGCAGCCCGATTCGTAACCACTATGCTACCAGAGCTCCTTGAGGTTAAGACTATGTAAGAAAAACATGCTTGGACTCTCTCAACTGTGCTAGAACTTCCTACTGACCACTCATGGACACTTTGTTTTCCCTGCCTTCAGTGTCTATCACAGTGTCTCTCCATTTAGGAGTCACCAAATAAATATTTGTTTGACAAACCTTGTAAAATATTTGACAACCACTTGTTGCTTACCGCCTTCTCTACCTCTATACACTGTTTGGTGGGAGGGAGGGAGTTTCTTCCTGATTTGTTTATTGTATTCATTTAACAAATACCTGTAGTAACACCCACTATATACTTTACATCAGGGAAAACAAACCTCTGAACTTAGCACTTTAAGAAGGAGTAGTTACAACCTTAGGGGTTAGGCATCCATGGCCATTTGTTCTCATTTTCTCCTTAATATTCCAGACATGTTCACTGAAGCATAACTTCATGACTCATCTTCTTGATCATTTTCCCAATGTTTCAAAGTGCTTGCTGTCTCTGCCTGGATCAAATCCAACAAGTCTTGTTTTTTCTATAAAATAAATTAATTAATATAGACAGAGACAGAGAGAAAAAGCTAAAGGGCTCACCTAGCAAAGTAACATTCACTTAAAAAATATTGGTCTAATCCTTCAAGGAACTCACCTACATCTTTTACTGTATAGAATACAAATAAATAAAATGTGCACTGGACTGCAAGATTAGTTTGAACCACAAGGTCGGCAGTTCAAGCTCACCAGCCGCTCCTTGGAAACCCTACACAGGGTCACTATGCGTCAGAACCAACTTGACAGCACTTAACAACAACAACAACAACAGCTCTAGTATAGAACTGCAAAATGTTTAGTGTTTTTTTTTTTTTACTCCAGTGTAGAGATTTTCCCTCTAATGAAATTTGAATATTATAAATTAATAAACAATTTCAATACAAATTGTATATACGATTAATATACAATTTCAATCTAACAACATTAAGAAAATTACTAAGAAGTTTCCAGTACATATTCACACACACAGAGTCCCAGATGCCTTGGGAAGACACACTAGGCTCTGATCTGACTGTTTCTATCCACACAGGAACGTTTGAAACTTCACTGCCCAGTTTTCCTGCACTCTCCAGTGGTTGACCTGAAAAATTCGAGTCACCAAAGAAGGAAAGCAACAAGCATATTTTCCCAGACTGTTTTCCTGGTCAAACTTTAATATCAAATAACATTTGCTATTCTGCTTGGCCAGTGGCCACTTCTTCAATCCCTTTTGGTTACCCTTCCCGTACTCTGTTTCCCATCTGCAAGCTGTTTGGCTCTCTAGGCTCCCTCTGCACTTACTGCCCAGGCTCCTGCAGGGGCACTTAGATCTGTTTACAAGGTGGTTCCCTCACTATTCACTGTACAACATGAGAGCAATGACCTTGTTTCACTATCTTTGTATCCCAAGCAACAAGCACACTGCCTAGCACATAGAAGTTTCTCAAATATTTATGGGAAGAAAGAAAATCAGGAAAGAAGGAAGTCAGGAAGGAATTAGGAAGGAAAGATGTTAGAAAGGAGAGAAGAAAAGCGACAAGCAAAAATGCACTAAATTGAGGGCCAAGAGACTGACACACGATTGCTTATTACTTAGCTAGCTATCTGAGCAGGGGTTAACTTACTCACTGGCCCAGTTTCTTCATGAGTAAGGGTAATGATCTCCATTCCATCTGACCTCTAAAATTCTAATATCCTATTGCCTTATATTAACACTCACCACATTTGTGAAAATCACCAGAGGAAACACCTATTTTCAATGAGATTTTCAAAATCCAACACTCACTCTCCTTTACTAGTCTCTGAAGATGTAATTTACCCCTAAGTTTATGTTTCAAAATATTTTTTAAGAGTTTTATACAGATATGGGCACTGGGAAGTAATCATTAGATCACCCAAATGTATCATAACATTTATAACCTAGCATTACAAGATACCACTGCAGGAGAAAATCAGGTAGAACTAGAGCCACTGACAATGAGAATCAACCATCTGGTATAAACAATATAGGAAACAAGGGAATATAAGCAGTCAGGACATAGTAATGCGCAGTTTACACAAAAGCGATTTCAGGTCTGAGTCTTGAAGCAGAAGTGGTGAGAGGTAGCAGAAACCAATTTCTGCTTAGAAAGGGGAGATACAAGTGTGGATGAATAATATGAAATAGGGCAGGGTAGACTCAAATGAAAATACAAGTGCCTGAAAGAAGCCCTCAAAGACTTAAATGAGATTTCAACTCTTGGTCCTTAATAACTTCCAGGAGGACACTTTCTATAATGACAACCTCCTATTCAACCTTCCAAAGGAGAATAAAATGAAATCTCTCCCTTCTAGGAAAAAAAAAAAAACAAAAACTGAGTTGCACATATTCTAAAATTTGGATTAAGGGGTTCACTGCATTTATTTGAATGCTTGTGGGTAAAGAGAATATGTGAACAAAGGTGTTTTTGTCCTACTCAGCTAGAAACACACACAACTTAGCATTCTTATACAACAATTTCATGTGACCCAAAGTCCAATCCATCCACACTTCCCATGAGACTTGAGTTGTTCCCTAAAAATTCATCAACTGAAGTATGGCTACACATCTTGAAGAAAACTTGCTTAAAACTTCAAGTCAAAAACAACTTTGACTTAGTATCATTTCTATGATAAAGCATGAAAACTATTTTCTTCAAAACGTAAATGGGTATAATTGCCTCATGTTTCATGAAATTTCCAAATATGCATATGACTGGGATTTATTAACAATGCACTGTCTCTTATAAAATTCATTCCAAACAATACTTATTGAGCAGTTTGTCGCTGTTGTTGTTGTTGTTAAGAGCTCTCAAGTCGATTCCAACCCATAGCAACCCTGTAGTACAAGGTTTCCAAGGAGCAGCTGGTGAGTTTGAACCACCGACCTTGCAGTTGAAACAGCTTTGCATTCTGGCACACTAACCCACAGTGCGACACCAGGACTCCACTGAGCAGTTTATTGTTGTTGTTAAATGACGTCAAGTCAATTCCGACCCACAGCGACCCTGTATAGGGTTTCCAAGGAGCAGCTGGTGAGCTTGAACCTCCAACCTTGCAGTTCAAAAGACTTTGAAGTCTGACGCATTAGCTCTGACATTGTTTAGCAAGATAAACAACAGCATTGCTATCTTTCTTAAAACTCTTAGTCTCTGCCTGTTTCAAACTCAACAGTCGACCCTCAGAAATAGAGGGTCACTATGAGTTGGAACCAACTCAATCGCATCTAACACTATTTAACCTCTCATCTCAGACACAGAAGGGCTTTATCTGCAATTGTTGCAGTATTTTTAGTAGTTCTGGTTATAGAGGAAAATGTTATTTCACTTAACCAAGAAACACAGTAGAGTAGGCAATTTCCTACCCAACACAAATAAGACTTTAAAAATACAAGTAAGCTTTCTTTTTTTTTTCCATTTAAACTTGGTTGATGCTCATTGTTGCTGTTGTTAAGTGCCACTGAGTCAGTTCTGACCCATAGCAGCCCTGTATAGGGTTTCCAAGGAGCAGCTGGTGAGCTTGAATCACCAAACTTGCAGTTGAAATGGCTTTTCAGTCTGGTGCATTAACCCACAGCACCACACATTAGCTGCTCATAAATAACACAGGAAGGAAAACCTATTATCACCACCACAAGCATCTGCAGCTTGTGAAAAAATCAATGAATTTTCTAAAACACTATCTTGGTTCAGTTTAGGGCGCTTGGTTTCGGGATCAGATATTAACATCAACAACTAATGATCTGTCAATTCATTCTTACATTCATTCATTTTTGAAAATTAGTGTTTACTGAAAAAATATTTATTGAAAACTTACTATGTTTTATGATCTGAAAATAGGGACAAACATAGGGTCTCTGATACATGAGCTAAATATACTTTCAAGCACATCTGAAAACACACAGTATAAGGCAAAAAAGATTTCACCAAAAGAGTAAACAGAGAACCCCCAAACTAGGAAAATATTTTTGGCAATGTTATGTCAGGAAACATTGTTCTCTAAAATATATAGAACACTTCAACACCTCAACAAAAAGAAGGCAAAATTGTCCAATTAAAAAATGGGCAGATGACATGATCAGATACTTCACCAAAAAAGACATTTAGGCAACCACTAAACATGAAGAAATGCTTATGTTCACTAGCCATTGTTGTTGTTGTGTAGTGCCATCGAGTCAATTCCTACCCATAATAACCCTGTGTAGGGTTTCTAAGGAACATCTGGTGAGCTTGAACCTCCGACCTTGCAGTTCAAACGACTTTGCAGTCTGACGCATTAGTCTACATTGCCACACCATTAGAGAGATGAAAATCACAGTAACAATGAGATATCATCTTATCCCAGCATTCATTGTTGTTGTTAGGTGCCATGGAGTTGGTACCAACTCATAATGACCCTATGCACAACAGAATGAAACACTGCCCGGTCCTGGGTCAGCCTCATTATTGTAGCCATGCTTGAGCCCATTGATGCTGCCACTTTGCCAATCCATCTCGCTGGGGGTCTTCCTCTTTTTCTCTGACCCTCCACCTTACCAAATATGATATCCTTCTCCAGCAACTGGGTCCCTCCTGACAATATGTCCGAAGTATGAGAGACAAAGTTTGGCCATCCTGGCCTCCAAGGAGCACTCTGGCTCTACTTCTTCCAACACAGATCTGTTGGTTCTTTTAGCAGCCCATTGTGCTTTCAATAGATTCCTCCAATACCACAATTCAAATGCATCAATTCATCTACGGTCTTCTTTATTCACTGTCCAGCTTTCTCATGCATATGAGGTTACTGAAAATACCATGGCTTGGGTCAGGTGCACCTTAGTCCTCAAACTGACATCTTTGCTCTTCAACACTTTAAAGAGTTCCTGTGCAGCAGATCTGCCCAATGTAACACGTTGTTTGATTTCTTGACTGCTGCTTCCATGAGTGTTGATAGTTGATCCAAGAAGAATGAAGTCCTTGACAACTTCAATTTTTTCTCCATTGATAAGAATGTTGTTTATTGGTCCAGTGGTGAAGACTTTTGGCAATGTTAAAAAAAAAAAAAACGAGAACAAATGATGGCAAGGGTGTGGAGAGACACTGCTGGTTGGACTGTAAAGCAGTGTAATCACTGGAAAACTGTATGAAGCTTCCTCAAAAAGTAGAAAATAGAAATACAGATTGACTCAGCAATCCCTCTACTTGATATATGTTGTTGTTGTTGTTGTTAAGTGCCTTCGAGTCGGTTCCGACCCATAGCGACCCTGTACAGGGTTTCCGAGGGTGTAAATCCTTACGGGAGTAGAAAGCCTCATCTTTCTCCCGCGGAGCAGCTGGTAGTTTCGAACTGCTGACCTTATGGTTCGCAGCCCGATTCGTAACCACTACGCTACCAGAGCTCCTTTACTTGATATATAGGCTCAATAAATACAAGCTGCATACCATGTTCATTGTAGCCCTATTCACAATAGCAAAAAGATGAATACAGCCTAAATGCCCATCAATGGAAGAATATATAAACAAACTGGTACACACAATAGAATACTATGCAATGCTGAAGTATAACAATGAATCTACAAAACACCTCACAATATAAATGAACTTGAAGGACATTGTTGATGCTGATGTTGTTATTGTTGTTAAGTGCCATTGAGTTGGTTCCCACCCATAGTGACCCTGGTGACCTTGAATCGCCATTATGGTGAGTTAAATCAGTCGAGCAGTCGAGCACAAAAGAGCAAATACTGTATGAGACCACTATTGTAAAAAGTTGGGAAAAAGCGGGAGCGGGGGGAGGGTCCTTGCTAAAATAAGCATTCTAAGACAGTTATCAGAAGTGGGAGGGAAGGGAAAATTATCTACTGGCTAGAGGGTACATACATGTTAACTCGGGTAAGAGGAAAGCAAGATACAAGAGGAAGGCTGGCATAGGAAAGATGGAGGTAGCGAGAGACACAGGGAGGAATATGAGTTAAAGTGAACAGAGGTAAATACTGTTCATTAATGGTACATGGAGGGGATTGAAATCATTGTAATGAAATGAAGTATATGATTTGTTGAATGTAAAACTGCTCTGTAAACCTTCATTCAATTCACAATAAAACATTTTTTTTTAAAAAAAAGGATACAAGAACTAAAATAAATTATAAAAAAAAATGTGTAAGGAAAAGAGTACATCTATAACAAAAACTAAGACTAAATAATTAACTTATCACCATTCCTTCCCTGCATCCCTCAGTCAAACCCCTACACATATAAGCTTACTCCATTGATAACTTTCTAGATAGTTGTATGATGATTTCATCAATGTCTGTCTCCACCTTCCCTACACCCCATATAAGACTCCTTAAGAGCAAATAAAGGAGTTTAGTGATACAACAGTAACCAGGCAACAATCATTTTAGTAAAGTACAGCTAAGTTAAATAAGTCACACAAGACACCAGTTCAAAAGTAACAGAGGCAAGATTTCAGTATCAGGTTTGTTTGAGTCCAAGTCCCCATGATCTTTGCATTACATCATAAAGTATGGCATTCTTTGTACTGCATGTTATCTTCTAGTTGTCAAAGGTAGCGATTCAATAAACATAACTTAAGTATTTAAGGTGATCCTTTATTCCTACTTTCAACACAAGTTGATAAATTAAAAATGAAAGAGTGTGGAGATGCCTTACTTTATTCATGTTAACACCCAGAGCTGGGGCTCAGATCCATCACAGGAAAAGCATAAGTCTGCCATGTTCAGCAAATTAACTAGAATGCTGCAAATTAATAGGGTTTGAAAAGATGATCCAGCATTTTTCCCAGCCTAGTGTTTGCTAATCTCTTGAAATGTGTATCTGACAGTAAAACATGCTGTCTTTAATAACATAAACAACAAAATAACCATCCATGAACATAAATTACCAAGTGTGATGGTGTAGGATCACCTTTGGACTGCTAACCACAAGGTTGGTGGTTCAAACCTACTAGCTACTACTTGGGAATCCTATACAGGGTCACTGTGAGTCAGAACTGACTCAATGGCACTTAACAACAACAAAGCAAGAGCCCTGATGTCATGATGGGTTATGTGTTGGGTTGTTAAATGCAGGGTCAGCAGTTCAATTCCACCAGCCACTCAGTGAGAGGAAGATGAAGCTTTCTGCTCCCACAGAGATTCACAGCCTCAGAAACCCTATATAGGGTTGCTATGAGTCAGAACCAGCTCAATGGCACACAACAACAACAACAAGGCAGTAGAGAAAAGAGAAAAGGAAGGATCTATTTATAAATGTGTTTCTTCTATATATAGCTTTAAAGCGACTACATTCCAGAATTTACTTTGCAAAAAACTTTGATCATACAATTATTTGGAGGTGTCTTAACAACATTCCTTTGAAATAATATAACTTGAGTTTCTTAAAAGAGAATGGAATCATAAACATTACCTTGGAAAAAATAGGATATTCCTTTAGAAATTCATAAATGATTTTACAGAGGGCCCCCAATTTAGGCTAATGCTAATCCTTACAGTGGTATGTGACTAAAATTGTTTGCAATGAGCAGTTGTCCAAGTAATATTCTGAATCTGTCTGTAATGTAATAGTTAAGGAATGTGGTGTCATTTAAGGAGACACTACAATTGCATGTATTAGAACAATAAACGTTTACTATAAAATTATTATTTCTAACATTTCCAAATGTATAAATAATCACCAAATAAGTACAAAAGTCATGTATCAAAATATTCGGGTACAAGTTGCATTACTGATTACCTATGGACAAAAAAGACTTCCATTTTCTTATCTTTAAAAAAAAATTAGAAATATCTATAAACTATTTGTCATGAATACAAATCACACATATATAAGATCAAAATCAATCCCAAGTACAGGACAAATCTGCATCAAACAGCAAGAATTATTAATATTTTTTGGATCAAAAACCCCTGCAAAAATCTGATAAGACCTATGAGCATTCTATCAAATGTACAAATATACACAAAATTTTACCTGTGAATTCTGGGAGTGCCTGAACCCTTTAACCTTAGCTTAAAAACTTCAAGTCTGGAGACTATAAAAAACTTTAAATCCCATTACAAGACTGCATTAAAGTGTCACTAGACATGTGCTCTGACTCACAAGACATCAGAACAGTGACTTACACATAAAATGTTAATATTCCCAATGAAAAAACTAAGAGAATGCCAGCATTATTAACAGAATGCACTCCAAAAGAGAAACTGCAATGGAAGTGGGGAAACGTAATACTACATTATGTGTGGTACAGACTATTCTTGGATTAAGCAATACCAAGACATATCAAACCTCAACTTCTATACGCAGGTCTATATCTAGGTTTTTAAAAATACAAATATCTCTTATAAGCACTTTATCACTTAATAATATTAAGTGTCAAACAAATCTCTAAATTTGACTATATAGTATTTTAGTCCATCACTCATCTGTCTATTTGCCATACATTGGCAGAGTGCTGGGATGATACCAGTAGGTGAAAAGGTTTTAGTGGAGCTTCCAGTCTAAGAAATACTAGAGGGACCTGGTGATGTATTCCAAAAAAAGAAATGACCTTTGAAAACCTTATGAGTAGCAGAAAAATCTGATATACTGCTAGAAGATGAGCCCCTCTGGTTGGAAGGCACTCAAAGTACACTTGAGGAAGAACTTCCCTTTCAAAGTAGAGTGGACCTTAACGGCATGGATGGAGTAAAGCTTCCAAGAACCTCCTTTGTTGATGTGGTATGACTCAAAGTGGGAAGAAACAGCTGCAAACATTAGTAATCAGAACATGGAATGTATGAAGTACCAGTCTAGGAAAATTGGATCTATAGAACATTAAAATGAAATGGAACACATAAAGATCATTATCACAGACACTAGTGAGCTGACATGAACTGGTATTTGCCAGTATGAATCTGACAGTCATATGATCCACTTTGCCAGGATCATATGACTGTCAGATTCATACTGAAAAGGGATAACATAACATACTGAAAAGGGATGGAGTCACAAATACTGCTAAAAAGAACATTTCAAGTTCTATCCTGAAGTACAATGCTCTCAGTAATAGGATAATATCCAATATGCCTACGAGGAAGACTAGTTAGTATGACTTTTATTCAGTATTACGTATGAATCACTAATGCCAAAGATGAAGACATTGAAGATTTTTACCAACTTCTTCAGTCAGAAACTGATCAAATCAAAATTATCAACGATACGCAGTGATAATTATTGCTGACTGGAATGCAAACGTTGGAAATGAAGAAGGTTCAGTAGTTGGAAAATGTGACTTTGAAGATCGCATGAAAGAATTTTGCAATGACCTACTGAAGTCCTGGTGTGCAGCTATGGGGTAAGCATTGGACCACAAGGTCAGTTTGAACTCAAGCTAATCAGCCATTCTTTGGAAACCCTTTACAGAGTTACTATAAATCAGGACCGACTAGATGGTTCTTAAAACAAAAACAATGGCTTATTAATTGTAAAACCTTTCTTTTATTCAGCAACATAAATGGCAACAATTGTCGTTGTTGTTGTCAGGTGCCATCGAGTCGGGATTGACTCATAGAGACCCCATGTACAGCAGAACGAAACAATGTCCAATCCTGGGCCAACCTCACTACCGCTGCCATACTCGATGCCATCAATGATGCCACCTGGCCGTTGGGGGTCTTCCTCTTTTTCTCTGACCCTCCATCTTACCACCCAGCATGACATCCTTTTCCAGCAACTGTTCCCTCCTGACAATATGTCCAAAGTATGAGAGACAAAACTTAGCTATCCTGGCCTCCAAGGAGCAGAGGACTCTGGCTACACTTCTTCCAAAACAGATCTATTGGTTCTTTTGGCAGTCCAT
>NW_006408537.1:8785560-8786723 GCF_000296735.1 Chrysochloris asiatica
GAAGTTCTTGACAACATCAATCTTTTCTCCGTTGATAAGAATGTTGTTTATTGGTCCAGTGGTGAGGATTTTTGTTTTCTTGACATTGAGATGCAATCTATACCGAAGGCTGTGTTCCTTGATCTTCATCAGTAAATGTTTCAAGTCCTCTTCACTTTCAGCAAGCAAGGTTGTGTATCATCTGCATATCGCAGGTTGTTAATGAGTCTTCCTCCAATCCTGATGCCATGCTTTTCTTCAGAGAATCCAGTTTCTCATATTATATGCTCAGCATACAGGTTGAATAAGTATGGTGAAAGTATGGCAACAATACAAGGGGACTATAAAGAGTTTGTGGATAAATGGAATAAAAGATATTGGAATTTTTCCATGAATTATTTTAGCTCCCTAGTATATGTGGACCTAACAAGATAGAATACACAGGCACCAAATCAACTACATCTGTGGAAAGACACAATGGAGAAGCTCAACATCAACAGTCAGAACAAGGACAAGGGCTGACCGAAGAATACACCACCAACTGCTCATTTGCAAATTCAAGTTGATGCTGAAGAAAATTAAGAGTCAAAGTGCGATCTTGAGTATGGTGGTGACTGTGTGCCATGGAGTCAGTTCCGACTCAACATAAAAAAAAAAACAAAAATCCTCACAACTGGACCAATAAGCAAAATTTTGTGAATCAGAGAAAAGACTGAAGTTGTTAAGCAATTCATTTCATTTGGATCCACAAACCCATGGAAGCAGCAGTCAAGAAATTAAAGTATTACATTGGGTAAATCTGCTGCAAAAGATCTCTTTACATTGTTTAAATGTAAAGATAATTCCTTGAGGAGGTGCACTAATCCAAGCCATGGTATTTTAAATCACCTCATATGCATGTGAAGGTTGGACGATGAATAAAGAATACTGAAGACAATTGGTACATTTGAATTATGGTGTTGGGGAAGAAAGCTCCTTAGAAGTGAGGATGGTGAGACTTTGTCTCACATACTTGGGACATGTTATTTGGACACAGTCAGTGAAAAAGAGGAAGGCGCTCAATGAGAGGAGTCCTGGTGTGGCACTGTGGGTTAATGCACCACACTGCAAAGCCGTTTGAACTGCAAGGTCGGCAGTTCAAGCTCACCAGCTGCTCCTTGGAAACCCTATACAGGGTCGCTATG
>NW_006408537.1:8788231-8806323 GCF_000296735.1 Chrysochloris asiatica
AGAATTGACTTGACAGCACTTCACAACAACAACAACTCAATGAGATAGACTGACACTGTGGCTACAACAATGAGCTCAAACACAAAACAACTGAGAGGATATGGAGCAAGACCATAGAGTTTCATTCAGTTGCAGGATCCTTGTGAGTCAGAACCAACTTGATGGCACCTACCAACAACAAACAGTTTAATGAAATGTTTGGAAATACAGTCAAATGTGTTAAAGTAAACATCTGAATCATTTCATGTGATAGAATCGGATAATACCAAAACAATAGTAAACAAATTCATAGTGTATTTATTAGATGAATCGTAGAACTAAGTTTTTTAAAGTGAGGTTTTTATTGTAATTACACTCCCCACACTGGAGACGCATGGGCTATAAACTGCTAGTCTAAACAGAAACTGCACTCTCCTTGAAGTCCATTATCTTCAGCTAACTTCTGGAACTAAAGCATGATTATTATCAAGAAAACCCTGATCAAATCATTCTGTTTCGGGATCTCAGTTTTGGAAAAGTATAAAATTAAGAAAATGAGCTGTTTGTGATCTTGAAAAATCTCTTAAATACTTTATTCTAAAATGTATTAATAATTAATAAGAGTAATACTAAAAGGAAATTTAATCCGGAAATCTAAAAAAAAAAAAGTAAATGTGAAAGAAAACCCAAAGTAAATAATGAGAGCCAGGTCAATTAGAGTTAAGAAACATTTTCACAGCGCACCTTTAAAGGGCATTATTTTCAAAGACAAGCTAGAGTCCTCAGAAAGGCTACTATAGCAAATACCTTGAGCCCTTAAAAGCCTCAAAAGGGGAGGGCATACCCAAGGGACAAAGGAGCTAACCCTAAAGCGCTCTCAATAGCCAAACCTAGAATAACTTGACAATAAAACACATAACACAATATTGTTGTTGTTATTGTTAGTGCCATCGAGTCAGTTCTGACCCATAGTGACCCACGAGGAGCAGCTGGTGAGCCTGAACCACCAACCCTGCAGTTCAAACATACTTTGTAGTCCAGCGCATTAACCCACAGTGCCACACCAGGATTCCATAACATGTTGTTGTTGTTGTTGTCAGGTGCCATCGAGTCGGAACCGACTCATAGCGACTCCATGCACAGCAGAACGAAACAATGTTCGATCCTGGGCCAACCTCACCACCGCTGCCACCCCCGAGTCCATCAATGATGCCACATGGCCGATCCATCTCGTTGGAGGTCTTCCTCTTTTTCTCTGACCCTCCACCCTACCCAGCATGACATCCTTCTCCAACGATTGTTTCCTCCGGACTACATGTCCAAAGTAGGAGAGACGAAGCTTAGCCATCCTGGCCTCCAAGGAGCACTCCGGCTGCACTTCTTCCAAAACAGATCTATTGGTTCTTTTGGCAGTCCATGGCACCCTCAGTATTCTCCTCCAACACCACAACTCAAAGGCATCAATTCTTCTACGATCCTCCTTATTCACTGTCCAGCTTTCGCATCCATATGAGGCTATTGAAAACACAATGGCCTGGGTCAGGCGCACCCTAGTCCTCAAGCTGACATCTCTGCTCTTCAATACTTTAAAAAGTTCCTGTGCAGCAGATTTGCCCATAACATAGTATACTGATATATAAACAATGTCTGAGAAAAGATGAATTTACAAAAGAATTCCAAATAATTTAAATACTTTTACCTCTCAAGTAGGTAAAAGTCACCTCCTGACCCATTGAGTGTGAGTTACACAACAGTGACCTGCTTCTAAAGAATATAGAAAAATGGGGGAAGGAAAAAATCTAGCAAATAGGACCTCAGCCAAGTATCAAGGTTAACATACTGATAACACATGTTGTAGCACATATTCCTGATATGATATGTTAGGAGTGGCACTTAACCTCTGTGGTTTTCCTCCCCAAAACACCTAACTCCAATCTAATGATGAGAAAAATATCAGACAAACACAAATTGAAGGCTGTTCTACAAAATCTCTGACCAGTACTTGTTAAAACTGTTTGTTGTTCTTGTTAAGTGCCTTTGTACAGCAGAACGAAACATTACCCAGCCCTGCACACTCCTCACAATTGTTGGTACACTTGAGTCTCCTGTCACTGCCACTGTGTCAATCCATCTCCTTGGGGTTGTCCTCTTTTTTTGCTGAACCTGCACTTTTATCATGCATGGTGTCCTTCTCCAGGAACTGATCCTTAATGATAACATATCCAAAATATGAAAGACAAAGTCCAACCATCCTTGTTTCTATAGGCTTCCTTATTTATTGTCCAACTTTCATATACATATGAAATACTGAAAAATGCCAGGGCTTGTTCAGGAGCACCTAAGTCCTCTAACTAACATGTTTGCTCTTAAACACTTTAAAGAAGTCTTTTGTGCAGCAGATTTGCCTAATGCAATATATCATTTGATTACTTGATGGCTGCTTCCATGTTTGAGAGTGGATCCAAGCAAAATGAAGTCCATAGATCTGATGTTATTGGTCCAGAAGTAAGGATTTTTGTTTACTTTACATTGTGATGCCACCCATACTGAAAGCTGTGATCTTTGATCTTCATCAGTATTTTAAGTCCTATTCACTTTCGGCAAGCAAAGTTGTGTCATCTACATCTACGTATCACAGGTTGTTAATGAGGCTTCCTTCAATGTTGATGTCACATTAAAGCTTCTCGGATTATTTGCTCAGCATACAGAATGAATAAGTATGGTGAAAGATTATAGCCCTGACACACACCTTTCCTGATTTTAAACCATTTAAAGATTAGAAAGTCTGACAAAGTGTTACAGAGCAAAGGAGACCAATGACATGTGACATCTAATGTGATATCCTGAATGGGATCCTGGAACAGAAAGGGGACATTGGTGAAAACCAGTAAAGCTGGAATCAATATGGAATTTAGCTAAAGGTAACATTGGTCCATTAGTTGTGACAAATGTACATACAATATAGTTAAACAATGGGGGAAACAGGATACTCTCTCTACTACCTTTGTGACTTTTCTATAAATGTAAAAAAAAAATTTTTTAATCATTTAATTATTTTAACAACTTCAAAGACAGTCAGGCACTTGAAATTTTTTTTCTGAGTGAGAAGGAGGATACTGGACTTTAGTGTTACAGTAAACTATACAGGGGAAAAAATTAAAACACACTTTTATTTGTTCTTGGTATTTTTTTCAAACCAAATTTCTCACATATTTATTAGTCAATCTCTTAATGCAGAAGCACAAAAACAAACACAGAAATTAGACATTTCCCAAAGCACGTTCAGTAGATCATAGAGAAGAACGTTTGATATGGTAGAATTCTGCTGCTACATGCCATCATGTTGGCTCCAATTCAGAGTGACTTTACATAGGGTGTTCAAAGCTGTAAATCTTTATAGGAGCAGAAAGCCTCATCTTTCTTCTGAGGAACCAGTGGTGGACTTGATCTGCTGACTTTGCCATTAGCTACCCAGTGCATAACCCACTATGCTACTGTTGTTGTTGTTGTTGTTATATGCCGTGGAGTCGGTTCCAACTCAGCGATCCTCTACAGGGTTTGCGAGGCTGTAAATCTTTATGGGAGCAGAAAGTCTCCTCTTTCTCCTGCAGAACAGCTAGTAGTTTTGAACTGCTGACTGTGAGGTTAGCAGCCCAATTCATAACCACTACGCTACCAGAGCTCCTTAGAGTTCCTTTTATAGTAGAATGCTAGTGAACTTCATGTGGTAAAATGCAACTGAACCTAGGTAAGTAGGTGTGCCATCACATGTGGAACTCAGATCCAGCTTGGTTCTTCTCCAATGTATTTGCTTGGAATTGTACCTGGTTTTCTTAATAGCTTTCATTCGAATCCATTGGGAAATGGATGATTCTGTTTTTGTTTCTTGGTCCGTAGGATGGCATACCAAGAATAGAAGACAGTCACATTCAACATGATGGCAGAGAAAGGGGAAGAGTACATTTTTTAAATCTGTTGCTCAATAAACCTAGATTGCCACATCCAGGAATTTTATTCTGAATAGCATTACAAAAGCTATTCAAAATTCTGCTTACAACCCACACTCAAATCAACTTGAAAGTCTTCTACATACCAGGGATGGAAATGACTTCTGGAGAGAAAGACAATGTGATGGCTTAATAGGAAATTTTTTACAATTATGGTAGTGGAATCCTTGTGCAAACAGTCTTTAGGAACCTCAACAGAAAAATTATGCTTTAAAAATAAATTAAAAATACATGCTGCTCTGGTAGCGTAGTGGTTACGAATCGGGCTGCGAACCTTAAGGTCAGCAGTTCGAAACTACCAGCTGTTCCGCGGGAGAAAGATGAGGCGTTCTCCTCCTGTAAAGATTTACAGTCTTGGAAACCCTGTGCAGGGTCGCTATGGGTCGGAAACGACTCGACGGCACTTAACAACAATAACAATCTTCATACAGAGACGAAAGCACTTGTTTCTATTGCTGATTGTTCTTTACGAGGCAGTGATTCCTGAAGCTGTTATTGTTGTTAAGCACCATCAGTCAGTTCCAACTCACAATGACCCTACTACAGGGTTTCCAAGAAGCAACTGGTGGGTTTGAATAGCTGACCTTGAGGTTCAAACCTACCTTCCAAACAAGTGTTTACCCTACTGTACTTGAATTAACCCTATGCAAATAACAGCTAGCATGTAAATAAATTCCAAAATATAAGCCATAAGGAAGTATAACATAGTTATAATTTAAGGATGGCTAGCAAATAGGAAGGCCTATTTTCTGCCTGAACTGAGCAAAATGAAATGAAATAGGTTAAGAGAAGAAATAAGACAGATAAGAGAAATGTGAAGATAAATGAAAGACCATAATATCACCTTTATCCCCAATAAAACCCAAAATAAGAGCACTATTTGTAACTACCAACAAGTACTACCACTTTTCTGTCAGTTTGTCATATTACGGTGGCTGCAATGCTAGAAGCTATGCCACCGTATTTTGGAATACCAGCAGGGGCAGCCTGAGTGAAAAAGTTTTAGCTGAGCTTCCAGACTAAAACTAAGGAGAAGGAAAAGCAGATTACTTCTAAATGTTTAGCCACTGAAAACCATACAAATAGCAGCAGAACACTGTCAGATACAGTGCTGGAAGGTAAGCACTTCAGGTTGGGAAGTAGTCAAAATGCAACTAGAGAAGAACCGCCTTCTCAAAGTAGAGCTGATCATAATGACATACTGGAGTAAGCTTTCAGGACCTTCATTTGCTGACGAGATACAAATCAAAATGAGGAGAAACTGCTGCAAACATCCATTAAAAATCAGGATATGAAATATACAAACTATGAATCTAGGAAAATTGGAAGTTGCCAGAGTGAAATGGAATGCATAAAGATCGATATCCTAGGCATTGGTGAGCTGGAATGGACTAGTATAGACAACTCTGAATCTGACAATCACATGGTTTACTAGGATGGGAATGACAAACTCAAGAGGAATGGTGTAGCATTCATCACCAAAAAGAATATTTCAAAGTCTATCTTAAAGTGCAATGCTGTGTGTAATAGGATAATACTCATTTGCTACAAACTAGACCAGTTAATATCACTATTATTCAAATACCATACCAACCACTAAAGCCAGTGGTGATGAAATTGATGAATTATATCAACTTCTTCAGTCTGAAATTGATCAAACATGCAATCAAGATATATTGATAATGACTGGTTATTGGAATGCAAAGGTTGGATGGAAACAAAGAGGAAGGTTCATTAGTTAGAAAATATGGCCTTGGTGATAAATATGATGCTAGAGATTGCATGATAGAATTTTGCAAAACCAATGACTTATGCATTGCAAATACCTTTTGTTGAACAACATAAAAGGTGACTGATTATACTCGTGGACCTCACCAAATGGAATACACAGAAACCAAATTGTCAACATCTAAGGAAATAGATGATGGGAAACCTCAATATCATCAGCCAAAACAAGGCCAGGGGCCGACTGGGGAGCAGACCACCAACTGCTCATATGCATATCCTACCTGAATTTAGAGACCATCTCAAGAGTTAATTTGATGCATTTAACACTAATAACTGAAAATCAAAAGAACTGTGGGATGGCATCAAGAATACCATATGGAAAGAAAGCAGAAAGTCATTAAAAAGACAGGGAAAAAAGAAGACCAAAATATATGGGAAAGTTGGACAATGAATAAGGGAGACTATAGAAGAACTGATGCATTTAAGTTATGATATTGAAGAATAATGAAAGTATCATGAACTATCAGCAGAACAAATAGATCTATATTGGAAGCAATATAGCCAGAATATTACTTGGAGGCAAGAATGGCAAGACTTCTACTTGTATACTTCAGACTTATTATCAGGAGAGAGACCGGCCCCTGGAGAAGGACATTAAGCTAAGTAAAATGAGGATCAGCGACATAGAGTAAGATCCCCAACAAGATGGACTCAAGTGTAGCAAAAGTTGTGAGGATGGGGCAGTATTTTGTTGTGTTGTGCACAGGGTTACTATGAGTCAGAGCCATAACAACAACAAACAAACAACAACATAGACAAGCCAGTGCTTTCCAAATACTGAGCCTCATATTTAAACAGATATGGATGGGTTGGCAAGAGTTGGAATCAACTAAACAGTAAGAGACTTTGTTTTGTTTTGTTATGCTTTGCTTTGCTTGTTTACCTTTAAGTCACAAACAGTGTATAGCCCTTGAGGGTGGAGTGGCCTGTGCCCTGTAAAACATATAGCCTGATATAACGAGCTAATCAAGATGGCTTGTTACTAAGAAGGAAAAAGTGAGTGACATATATTTCTCATTTCAGACTCACCACTCACTCCTTCTCTGAAAGGGCACATGAAGATCAGAAGGAGTCCCATCACAGAAGAAAAACATGGGGAATGTGAAAAATACACTTCCACCACCATCAACATGCATTTAGTTACATTAAGTTAACTGTTACAAGCCTGGTATTAGAATATGGAAACAAGTAATTTTTCCAAAAAATGTAAATATGCATACATCTTGGCACCATAATGCTATTGTTGCATATTTACTCTACAAATATTCGATAATGTTTTACAAATATAAGCACAAAGGCTGAATACTTCCAAAGAATTCTTCAATTCATATTGTCCTTTATGTCATCAATAAATATGAAATTAAGGAATGGGAACCTTTCATTCATTTTCTGTCTCTTTTGACCAACAGCATGAGTTAGGATACAAATAAAAGACGAATGTCTTGGATACAGCTGTGCGGAACTGAAGTAAGCATAGAACAAAAGAATAAACAATCCAGAACCAACTTTTCCTTTATTCTTGATTTTGTTCTTAACTTTGTCTTCTTATGCTTGATGACAGCCGAGCTGCTCCGGAATTCTTCATTTATATCCACACATCAATGTTACATTGTACAACACTTGTTGTTGTTAAATGCCATCGAGTCGGTTCCAACTCATAGCGACCCTGTACAAGGTTTCCAAGGCTGTAAATCTTTGCGGGAGCAGAAAGCCTCATCTTTCTCCGGAGGAGCAGCTGGTAGTTTCGAACTGCTGTCCCTAAGGTTCACAGCCCGATTTGTAACCACTACGCTACCAGAGCACTATTATTGTAAAAAAAAAAAAAAAAAAAAAAAGTTTTTCAAAAGTTTGTGAAAAAATGGAACTGAAAGGTAATGAAATTTCTTCCATTAACTTTTTGAAGGCCCTCATATTATAGCCAACTCCTTGAGGACGTCAAATTCCCTAATTTAGTTCCTGTCATACATGACATCTGTGGCTGGTAGATTCAATTTACTGACCTTATGTTCAGCAGTCCAATTGGTAGACTTTCTGCTCCCTTAAAGATTTACAGCAATGGAAACCCTATACAGGGTCACTATGAGTTGGAACTAACTTGATGGCACACGACAACAATACCCACACTATATACAAAACAGTCCTTCAAATAATATACATACACCAAAATCAGTTTCATTTGCTTTCAAGAAAAAGAGATTCACTCAGGCTATTGAAAATGGAGGAAAGGATAAAAAGATTTAGCAAAACCTCATCTGTGGTTGGTAGATTCAAATTACTAACCTTGCAGTTAGCAGCCCAGTTCATAGCCCACTACACTACCATGGCTTCTTTATATATGGAGCTGTTGTAAGTGACACTGAGTTGGTTCCTACTCACAGCAACCTTGTATAGGGTTTCCAGGAGCAGTTGGTGAACTTGAACAGCCAACCTGTGCTTCATAGCGACTTTGCAGTCCAGCATATTAACCCACAGCACCTCAATTAGGTAACCAGTTATTAGCGTCAGGTAGTGGTACAACATGCGATGATGTCTTCACGTTGTAATTTCTACTGGTTCAGTTAAAATAATAAATAGATGAGGCACAGGCAGACAGAAAATGGCCGAAGAGAGAAAGAAAATAGAAGGAGAAAGTTGGTAGCACAAATGCAACAAAATATTAGCAACCAATGGAAGTGAAGAATATATGAGGGTAAGTTGTTGTTGTTGTTAATGCCATCGAGTCAGTTCCAACCCATAGCGACCCTGTATAGGGTTTCCAGAGAGTGGCTGGTGAGCTTGAACTGCCGATGTTGCGATTCAAATGACCTTGCAGTCCAGCGCACTAACCTCGGCGCCACACCAGGACTCCATGAGGGTAAGTAAAAAAAGTATCACTGTTTTCCAAAAAATATTACTAAGTTCCAGTTTATTCCATGGAAAACAAGTTTAAACACCTCTCTGTGATCTGTGGACAGCTACAGATAAGTTCACTCAGTAGTACGTTTGTCTTAGTCTCGTTAGAAGGATGTCTGGTGGCATAGTGGGTTATATACACTGGACTACTACAACAAGGTCAGCTGTTCAAATCCACCATCATCTCCACAACAGAAACATGAGACAGTCTGCTCCCATAAAGATTTACAGTCTCAGAAAACCTAGGGAGCAGTTCAACTTTGCCCTGTAAGGTTACTATGAGTCAGAATCACTTCACTAGCCATAGGTATGGGGTACAGTCTCTTTAAGGTGCCTTCAATACCCTAGTAGAAATACTTTTGACTTGCCCTAGTACTATATGTCTCAGTTATGAATTAAAAGCAAAAACACTCATAGCCACAGAACTGATTCCAGTTTACAGTAGAACTACCCCACAGGGTTTCTAAGTTTGTAATCGTGACAAAAGCAGACTGTCACATCTTTCTGCTATCAAGTGGCTGGTGAGTTTGAACAGCCAAACTTTCCATTAGTAACTGACTTATTTACTACTGACTGCATCAGTGTGAATGCTGTTGTTGTTGTTGTTAAGTGCCATCGAGTTGATTCCAACCCATAGTGACCCTGTATAGGGTTTCCAAGGAGTAAGCTGGTAAGCTTGAACTATCTACCTTGCAGTTTAAACAACTTTGCAGTCTGACGCATTAGCCCACAGCACCACACCAGGACCAAGGATAATTTCCCTAGCAAAAATCACTTTACGGGAGCCTACCCAGGGAAGCAATGATGCCAGAGACAGAGGCAGAGACAATGACGCGGAGAGATGGAGCGGCTGGGGACTTTAGACCCAGCGAAGGAGAGGGGCTGTATGCTGATGACCAGGGGGCAGGCTTGTAGGGTATACCCTTTGGTTGGATGATGATGCATGGAGGGGATTGTAACCATGGCAATGAAATGATATACGATAGGATGAATGTAAAGCTTATGTTCTCCCATGTAAACTACCATATTATTCACAATAAAACATTGAAAAAAAAAACACTTCAACAAAATGTAGCATATAAGATTATAGTAATGATTTTTGTTTGGGCTTCGACGCCACTAGTTTTTCAAAACATACAGAACATAGTAGGATTCAACAACTGAGAAACATACCAAATACTGGCTCGTTCTGCTAGCTAGACTCTTAACAGGATCTGAAAACAAAGGCATCTTTTAGGAAGAAGCATGAGCTCATGGGAACGTACCAATTTATCTCATATAGCACATTGCCCTACTTTTTAGTAGCAAGACCTTTCCCTTGCTCTATGCACATAACACTATTGATATCCATGGGAGCCTGATGCAGGAAAGGAGGACCGTGTGGCCTCTAGTTAACGGAAAAATTTATGTCTGCCTTTGAATGTTGTTTGCTACCTGGATTCCAGCCAATCCAATATAAACATCACCATTCATTATGTACTGGATAATTACTTGTCTTCAGTGAATTCCAGTCTTTTGACAAGGTCAAAACTCAAAGTGAGAAGAGGAAAATTATTATAGACACTCCCCGGGGTTTGAATGAGATCCATTCTTAAAGTATGTCTGTAAGTAGAATTTGTAGGTAAGTTTGAATGGGTGCATATGGTCTTATTTAGCTGGAGTTTATAGCAGGGGTGGGGAACGTCCGGACGTTGGGCCATATAAGGGCTGAGAAGCACAGTTCCAGCCTTCATATTATAGCAGGCTAATTTTTATGTTGATAATTTTGTGAGCAGCAGAGCTGCTGGTAGTTTCGATCTGCTGACCCTGAGGTTCGCAGCCCAATTCGTAACAACTACGCTACCAGAGCTCCTTACAAAACCCGGTAAGTGGATATTATTTTGCATATTTTGCAAGTGAAAAAAATCCAGTGAATTATCCAGGATCACAGAGCTGGTGACTAGCAGAATCAGGATTATAAAACTCCTGTGCTCTTAAGACATTAACTACAAATCTGAGCAAAGATATTAATGGGTATCGGAAACAGCCTATCCCTTCAGATGTTACTTTAAAAATTTATGCTACAATTTTATTTACACTTTGCCCTGCTTTCCAGAAGAACCACCCTCCTGCTAATCTTTGTAAGAGTGGCACTCCAGCTAAATACACCTTCTGTGTTTAAGCCACTGCCAAATATAACAAAGAACAATCTTGCAGTGAACTGTCTGATTACAAATATCTTCTATTTAAGCTTACTACTGCCATTTTCTTTAGGAGCTCTGGTAGCGTAGTGGTTACGAATCGGGCTGCGAACCGCAAGATCAGCAGTTCAAAACTACCAGCTATTCCGTGGGAGAAAGATGAGGCTTTCTGCTCCCGTAAAGATTTACCGCCTCGGAAACCCTGTACAGGGTCACTATGAGTCGGAACCGACTCCACAGCACATAACAACTGCCATTTTCTTTGGTATGACTTTTAAAATGTTCACACAACCATTTTCCTCACAGGGGAAGAACTCCTTTTCAAAGAGAAGGTTCTGAGATGATGCCATTCCATCTCACATGGCCTTTAATATGAATCTTACAAGCAGACCAACATAGTCAGTAAGTTGACTCCTGTCCTAACAGCTCAGTGTGGTAACCTGGACCTTATGTTATTCCAAGATGCCACCCCTCTCCTCAGTTAAAGCTCTATGATGCAGTGCCATAGGAATTTCTGTGGTTTGTGGGGGAATCTGGACAGCACAGGCACAATTTCCTTTTAACTACTCTCCCAATGAGTTATGGTGCTAAACAAAGGCAGTTCCCCATCACATAAATGAAGGCAAAGAACAGAGGGTCAAAGGCCACAACTCTAATTCACTGAGTCTCCCAAAGTCCTAAATACCAAACAGATGAACAAATCCTGCCATTCATATTAATACAATTAACCTGTTTCCTTTTCTGCATGAATTTGAATATTTTCTTTCACTTACAGGTTTCATTTACAAAATCAAGCTCTCAAGATAGGCTATACTAATGTACAAATACTAAATAAGTACATAGAAAAAAATGTGCCAAGGGCGCTAACAACAATTACATTTGTACCTCAGGGACTGAATAGGTGATCATCAGAAAGAGCAATTGGACAATTGACAAATTCTAAAAACAATGTTATTTCAGGGACTTTGAAGTACAGCTCTGGAAAAAAGTGACATAAATTAAGTTAAATAAGAAATAGACAGTTTTTTTTAAAGGTAGTTTTATGATAGCTGTGGTCCAATTTATACAGAGATAAATGTTTGGTAACGCTAAAATTTCTCTCTGTATACTAATTAAGAAAGAGAGGCAAAAAAAGAAATGTCAAAACATATTGCTTGGTCAGAGGACATTCTCAATTTCCCAGGGTTTTAAAATATATCCTAATCTCATTTGATAATAAAAACTCTTTATTGTTGGCAGTAAATTTGGATGATTTAAAAAATCAGTGGATTCTTAAATTCCACTGCAATACTACATTTCTTGACAGACATATAAGAGGTAGTTGTTCTACCAGATGGAAGGTCTTGGGGGAGAGAGTGGGTAATAATCAAAGATAATTTCTAGGATTTTACAATTCAATTGTGAATAACTATCAGCAAGATTAATTACGATGATCCAACTGTAACTGTAGAAGATATGTAACTAAAAAGAGGGAGTAAGTAATCTTTTATTTCAGGAACAGAGGATGCCAGGGACATCAAGAAGGAAGTGCATGAATACAGCATGAGATCCTACCTAGCAAAACAGCAACAGCAGAGACAGTGGCTGTGTGCCTGCAGGCAGGAGGCTGGCTGGCAGAATGTGCCCTTTGGACATTTAAATGAATACATATTTTTTGTTTTGTAAGTGTAAATCCAATATTTTTGCCGTGTTCATTTGTGAAATAGAGGAAGAAGTGAGATAAATGTTGCAGGGAAGTGGTTGTAATTATTGATATGAAACAAGGTGTATAGTTTGCTGAAGGTATAACGGATGGTCTTGTTTGTAAACCTTCACAATAAAAACAAGTTTTAAAAAATGAAAGGACATGAGGCAATGTTCTAATGGCACGTGGAAGTACGTCCTTTAAATACATTTCCACAGAGGAGCTGAACATAATTGTATTAAACCAAACTTTGATGCTCAGCAAATATTGTCAGAGCAGCCTTTTATTCTGGTGATAATAATTATCACCCATTGCTTTTTATTATTAGGAGTCATTGAGTCAGTTCCAATTCATAAAGACCCTATGTAAAATAGAAGGACAGCCATCCTACACTTGTTATGCGTAAGACCATTGTTGATGCCACTGTGTCAATCCATCTCACTGAAAGCTCTCCTCTTTGGGGATGATTCTCTACTAAGCATCCCTTACTAATAAGAAATCTTTTTTTTCCCATGACAAGTTTATAAAAAGTTGCATCAGCAACTTCTGCTACTATATTTTTTAAGGTGAAAATTGAATTTTGGTTTCTACTTTATTGTTCCCATTGTTTTCTTTTTTAGCCCCTTGTAGAATTATTTTTCGAACTTATTTTATGTTAACAACTTTTTTTCCAAGTGTGACAGTCCCAAATAAATGTCTATTTTGTCATCATGTTTCACTGACATTGCATAGGCTGCTGTAAGATTTATGGAACCTAATCTATCATTTCAAGTTGAAACTGCTTAACTTACATTGAATTTAGCTTTCAAAATTAAAATTATATTGATTCCTTTGAATTCTGGACTCACCAAATTTCTTTTGAATATAAAAATATGGGATTTAGACTATATAAGCACTTTCCATATTTTAAATTGCTTTAATTTTAAATGTTTAAATATACACTTATTTCTAAAATGAAAGTTTTCAAACTTTTTATTGTGGTTTGGGTGAAATTTTACAAAGCAATTTGGTTTTCCATTCAACAATTTATATAAAATTTGTCTCATGACACTGATTGTAATCCCCACAATGTAACCGCTCTTCCCACTTGTTTGCAGTATTTCTCAGGTTCCATTCATCCTTCTTTCCTGTTTCTTCATGTATTCTGAGCTTTACTTTTGGGCAAATGATGCCCTCTGGTCTCTTATGGTTGACTGTTCTCAGTACGTTCCTCCCTAGTGTTACTGTTGACTTTTTAGTTACAGTAAATTGCTTGGCTGAAACTTGATTCCAGAGAGTGGATTTAGTTCCAGGCTTTAAGGGTGCCTAAGGGCCACAGCCTCAGATTATTTTCTAAGTCTTTAAAACAAATGACAAACAATTGAGAAATTTCTTATACTAACAATATGTATGTCATAAATCATGTGCATTATACACTTTCTAAGGAAACTGAATTATCTAGGATGAGGAAACAAATGAAGAGCCAAGAGTTTTGATTTCCTATGTGGCTGTTAGCAAATCAAATACCTTCCTTAAGACTCAGTTTGTTTATGTGGAAACAAGGTAAAACACAGGGTCTTTGGAAAATCATATTTAATATTTGAAGATAAAGTTTCCATGTTATTTTTTTTAAATAACTGGACTTAATGTTAACTGCCATTTGAAAATAGTATCACCATGGAGTCAAAAGACTATCCTCGGAGGTCTTATAATACAGCAAGCTGATTTATACAACATACAGTGAAAAACAGCAAAAGCCAGACCTGTGTTAGGCAGAAATCCATCAGAAAGGAAAATTCAAATTTTTTCATTAAATAGAGAACTACAGAAAAGTAATCAGTCTGTATCCTGTCAAAGGCAGAAAACTTTTGGGACCAGGAGAAAAACAAAATCTTTCAGCTCTCATGGGTTTTAATATAAACTGACTTTTCTACTACAAAGCTCACAGCTTCAATTTTTCTTTAATATAAAATAAAAAGTTTTATCCTTTTTCCACCAACCTGGCCATAAAGGAGGCAAAATTCACAAATATATATCATCCTGTGAAAACATTCACAATATGCTATATTAATAAACTTACTGTATAACCTACAAGTTATCCAGTGGAAGCTAAGGTGATTGTGAGACCTCATTAAAACTCCAAAACAAACAGATAAGGGGAAGAGGTCGGTGGTGAAAAAAGTACACTTCAAAGTTTTCCAACAAAAGCAGAAAGAGCAGGATTAGAAAATCTAAAAAGACTGGACTGAATGCAAAAGAAGGCTAATCAATGGTATTAGCATAATCAGAAGAAAGAATGCATGAACAGCTGTGAAATGGTCAGTGTGGTGTAGAGAAAAGAGAAATCTAAGGGTAAGGCTTTGGCATTGTTCATCAGCCATGCAGACAAAAAAGGGAGCCCTGAGCAGCTGCTACAATCCCCCTGGTTGCTGGGCAAGAATAACTACTTGGCAGAGATGGCTGTACCAGCCTGTCATTATTTGATGATGACAATGATAATGATGATATGTTGTTGTTGTCAGCTGCCATCAAGTCGGAACCGACTCATAGCGACCCCATGCACAGCAGAACGAAACAATGTCCGATCCTGGGCCAACCTCACTACCGCCACTACACTTGAGTCCATCAATGATGCCACCTGGCCAATCCATCTCATTAGGGGTCTTCCTCTTTTTCTCTGACCCTCCACCCTACCCAGCATGACATCCTTCTTCAGCGACTGTTTCCTCCGGACAATATGTCCAAAGTATGAGAGACGAAGCCTAGCCATCTTGGCCTCCAAGGAGCACTCTGGCTGCACTTCTTCCAAAACAGATCTATTGGTTCTTTTGGCAGTCCATGGCACCTTCAGTATTCTCCTCCAACACCACAACTCAAAGGCATCAATTCTTCTACGATCTTCCTTATTCACTGTCCAGCTTTCGCATCCATATAAGGCTATTGAAAACACCATGGCCTGGGTCAGGCGCACCTTAGTCCTCAAGCTGACATCTCTGCTCTTCAGTACTTTAAAAAGTTCCTGTGCAGCAGATTTGCCCAATGCAATACATCGTCTGATCTCTTGACTGCTGCTTCCGCAAGTGTTGATAGTTGATCCAAGAAGAATGAAGTCCTTGACAACTTCCATCTTTTCTCCATTGATAAGAATGTTGTTTATTGGTCCAGTGGTGAGGATTTTTGTTTTCTTGACATTGAGATGTAATCCATATCGAATGATGATATAGATAACCCAAAACCAAACTCACTGCTACGGAAACAATTCCAATTCATAGTGAACCTGTAGGACAGAGTAGAACTTCTCCATAGGGTTTCCCAGGCTGTAAATCTTTATGAAAGTGGACTGCCTCATCTTTCTTTTGAGAACAACAGGTGGGTTCCAACCACCAACTTTACATTCAACAACCCACTGCATCATCAGGGTCCTTGGTAAAGACAAATGACTTTTGCTATGTACTTAACTCTTTACCAGGCACAATATTAGGCCCTTTGTATACATTAGTTCATTGAACCCTCACAAAAACCCATTTTATAAATGGACAAACTAAGGATAAGGAGCTCTGATGGCACTGTGGGTTAAGCGTTAAGGTGCCAACTGCAAGATCAGAGGTTCACACCCACCAGTTACTGCAAGAGAGAAAGACGAGCTGTCTACTCCCATAAGGATTTACAGTCTTGGAAACCTCTATGAGTTGCTAGGAGTAGGAACTGACTCAGTGCTAGAGGGTTTGGTTTGTTTGTTTTTTTAAACTGAGTCTCTTTGAAAAAAGCTAAACAACTAGCCAAAAGTCACTTATGTAGTAAGTGGCAGAAACATAATTTGAAACCATATCTGAGTCCAAATCTATGTTCTACTAAATCATTACTGTACTGCTTAATCACAAGGTTGGTGGTTGAAACCCACCAGTTTCTCCTCAGAAACACTGTACAGGGTCACTATGAGTTGGAACATACTAGATAGCACATAACAACAGCAGCAATCTTTAAAATAGAGCCTCTGTATGACACTGTAATATAAATACTACATTACAAGGTTGGCAGTTCAAACTCCCAGCCACTCTCAGAAACCCCATACAAGGTCGCTATGAGTCGGACACGACACGATGGCACACAACAGCAACAACAAAACTATTAAGATAACAAACTAATCAATAAAATAACAAAATTAATATACGTATTTTTGAGATAAATTAAAGGAGGCTTAGCTAAATACTATGTTTACCGAACAGGAAACTCAATATGAGGGTAAATCAAAAAGTATTACAAGTAGAGTTCCAGTTCATACACTTTGTTGTTGTTGTTGTTAGGTGCCATCGAGTCGGTTATGAGACAACTTCATAGTGACCTTAGCACAACACAATGAAACACAACCCAGTCCTGCGCCATCCTGACAATTGTTGCTATGCTTGAGCTCATTGTTGCTGCCACTGAGCCAATCCATCTCATTGGGACTCTTCCTCTTTTCCACTGACCCTCCCCTTTACCAAGCATTTTGTTCTACTCCAAGGACTGATCCCTCCTGATAACACATTCAAAGTATGACAGACAAATTCTCGCCATCCTTGCTTCTAAGGAGCTTTCTGACTATACTTCTTCTAGCACAAACTGGTTTGTTCTTCTGGCAGTGCATGGTACTTTCAATAGACAATATTCAACAGGCTTCCTTACTTACTGTTCATCTTTCACATGCATATGAGATGACTGAAAATGCCATAGCTTCAGTAAGGTACACCTTAGTCCTCAAACTGACATCTTTGCTCCTCAACACTTTCAAGAGGTCTTGTGCAACAGATTTGCCTAATGCAATACATCATCTAATTACTTGATTGCTTCTTCCATGAGTGCTGATTGTGGATCCAAATAAAATGAAGTCTTTGGCAACTTCAATCTTTTCTCCATTCATCATGATGTCACTTATTGGTACAGTTGTGAGAATTTTTGTTTTCATTGAGATGTAATCCATACTGAAGGCTAAGTCTTTGATCTTCATTAGTAAGTATTTTAAGTCCTCTTTGATTCCAGCAAGCAAGATTATATCATCTGCATATCTAATGTTGTTAAGAAGTCTTCCTCTACTCCTGACGCCATGTTCTTCTCCATATAATCCAGCTCAGCATACAGACTGAGTAAATATAATGAAAGAATACAACCCTGGCACATACCTTTCATGATTTTAAACTATTCATTATCCCCTTATTCTGTCCTATTGTCTCTTGGTCTAAGTTCCTCATGGGCACAATTAAGTGTTCTGAACAAATCTGTAGCCCTCACAGTACCTTATTTCAAACTTAAAGCTATAATCATCAAAGTGGTGTGGTACACAGTAGGTAGGTACAGGGGGGAGAACAACACTAGTAATATATGTTCACTCAGAACAGAAAACCATTCAAAATCAAAACAGCAATATTTACCTACGGAAAAAGTTCAGAAGGGTTGGGAAGGAGAATGTAATGGAAACAAGAATCACAAAGAGGAAGTAGGATGTTACATGGAAGGGATTGTGTTCATTGAAATGGAACAAAGTGTATGATTTGTTGAATGTAAAATTGATGGTCTGCTCTGTAAACCTTCACTCAATTCATAGTA
>NW_006408537.1:8806863-8808155 GCF_000296735.1 Chrysochloris asiatica
GCCTGAAGCAGGTCTCAGAGCAAGCTCTTATGCCTGAAGCGGCGATTCTTGCTCTGAGCCCTACTCTCAGCCGTCCACTTTCATTCTCACAGTAAGAAGTTTAAAAAAGGAAAGAGTGAGATGGTGTGACATAAAATGACATTAAAAAAAACAAAAAACCACACATAAGTCAATGAAAGAGACTAGAGTCCAGATACATAGACGGTCAAATGACTCTCAACCAAGATGCCAAAGGCAGTCCAATGGGAATAGGACAGTCTTTTCAACAAATGATGTCAACAACTGAATGTCCATATGCATCTTGTTGCTGTTGTTAACGGCCGTTGAGTCAATTCCGACCTATAGCGACCCTGTATAGGGTTTCCAAGGAGCAGCTGGTGAGCTTGAACTGCCAACCTTTCAGTTCAAATGGCTTTGCAGTCTGGCTCATTAACTCACAGCGCCACACCAGGAGTCCCATAAGCACCTAGTATATATTAATTCAAAATGTTTCATAAATATGGCATGAAAAGCATGAACCACAAAGAAAAAAATCATGAATTAGATTCTTCAAAATTAAAAATGTTAGCTCTTCATAATGATCCATGTAACTTTAACTACCATGGGGAGAATGTACTCGCATTTCAGCACAAATGTTCAATCCATTTGGCTGCTGTATTCTTTTCAATGAATATTAATAAACTGCCATTCTAGTTTATCTACTGTTGTTGTTAAGTGCCATCGAATCATTTCCAACTCATAGCAACACTATACAGGGTTTCCAAGGAGCAGTTGATGGGTTTGAATTGCCAACCTTGTGGCTCACAGTCCAGTGCTGATCCTACAGCACCACACAAGGACTCCAGCTTTCTCACTAATTGTTGAAATTTTGTTTACCTGGAAAGGGTCAATCTCCCTGAGTGAGGTGAGCTAACAAAACTCAGTTTCTCCAAGGCAATACTAATAATCAGACCCAGAGCTATGATGACTTCATCCAAACAACACCCCAATGACTTCCATGCCACCTACCCAGTCCCTAGCAAAGTCTCTATCACTCTACATATTCTTTAATGGCAACAAAAGCACTTCCTAAACCCCGTATACTATTCAGGAAATCCACTGAAATTTCCCACACTGATTTTTTTTTTCAAAGATACAAAAAGTTTACTTCAACCTGTTGTAATAGTTAATGTTTGCTAGTGGATTCTCTGAAATACAACCTTGATCGCTGAAAGTGAAGAGGACTTGAAATATTTACTTATGAAGATTAAAGAGCACAGCCTTCGATATGGATTGCATCTCAATGTCAAGAA
>NW_006408537.1:8808715-8819123 GCF_000296735.1 Chrysochloris asiatica
TGGTGAGGTTGGCCCAAGATCGAGCATTGTTTCGTTCTGCTGTGCATGGAGTCGCTATGAGTCGGTTCCGACTCAATGGCACCTGACAACAACAACAGTGGATTCTCCAGCAGGTAATCTGAGAATAAAAGGTCTCAGAGACATAAATTGTTTCAAATAAACATTTCTTTAAAAAATGTATAGTGAAAAATTAACAAAACCTTACTACGTGGCTACAGTGGTCAAAACAGCCTGGTACTGGTACAATGAAAGATACAAAGATCAATGGAACAGAATCGAGAATCCAGAAATTAACTCATCCACAAACAGCCAACTGATCTTTGGCAAAGGGCCAAAGTACATGAATGGGGAAGACATAGTCTCTTCAACAGATGGTGCTGGCAGCCCTGGAAATTGATATGCAAAAGACTGAAACAAGACCTTTACCACAAGTCATATGCAAAAAACAACTTAGCATGGATTAAAGACCTAAATGTGAATCCCAGAATAATAAAGGTCATCAATGAAAAAATAGGGACAAATTTAAGCGTTCTAATACAGGGCTCATGGAAGCAGCAGTCATGAAAACAAACAACGTATTGCATCAGGCAAATCTACAGTACAAGACCTTTATAAAGTATTAAAGAGTACAGATGTCAGTTTGAAGACTAAGATGAGCCTGACCCAAGCCATGGTATTTTCAATAGCCTCATATGCATGTGAAAGCTGGACAGTGAATAAGAAAGACCATAAAAATAATGGATGCATTTGAGATATGGTATTGGAGGAGAATATTGAAAGTGCCATGGGCTGCCAAAAGAGCAAACAGATCTGTGTTGGAAGAAGTGCAGCCAGAGTGTTCCTTGGAGGCCAAGATGGCTAAACTTTGTCTCTCATTCTTCGGACATATTGTCACGAGGGACAAGTCGCTGGAGAAGGATATCATGTTTGGTAAAGTGGCAGGTCAGAGAAAAAGAAGAAGACCCCCAGCACAATGGACTGGCAAGTGGCAGCAGCATTAATGGGTCAAGCGGGGCAACAATTGTGAGGCTGGCTTAGTATCAGGCAGTGTTTCATTCTGTTGTGCACAGGGTTGCTATGAGTTGGTACCGACTTAATGGGACCTAACAACAACAACAAATACAAGGCACACACAGACAACCAAACACTGTGAAAATTACACAAAAGAAGACAAAATAGATGATTGGGACATTCTAAAAATTAGAAACTTATGTTCAACAAAGGATTTGACCAAAAGAGTAAAAAGGGAGACCACAGAATGGGAAAAAATATTTTTCAATGACATATCAAACAAGGGACTAATTTCTAAAATCTATAGGATACTACAATACTTCTACAAGAAAAAGACAAATAACCCAATTTAAAAAATGGGCACAGGACATGAACAGACACTTCACCAAGGAAGACATTCAGGCACTCAATAAGCATACGAAGAAATGGATCATTAGCCATTAAAGAAATGCAAATCAAAACAACAATGAGATATCATTTCACACCAGCAATAACAGTGAAGTGCAAAAAAGCAGAGGACAATAAATGCTGGTGAGGATGTGGAGAGACTGGAATACTCCTACATTGCTGGTGGGAATGTAAAATGATCCAACCACTCCGGAAAACAGTATGGCACTTCCTCAGAAAGTTGGAAATAGAAATAACCTTATGATCTAGTGATTCCTCTACTTGGTATATATCCAGAAGAAATATGAGCCATAACATGAGTAGATATATGCACACCAATGTTCATAGCAGCACTATTCACAATAGCAAAAAGATGGAGACAGCCTAAGTGCACATCAATGGACAATTGGATAAACAAACTTTGGTACATACAAACAATGGAATATTATGCTACCTTGAAGAATAACAAGGAAGCTGCAACCCACCATATAACATGGATGAACTTTGAGGACATTATGCTGAGTGAAATTAGTCAGTCACAAAAGGACAAATATTGCATAAGGGCATTATTGTAAATGCTTAAGAAAAGATACACATACTAAAAGGGAAAAAAAAATCTCTGTTACTGGTCTTGGGGGATGGTGGTGGGGTTTCAGGGTGTGGAGAGAGGGGATGGTAGAGCACAGGGTAGTGGGTAGACACATCATAGTTTGGGTGTTGGGGAGGGTAATACATGAAAAGGGGGAGGGGTAGAAAAACAAGGTAGATAGGAGAATGCTGAGGCAGATCTGCATGGGCTAAATGGGACAGAGGTAAATAGTGGTGTATGCTCACCCTTGGAACAACGGGGCTCTGTGATCCAGGGATCAAGGCATAGTCTAAATGGGTAAAAGATGGGAAATAATGTTAAGATGCTTGGCTGTCTTATGATATTGGTTTCCCTTGCCTACTATTGTAAAATAGACACTTGAGCGGGATAGAAAGGAATGTCAGGAAACATGATTACAGAAAGCTTGTAAGCCTATCTTCAGCCTATAAGTGATTGGAATACCTAAAAGGGGTTCCAGAACTTGCCCAAAGAAACAGGCTTCTTGCAGGCCTTTGCAGTGTATAGGACCTTAGGTGGAATCCTGAGCCCCATCCAGATCCCTGTGAGGTGGGCCATTCCCACTAGAAAGGACAAGCAAACCAGACTGGAACAGTTAGAGCAACAGAATACACATCTCCAAAAAAAGATCATCAAGAAAAATCCAAAACTAAAATGGCAGTATGATTGGCTACTACAAGAACAAGCAAATTGTTCGCCAGGGAACCATCAAGACAAGCAATCAAGTCCCTTTCAGGACAAACCCCCCTCCAAGACTGAAACTCAAAGGGAACACAAGAGCAGGCACTTAAGCTTGCTGGCGACCATTCTGATCTACTGGTGAGTGGAAGAGGGGGAAAGGCAGCAATAAAGAAATGGGCTGAGTTCAACCATGGTCCAGAGACTCCTGTTGACCTGGAGATGAGAGAGAGAGAAGAGGAAGGGTTGGTTTGCCCAAAGTGTCGTGAGACCTGGGGACTCCTGAGCCCATGGAAGGACATAGCCACAGAGGGATAGAGCTTAGAGTGAAGCATCCAGCTTCACTGAAGTAAGGGGAGATGCACAAGAACGCCCAAACTTACAGATAGCCTCAATAGCTTGATAATCAGAACTCGATTAGAGGAAGATTAAAAAAAATTATTTTTGATAAAGGAAATGAGTGTAAATTGCTACAACTTGATGATCTTGACCTATACTTATGGACTCAGTAGTTCAAAACACCAACTGAGAGGGTATTTTCAATCCTATCCCCTCTGTATACAGGGTAGATAGGGACGGGAAACTTAGACATTGGTTACCTAAAACAAGGAGGTTATAAAGGCATGAAGTGACTGGCTTACAAGCTATCAAGAGGGAGTTTAGTTTAAGAGTATGTGGGGGAAGGCAAAGTCCCCACTAAACAGCTTTCATCTTGTCTAGATGGGTCTGGTGAAAAGAGATGGGGATAAAATTCTTATGATTCAACAGTGAGTAACTGTTATCATGACTAACTGCAACTGTCACAACTGTAAAAGTAGAAGTTTTGTAACAAAAATGGGGGGGTAGTTAATCTTATGGTACAGAAACAGAGAACCATAAAACCATCAGGGGAGAAAGGCACAAGCAGAGTGCAGGACACTATCCAGAGAATCAAAGACACCAGAGACAGAGACAGAGACAGAGATGAGGACATGGAGAGAGGGAGCAGCTGAGGACTCTGGAAAGATAGGGACTGAGTAGGGGTGGCCAGGAGGCAGGCTTGCAGAATGTGCCCTTTGGTTGTTTAAATTATTATATGTTCCTGAATGTTTCTGTGTACATCCTCCCTCCCCCCAAAAAAAACAAAAAAACACAAAGGGAATGAAAGCAAATACTGTTGAATGATGATACAAGGAGGATATTGTAATCATTGCAATGAAATGATACTGTAAAGCTGATGTTCTCCCATGTAAACTATGACTCAGTTCTCAATAAAAACTTAAAAATAAAACAAATTAAATTAACAAAACTGTTACAATGGGGAATAAATCATAAAGCTCATGTTTTTCTATTATTATACAGAAAAAAAATCATTGACAGGAAAATTTGGTCTATCATTTAACATATTTTGTTCATTTACTGAATTTTAAAAATTAAATTATACACAATTGAGTCTAACCAACATTAAAAAAAAAAAAAAACATACATGCAGCTGCTTAGAATAAGCAGGAAATATTATTCTATCTACTTGTTGTTAAGTGCTGTGCAGTCAGTTTCATCTCACAGGAAGCCTATAGAGGGTTTCTGAGGCTTTAAATCTTTGGTGGGCACAAAATGCGTCATATTTCTTCCAAGGAGTGGCTGGTGGGCTCGTACTGCCGACCTTGTCAAGGTTTGCATTCCAGTGTTTTAAAGTATATTTGATTTCCTATAACCAGTAAGATAAGTTCTATAATAAAATTTTCCTTAAGTAAGCTTCAGTTGAGATTTAAAAATGAACCACTGATGGATGGAGCATAAGCTAACAAGAGAAACTGAACATTTTCTTCCAACTGATGGTAGTCTATATTTCTTAGTCCATGATAAGGATTTCAATAATTTCTGAGTAATAGCTAAGTGGTACATTTGTTGCTTGAAGCATGACATGATGCTGGATGTCAGACTGCCTGATGCAGACCCCGTGGTGCCATGCAGCTTTCTGGATTACCCAACACCCTCCAAGGCTGCTTGCAATGTCAAATCACTCAGCATCTGATGGCAAAAGGGACAGCTGGGAAGCAAGATTGTGTGATTACTACCTACATTTATTAGCTCACTCCCCACAAATCTTCCCACCCTCTCTTGAAAGGCCCTAATCCCACTTCTGTCCCCATGATATGCTTCTTTAGGCTGTTCCTGAAGCCTCCAAGACACCACCCCAACCCAAATTCCTCCTATCTCTCTCACTCCAAGTCTGTCTCCTCAACCACAAGTGTTCAAAGAATGGGACTGGTATTAGGAAATAAACCTCAACTGTCCCTCCCTGACTGAAGCATAACTTCAGGACATTTCATAACATCTTTTTCTAGAAGGGTGTTGGGGAGCTGTCAACAGTTTGAAAAAAGGTATTCAAACTTTTCGATATTATATTAAACAATTGCTGCTGAACTTTTAAAAATTTACTTAACCATGTTTCACAATTTATTCATTAAGTTGGTAATATAAATTTAATTTTAAAATGAGTATGTATTTGTATCTTAAATTTATTATTAATTATGCAGTAAAACATTAGAACTCTAACAAATTAGAGCCTCCAATAGAAGGGGCTTCAAAGAGTTTGAGGAAAAATTGAATTAAAAGATGAAATTTTTCCATGACTATTTAGAAGGCCCCCTCATTTACTATCCCTCATTGTTCGCTTCCAATGAAATATACAAATAATAAAAATATAAACTGATTGTTAGTAGTAGCACATATTCATATAACCTCCCACCTTCCACATGGACAGCTGGTAAAATCAAGAGTAAATGCTTCCACTGATGGTTCACTCTGGGCAAGATACTTAAAAAACTTCAGTTTCATCTGGTACCTTGCACTAAGAACTATTCTAGGTAGATCCGTAAGAATTTAATTTTTAGCAATTTTTTTCTGTTTCACTTTTATAAGAAATTACATGATCCATTTACATTTTGATATGCCAAATTTTTAGGAATTGAAAATATTGGCTTACCTATATTGCTTTAAGGCGCTCTGGTAGCGTAGTGGTTACAAATCAGGCTATGAACCGCAAGGTCAGCAGTTTGAAACTACCAGCTGTTCTGCAGGAGAAAGATGAGGCTTTCTGCTCCCATAAAGATTTACAGCCTCAGAAACTGACTCCACAGTATACATAACAACAACATATTACTTTACTTCTTTGTATGAGTTAGCACTTAATGTGTTAGGCTAAAGAAAAATTGAAGAATGACAATCTGTATTTACAGTAAAACAGCTGAAGAGCATATGTGCAGGACACCACTCCTCAATGGATATAATGGCATTTATTCATAATAAACTAAAATCATAATGCCAATTATTCATAATACATTCAGATATAAACATCCTAATTCTATGGCGATTTTACTCAACCACAGACACATTTTTAAAAAAAAAGTTTGCTTATTCTGTCTTTATATCTTTATAAATCTAATCATTTTAAATTCCCTTTTAAAATATGTGATTATTGCATATAATGTTAAAGCAAGAGGTACATTAGAAATAACCTAATTCAGCTTACTCAATAGACACATTAAATTCCCACCATAACCAAAAAAAAAAAAAAAATTAACATGATTTGCTCAAGGTCTCCATAAGGAAATGACAGGAAAAGGCTAAGGCTAACTTGTGGTATACAACACCATGTATTTTATTTCTCCCCTACATCACAATGTCTTCATTAAATAGAACCCTCTCAGGCTGATTTGAACTGCAAGGTTGGCAGTTCAAGCTCACCAGCTGCTCCTCGGAAACCCTATACAGGGTCGCTATGGGTCAGAGTCGACTCTACGGCACTTAACAACAGGTTGGCAGGCCTGAGGTTACTTAGGGGCACCAACCAGCCTGGGCTACTCCAGACCCTTCCAGGGTCACCTAGGGAGGAAGCATGACAGGGTGTATCTTCTCAACCTGTTATCTAAGAGAGGAAGCAATGAGTTCATGGCTCCTGGCAGGGTAGAAAGGAGTAAGCAGATAGAGTCTCTGTTAACACTAGCTACGGGTCCAAAGAACAGTCAGCTCTTCTTACCAGCCTGAGTTAAGGTGAGAAATAAGCTGATTTTCTGAATGGAACTAGAGATATGCTTTCCCGTAGGAACCATAGGACGCTGCAGTAAACATGATAACTTGGTTTCCTAAGAGAACAGATTCCACAATGTTTCTAAAGGAAAATGTGCCATAAGATCCAGACAGCTAATTCAAAAGGGAACATTAAAATGTTGTTGTTTTTAGGTGCCATCAAGTCGGAACCGACCCACAGTGACTTTATGCACAGCAGAACGAAACACTGCCTGATCCTGGGCCAACCTCACTACTGTTGCCATGCTTGAGTCCATCGATGCTGCCTCTTGGCCAATCCATCTTGTTAGGGGTCTTCCTCTTTTTCTCTGACCCTCCACCTTACCAAACATGATATCCTTCTCCAGTGACTGGTCCCTCCAGACGATATGTCCGAAGTATGAGAACATTAAAATAAGTAACATTAAAATAAATTTTAATATCATTAAAATAAATCCTTTTGTAAATTGAATACTGACTTTCCTTCACTTAAAATGAAGAGGGGGAAAAAAAAAATCTAAAGTAGACTACCAACTAATAATAAAACTGTGTCTGCAGCATTTTTGTTATTTGCCTGGTAATCTATTAAAGGTTCTTTTCATTTCAGCAACTGAGAATCTGCTATAACAGTGCCCAGTCTTTTGGAAAACATTCATTTCTTTACTAATACTGTTGTTAAGTGCTGTCGAGTCAGTTCTGACTCACAGTGACCCTGTGTAAGGTTTCCGAGAAATGGTTGTTGGGTTTGACCTGCCAACCTTGTGGTTAGCAGTCCAGTGCTTATCCTACAGTGCCATACCAGGACGCCATAAAAAAAATCTATCTTTCTTTAGAACCTACTAATTTTTAAATTTCCTTCTAAAATATGTGCTCACTGCTGATAATTTTAAAACAAATATGTACATTAGAAATAACCTTTACTAAATCCTGGTGTGGTACTAGACGATAATGCGCTGGACCTCAGGGTCAGTCTGAACCACAAGGTCGATAGTTCAAACCCACCAGCTGCTCCTCAGAAACCCTATACAGGATCACTAGGGGTTAGAACTGACTTGATGGCACTTAACAACAGCAACAACAATTAACAATGATGGAGTCCTGGTCTGGCGCTGTGGGATAATGCACTGAACTGCAAGGTCAGTTTGAACTGCAAGGTCAGCAGTTCAAATTCACCAGCTGCTCCTAGGAAACCTTATACAGAATCACTAAGAGTCACAACCAACTCGACGGCACCTAACAATAGGGCACCTAACAATAGACAATGATAAGAATTCCTTGGTGTGAAAATAACAAAGATACTGCACTTTTTAATGATGCTTGCAAGGAGCCCTGCTAGAATATCAGTTAAGTGCTTGCCTGCTAACCAAAAGGTCAGAAGTTAGAATCTACCAGCAGCTCCATAGGAGAAAAAGATGGCAGTCTGCTTCAGTACAGATTGTTGTTGCTGTTGTTGTTGTTAAGTGCCACTGAGTTGGTTCCGACTCATCGCCCCCCTACATAGGATACTCCAGAGGCTTTAAATCTTCAAGGGAGCAGAAAGCCTCATCTTTCTCCCCTTCAAAACAGCTTGAGGGCTCGAACTGAGGAACTCGAGGTTCCAGTGCTTATCGTGTGGAGTCACCTTGCTCCAGATTGTTGTTGTTATTGTTGTTAAGTACTGTTGAGTCGGTTCCAACTCACAGCGACCCTGTATAGTGTTTCCGAGGAGCAGCTGGTGAGCTTAAACCATTAAGTTTGTGGTTCAAATCAACTTTGCAGTCCAGTTCATTAATCCATAGAGCCACACCAAGACTCCCTGTGCTCCACATTTATTGCCGTAGAATCAGTTCTGACCCATAGAGACCCTGTGACCCTGTATAGGGTATCCAAGGAGCTGCTGGTGAGCCTGAACCTCCAACCCTGACAGTTCAAATAAGATTTTGCAGGGCAGCACATTAACCCACAGCACCACATGTGCTCTGGATTACAGCCTTGGAAATGCTAAGGAGCAGTTTCATCCAATAGGGTCACTATAGGGTGGCTATGAATCAGAATTGACTCTGTAACAACAGGTTTGATTTTTGTTTTAACAACAACAAAAAAAAAAAATTGGCAGTTGTATAACCATTTAACTTAATGTTAAATTAGGCTTTTCTGATTAATTGCTTCTCTGAAACTAAAATTAATCTATTAAAAACAAATGCACATGTTTTTAACTGCTTAAAAACATAAAAACAGCAAAGTGGCAATCAGATTATACATAACTAATTCTAATGAAAATAAGAATTTACTCATAAATCTAATATTATTTACCTAAAAACTGAAGGTAAAAAGAACTTGAAACAAATTATATTATACAGGAAAAAAGTGTTGAGGCAAGTCCTGTAATAAGTGACAAAGTATTTCAATGAGCAAATCTAAGTTGGTATTTATCAAGAAAATAATTTTTAGTGTTATAGTATATTTCTACTGAAGTGGAAAAAATGTTTTAAATGTGGTAATATCATCAAATATTATCTAAAACCTCACACTAACTGGATTAAACAAATCTCAGAACACTGTATATTTCACAACCCCAGGTGCAACTATTCTCATTTTATATGAAATGGTCACCTATGCAGTAATACTTTACTTTTAATATATTTAATTATTTTGCTATTTCTGAAGAAATTCACACTTGCCTAGAAGAACTACCAATAAAACCAAAAAACATTCCAGCACTTTCCAACAGCCAATCTTTTACTGCAGTAAAATAAAAGAAATAAAATCAGTATCTTTTCATTATTTTATTTACTACTGAGACTAACTAAACATTCTTTTTATACCACTAGCTCAAAAATAAGTTAATACCCAATATGATCATTAAGAATATTAATGCAATAATTTGATGGCTCCAAATACCAACTAAATTATTATTGCTGTTAAGAGTTTTACAGTTATCTTGGTTTTCCTTGCATTACATTATAAAATAGACCCTGGAAGGAGAGAGAAAAAAATAGCCAGAAATAGCACCATAGAAAGCTTGTAAGTCTGTCTTCTGCCTATAACTGATTGGAATACCTAAAATGGGGTTACAACGTGCCCAGTGAAGGAGACTTCCTGCAGAGCCTCTGAATTACATAAGACTATAGGTGGAATCCTGAACAACATTCAGAATCTTCAGAAGTGGAAAATTTCCTCTTGAAAGGATGGGCAGACCAGCCTGGAGGGGCAAGGAGAACAGAAGATACTTTTTGAAAGAAAGACCAACCGGAAAAATACAAAATAATATAGACAAACCAACCGATTACTACAAGAACAAGCAAGTTGTTTGCCCAGGAGACATCAAGGCAAGTGGTCGGGTCCCCTCAGAACAAACCCCCTTCCAAGACTAAGACGCAATGGGAATACATGCTCTGATTAGTGACCACATTCATCACCAATAAGGGGAAATGAGGGGAAAAACAGCATGAAGCTGCAAGCTAAGCCCTACAATGTTCAACAGACTTCTGTGAACCTGAGTGGAGACCTGGTTGGCCAGCAGTATGGCTAGACCTGGGGACTCTTGGGCCCAGAGTCAGTGACACAGCCACAGAGGACTAGAGTGGAGAGTGAAGCATCCAGCTGAGAAGAAGAGAGGGCATATGCACAAGAACACCCACACTTGCAGATAATACCCACTTGACCTGGCTTCAATGACTGGATGATCAGAGCTCA
>NW_006408537.1:8819788-8851410 GCF_000296735.1 Chrysochloris asiatica
ATGACAATGAAATGATCTATGATAGGATGAATGTAAAACTAATGTTCTCCCATGTAAACTATCACATAATTCACAATAAAACATTAAAAAAAAAAAAAAAAAAAAAAGCGTTGTAGAGTTGGTTCTGACTCATAATGCCCTGTATAGGGTTTCCAAGAAGCAGCTAGTAGATTGGAACTGCTGACTTTATAGTAAGCAGTCCAGTGTTTATCCTATAGCACCACACCAGGACTCCATACAGATTAAATTATTCCTTAATTATTATTTATTATACAAATAATAGTGTGGTGCTGTAGGTTAATGCGCCAGACTGCAAAGCCGTTTGAACTGCAAGGTCGGCGGTTCAACCTCACCGGCTGCTCCTCAAAAACCCTATACAGGGTCACTATAGGTTGGAACCGACTCGACAGCACTTCACAACAACAACAATACAAATAAAGATTGATATAGGAATACCTGCTTCTGTATTACTTCATTTCTAAAGTCTAAAATTCACATTTGGAAAAGGAATAAAGAAAAACTACTTTGCTGAGGTAAATTTTATTTTTATTACTCCACAAGATAGTTTTATAAGAAATATGATTCTGTGTCTCACTAAATAAATAAACCACAAAAAAGTCTTTGATCAAAATCTTTCCACAAATAGGAGGATTGAGAGAGTGACAGAATGTTTCTATTTGGGTATGTCACTGCATTAAAAATTAGCAGACCTTCCTAGTAACAAAAATAGCACCTGCCACTAACAGTGCTTCAGAGCAGAGGTTGGCCTTCTATTACTTCTATGGCAGACCAAAGAAAACACTTAATTGAGGCATATCTCGTCAGTCCTGCTATCAGCACAGTATTTCCTCCAACAGCATTTGTCACAGCAACAGCCAGAGCTGTGCTATCAGAGAAGGAAAACGTAACTGCACCACTCAAAAGCAGGCTCTGAAAAGTGGCAAATGAATTCTCTACTCTAAAGACATAAGCAAGAATATGAGCAGACTCTAAAGCTGACTCTACAGGTATATTTTGGTCAAAAAATCTTGTATCTTAGACATTTAGTTGATCAGTTGAAATACGACTAAACAAAAACAGAAGCAAAATATATGCTGGAAGATTTTATCTGTTTACTAATTGGTACTCCCACCATGTTCCAAAATGATTCAAAGTCACTTACAAGATATTAAAAAATAGAAGTAGGCTGGCAGTGAGGCAGTGTGGTGTGGGTGGGAGGTTAAGGGAGTGCCAGCTAAAGAGCCAAATCACCTGGTTAAAATTCCAGCTCTGCAAGGCACTATACTCCCTTGACTCTGGGCAAATATCTTATCCTTCTGTGCCCTCATTGCCTCATCTGTAAAACAGGAGAGCTGACACCTAACTCAGGGGGTTATTTGGATTAACATCATATGTAAAGCACTTACAACAGTATCGGGAGAATAGTAAAGCTTGTTAAAGTGTTATCCTAAATGGGGAAGGGGTGAGGGAAAGATGAGACAAAGAATAACAAACAGGCTAGGAACAGCAGGTGGATCCATAAATAAACTACTGCACATAGTCCCCCATGATGTGCAATACATATAAGGGGGGCTTCAAAAGTTTGTGGAAAAATCAAAAAGAAAAATAATGGAATTTTTCCACAAACCTTTTGATGCCCTCTTCTATATATATAAAGTCTTGGGTTTATTATATCCTTAGTGACACCATCATGTAAAATCATGCTCTTGGTGTTGATGTTTGTCACTATCACATGGATTCCAGCTCATGGTGACCCCATGTGTTTGACTAGAATGCTCCCTGGGGTTTTCAAGGCTTTGGTCTTTCAAAAGCAGGTCCAAAGTGTATCAGGTGGGGTTAGAACCACCAATCTTTCAGTTAATATTGGAACGCTTCCGGGACTCCACACCAAGGTATTACAAATTCAAATTTTCAACTTTTATAAAAATTGAAATTATACCCATTCTGTTTTTATACCGGACAGAATGGCTTCAGTACATCTATCTACAGTAGCTAAATTAATTGGGAATGAATTTTCCACATCATTCCAAAAAGGAGTATGACTGATTCAAGCAATTTTTAAAGCACTGTAGTAGTGCTCCACTTTTAGAACTGGGTGAAAGGGCTGTGCACATGCCTTTAAAGATGATCCCCACAAAGGGGAACAGAAGATAACAGAAGCCCAAATCCCCAGAAACTCTGTCTCTCCTAAATGTAGGGCTTGAGGCCATTTCAGAGAACACTAGGAGTACAAATGAGGCTAAACTGAACAGATAACCCTAAATGTAGATTACAAAATATTGTAAATATCTCATTCCCCATTCTTTCTAATTAAAATATTTTACCCAATGATGACGCAAACAATACCAGTTAAATTTAAATGTAAAGCACTGCAATGCTGTTATGTAAAATGTATGGTATGGTGCTGTGGAATAAAGCCCTGGACCACAACATCAGCTTGAACTACAAGGTCGGTGGTTCAAACTCAACGGCTGCTCCTTGGAAACCCTATACAGGGTTGTTATGAGTTGGATCGACTCAACGGCACTTAACAACAACAACATCAACAAATTAACAAATATTTGCTAACATTTAAATAGACGTAAACTTTAGGACACAATGATTATTTCATATTGGAGTCCTGGTGTAGCACTGTGGGTTAATGCACTGGACTGCAAATCTGTTTGAACTGCAAGGTCGGCGGTTCAAGCTCACCAGCTGCTCCTTGGAAACCCTATACAGGGTTGCTATGGGTTGGACCCAACTCGACAGCACTTCACAACAACACAACAATTGTTGTTAAGTGTCGGCGAGTTAGTTCCAACTCACAGCATCCCTGTATGGGGTTTCTAAGGAGCAGCTGGTAGGTTTGAACCACCAACGTTGAGATTAGCAGTCCTGTGCTTATCCTACAGCACCATATAGATATTTGATAATAAAATGATGAAAGTTTATGGTATTGTGCCCTAACTCTGAAAAACATTAAGACTGAGTAACATATTTTGCTTATAAAGATGATCTGAGAATCAGAATCTGAGAATCTGATTCCATGAGAACCTGAGGTTCTGATGATAAAATACCTGTACAGGGCAGCCATGAGTTTTGATCAAAGGAGCAACTTTAAAGTATAAAAATAAATGCCCCAAAAGGAGTACTCCCCCAGTCTCATTAATACAAGCGTCCCACTCCTTCCTCCCTAAAATTGCTTGCTGATTTATCTCCAGTTTTAAATTCCTACTGAATAAATTCAGCTCAATACAAAAGGCAAATCCAAAGTCACAGGGAATGAGGTAAGTGATAATGAACTGATGAAATGAAAGAACTTTGGGAAACTGCTTACTTGATAATTTTTAGCTCCCTGTGAAAACAAATCAAACAAAGCAGTTCATTCCCCTTCAGAATAGTGAGACCTGTTTCTACAAACCCCTGTGGCATCTACCACTTTGCAGGCAGAGGCAACTATACCAACTTCACATACTTGCTCAGTTAAGTAGAGAGAGTTACCAGAGAGTTGTGGCATGTGCAAGGACATTTATATTTGTCCCTACCGAATTATTACAGGAATACAGTTCAACTGCATAGCAACCGCACTCTAGTGTAATCTCCCTGGTCGTTCATTATAAGAATCCTGGCAATTTATTAACAGGTTTTATCTATGAAATTTTATGGCACTGTAGGGTAAGAAGTAGACTGCTAATTGCAAAGTCAGGGGTTCAAATCCACCAGTCGTTCCTTAGAAACCTTATATAGGGGTGCTTTGAGTCAGAAATTAACTAGATGTGTAGGACTGAGGTGTTGGTTGTTACGAAACACTCAACAAGTCCTAATATTCCCAATCTGGTAAATCTATGCCTCCCTTAATTTCAAATTTCATATATTCTAATACTTAATTTTATAGCACTGGAACGCTTTGTTACTAAACTTGCAACTAAGTAGAAGAAAGCTTTTTTAAATATACTTAATTTTTTAGTTATACGTGTGTGTGTGTGTGTGTGTGTGTGTGTGTGTGTGTATTTTAGGATCTTTCTACCATACATGACATAAAATTTATTAGCAATAATGTTGTTTCCTTTTAAAGTTCTCTCCTGCCAAAGATTTTTGTAGTCTCAGGTCAATTCTAATTTCCATACTGTTATAAAAACCAAATACCAGAATTAAATAATTATTGAAAAATATAGGGAGAAGGGAGAAGAAAGGCCTAAAAAATACTTATAAAAGACTTCAGTGAAGACTATCACTTCTCACTCTAGAGTCACCCCCTTTTTAAAGCCAGCTTCTGTTCAGGTAACTTACTCATCAAATCCTTTTCTTGGAAGAGGAGGAAATTTTAAATGGTTAGAAAAGCAACCACCTTAAATCAACTGAGGAAGCAGCATAGCCTTTCACAGAAAATCTAAGGCTTATTTGATTTTATTTTCCTTTTCAAATGAAATGGAGCCCTAGTTGCATAGTACATTACACTTAGTGGCTGCTAACCACTAAGTGAGCAATTCAAATCCACCAGCCACTCATCAGGAAAAAGAGGATGCTTTCTGCTCCCATAAAGGTTTACAGCCTCAGAAACCCTACATAGGGTCACTATGAACTGGTAATAGGATTTTTGTTTGTTTGTTTGTTTCAGGTGAAGACATAAACTGCTCTTTATAAATGTGAATTGGATACATAAAAAATAATTTGTGGAAATAAGATATTTAATGTAATACAATGGGATAAAAATTTTCCTATTAAATCATATTTTTATGTGTTAAAGGAAGTCCTAATTTTTTTCTAAAGGTAGTTGGACAACAACTCTGGTTTCCAATATCCTCAATTTATATAGGAACAAATGTTATTATCTGATATTTTACCAAAAAGTCCTAAAGGTTTCCAGGGCAGGTACTGGGGAGGGGGTGGAATGGACCCTTTAAAAGATGCCTACATCCTAATCCCAAGAATCTGTGAATTACCTTACAAGACAAAAAGAACTTTGTCAATGGTGTTTTATATGAGGAGATTATCCTGGATTATCCAGGTGGACCCAAAGTACACAGGGGTCCTTCTAAGAGAGAGGCAGGAGAGTTAAAGTGAGAAAAGGAGAAGTAATACCAGAAGCAGAGGCTGAAGTAATGGACCCATGAGCTAAGAAGACAAAAATGGCAAGGAAACAGATCATTAGCTAGATTATCCAGAAGGAAGCAGTTTATCAACACCTTGATTGAACCCCCGTAAAACCTACTTCGAACTTCTAACCTCCAGAACTGTAAGATCATAAACCTGCCACTAAGTTTGTGAAAATTTGTTCTAACAAGAGCAAGAAAGTAATATATATTTCTTCTGCAGCAAAATGTCAGTTTTTAAAACAAGAACCGCTGGTGTTATAGAGAGAAGGAAAAGAGAGAAAAAATAAATCAAGGCAAGGAAGGAAAGATTCTGCTTCCTGGAGGTTTTACAAAGGAAAGATTTATAAGGATGAACCACCATTTTTTATATTTTAATGGGTTGTTCTGCAGCAGAAAGAGAGGTTATAAGACTGACTAAATGGAGAAAAAGTCATTAACCTTTTCAATATTAAATATTCCTTTTATTCCATCTAGTGTCACACACACCACGGATCCCATGATTTGAAGAGTATGTCATTTCCCAAATAAACTACATTTAATAAGTAATTATTTTCTATTTAATTAATTAAAGGCATGCTGTTGTTGTTGTTGTTGTTGTTGTTAAATGTCATTGAGTTGATTCCGACCCATAGCGTCCCTGTATAGGGTTTCCGAGGAGCAGCTGGTGAGCTTGAACCACCAACCTTGAAGTTCAAACAGCTTTGCAGTCTGGCGCATTAACCCACAGCACCACATCAGGACTCCACTTAACGGCATACTGCATAGTTAGTCAAATACACTGATCAACATAAAATTCAGACTGTTATTAAATGCCTTCAAGTTGATTCTAATTCAAAGCAATCCTGTGCAAAATTCAAAGAGCAGCTGGTGAATCTGAACCATTGGCCTTGTAATTAGCAGTCCTAGTGGTTACGAATCAGGCTGGAAACCTCAAGGTCAGCAGTTTGAAACCACCAGCTGTTCCACGGGAGAAAGATGAGGCTTTCTGCTCCCGTAAAGATTTACAGCCTCGGAAACCCTGTACAGGGTCACTATGAGTCGGAACCGACTCCGTGGCACATAACAACAACAATAACATTTATCTATAGTGCCATACTGTTGTGTTGTTGTTAAGTGCTGTCAAATTGGTTCTGACTCTTAGTGACCCAATATAGTATTTCAGAGGAGTGGCTGGTGGGTTTGAACTAACAACCTTGTAGTTAGCAGTCCAGTGCTTATCCTACAGAGCCACACAAGGTTAATATAATTTGTAGCAAAATACAGGAGAACTTAATACTTCAATTTAGTCTAACCAATCTTTTCTGGGATATTTTGAAATACAGAAAAGGGCTTTTACACTATGGATTTCAAGTACCCTGATTCTATGTGTAACCACTGACCAAGAATAATACTGATTTCAACTTTTATGAAATAAATTTTTCCTCCCCTCCCTGAACTTTTCCCCCAATTGCTGAGTCAAAAAGCTTTTACTTTAATGATACCGTGTGTGCACACCGAGGACTGTATCTGTGACACTTTAATGATAATGTATGTGCACACTTAGTACTAGATCTGGCCATCCACGCTCATTCTTTTTCATCTTTCTCCTTCATTACCTTTCTATCATCAGAAAGTATTACAATACTCTTAATTATCCATCCAAGAGAAAAGAGCCTATTCAACATAACTTCTACAGTTCTTTTCAATCAATTTAGAAATATTTAGAAATTTCCTATCACCAAATTTCAATTTTCAGCACCAAAAGCATTGTTCTAATCTTTACTTATTTCTCAAAGTCATTCACAACATCCATTTTGGAGGTACATGTGAGCTCACAGGACTGAAAGAACATCTACCAAAGAGAAGAGATAACATGGAAAAAGCACAAATATGAACACAAACTTCAAACTGTCCCAGGGTACACTGTACATTCTTCAAATAGGTTTGCAGATAAATAGCTCAATACACTAAACTTAAAGGTTCTTAATATCACATACAAAATGCACACACATATACATACACACACACACACACAAATATACCCATAACAGCTATATAGTTGTAGAAAAGAGCTATGGTCGGCTAGTGGTTATGAGTCGGACTGCTAATCTCATGGTCAGCAGTTCAAAACTACCAGCAGTTCTATGGTAGAAAGATGAAGCTTTCTGCTCCAGTAAAGATTTACAGCCTCAGAAATTCTATACAGGGTCGCTATGAGTCGGAACTGACTCCACAGCACTAGAACTGACTCACCACCACTAACCACCATAAAGTTGTGGAAATCTTTCAGAATTCCCATGGGTCTCTTAAATTTAGGAATATCAATTTTAATAACTGAGATTATATAAAACATTATATGTTCATTCTAAGTTATAATTAAGGGCAAAAGTAGTATACTAGACCTACTTTTCATTGTTTGAACTTAGGTCTTTTAATAATAAGATGTGTTTAACAATAAAAATCGCAAAACTTCGTTTTTAAAATTCAATTATTACTTAACAACTAAAGGCAACATCAGAAAATGGCTTTGTCTAAGTAAAAGGACAAGAAATCTTTACATAGACTTCATTAAGACTTGGAAAAATTAACAATATTTGTGGAACCCTGCAGGGTATGTGTCAAAAACTCTGCAAGGAGAGGGTTAATATACAAAGAACAAACTGAGCACTGTCCTTCCCCTGACTGCTTACAAGCCACTGTTAGTTCTTCTCTTATGAACTGCCTATTGAAGTCTGGTCTGTTTTTCTCCCAAAGAAGAGTACTGCCTTTCTTGCCCATTTATGTAAGTTTTTCACATATTAAAGATATCATCACAAGTAAAAATTCAAATAAATATAAATCTCAAGAAGCATAATTTTATTTTTCTCTCTAATTATTGGATAATTATTTTTAAAATTCCAGAACATGAGCAATTTTCTTGAAACTTATCACAGATACTATTGCCTTTCATTCAAGAATCTTTAACCTCAAAGGTAATATGGTAAGAAGGTTAAGGATAGAGGCTATACAGACAGATGGCCTTGTTTAAAATCCCATTCCTGACACCTCCAAATTTTGGCCTTGGGCAAGTTAACTCTGTGTACCTAAATTTTATCAAACACAAAACAGAGATGATTTAAGTATACACTTCACAGGGTTACTTTCAGGCTGATGTCATTCACACAAAACAGATTATGCCTGGCACACAGTACATGCTCAATGAATGTTGCCAATTGCAGTCATGTGCTAGAGCCAGCTCATACTGGCTTGGGAGGGCTGAAAGAATCTTCAGATATTTGTCTTTCATAGCACAGCCTCCATTAAAAATCAAATTATATAAACAATTAACATTTAAATGACACAGAATCAAATATAATATTTAAAACTCATCACTTCCTAATGATTTGATTATTGTCTATACTCATGAAAGTTTATTTGTATTTACTGCACCTGTATTATGGAAATACTATATAATATTGTGCTACTGTGCATCTCTTCCAACTTTGCATTCAGAAGCATCACTTTGGTAGCTTGAAAGTGACTATGATGAAAGTATTTATACCCTTAAAATGAGTTAATACTGTATATAATCAATTTTCCCAGCCAGTTGGTTGCCAAATACTTATCAGCACACCACTACCTATTATTACTATAATCAGCTCTAATTTTCTTTCACCCAAGTAATAAATTATTGAAGCTCAGACAAGCAGGAAAAATATAAAAACTAACAAGTCAAAATGTCAGTTATCTCTGGCCTACTTCTTATCCCTACATGTTACTATGTAATACAAACATGACTGCCTAGCTCAGGTTCCTTTACAAATTTGTGCCCCTAAGGACCAAATACCTTTGTTTATAACTGTACCAGACAGGGACCTTGGCTTTTCTGTGCTGCCAAATATAGACAGATTCAGTATTCTTTAAAAATAACGAGGCTAATATGCATAATTCAATGTGAGGGCTACTTTAAAGAGCTAACAGTTAAGTGCCAAACTATCATTAGATATAGTCCATGTATCTCTTAAAACTGTTTTGACCTTCTGACATTACTTAGCAACTCAAGTCAATACCAAACAGACCCATAGTCTCTCTAGCTGAATCACAAATACTAACTTTCAAAACAATGGTCAGGTACTCCAACTGCCTTCCAGTTGCATGTGGTGATCTTGTGTTAGGTCCTAATGCAATACATACATAAATGATGTGTTTAAACAAACTACATACATGCTTCAATTCACGCTTACAGAACATAGAATGAATATTGCAAAGAAGCAAGCTGGCTAGAACCTCAAAGCCTGCCCTGGCTGGTCAGAACTGGGAAAAGGGGGGTGTTTACAAAGAATTTCTGAAAGCAACTTTAGAAAAAAAAAAAAAAAAACTTAAAGAAACACATACAAAAATAGATGAAAAAGGCATTAAATTAGAAATTGGAATACCTATGCCTCAGTGCCAACTCTACTAGCTCATTTTATTATAGCTTAATATCTCAGAGTCTCATTCTTCTCAGGCATAAAATGCAGGAATTAAACTATACACGAGCACCAGCTGTTCCACGGGAGAAAGATGAGGCTTTCTGCTCCCGTAAAGATTTACACCCTCGGAAACCCTATACAGGGTCGCTATGAGTCGGAATTGCCTCGACGGCACTTAACAAAAACAATCTCATTTAGCTCTATGATTCTGCTCTTTCCTTCAGAATAAATGTACTATCACTAAAAAAAAAAATCTTTCCTGTCGGCTCAAGTATTATAACACAGTTTTATTAAACTGACCTAAACTTAAATATCATGTAAAAAGAAATATTGGTATAAATTGGAAAATATAGAGAACTTATATCTCATGTTATGTCTTAGTTCTCCAGTCTACACAATTTGTTCATTGTTACTTTATTGCTATGAGTTAGAATTGACATAATGGCAATGGCTGGTTAGTCTGTATTTAACAAAAGTCATGTAGCTGACCAAGGACCATAGGTTTTCTTCTATACTTCCACCAAGCTTATTACAGAGATTCCATCAAGCATAAAGAACTCAACAAAAATGTAGATTAATTGTATATTAGGATCTTTAAGACTTTAAATTATGTAAATGTTTAAATCTACTGTATTTCTATAATATATTTAAATTTCAAGTGAACATAAGTTTTATTTAAAGAAAAAAAGGAGGACTGCCATTTCAGGGTTACTTTGAGTTGGAACTGACTCGATGGTATTTAACAACAACAACAAACAAAAACTGGAGTCCTGGTATGGCATGTAGGATAAGCACTAGACTGCTAACCGCAAGGTCTGTGATTCAAACCACCAGCCACTCCTTGGGAACACTATCCAGGGTCACTGTGAGTTAGAATCAACTTGACAACGCTTAACAATAAGAACAACAATGGAAAATCACCAGACATGCAATGAAGCAGGAAAAGAGCACTCATAGAGCAAAGACAAATTAATCAATATGAAAAGACCTAAAATAACACAGACACTAGAAGTAGCAGACACAAATATTAAAAGAGCTATTATTAGTATACCCCTGTGCTTTCAAAAAGTTAGAGGAAACAATGAGCATATTAAGGAGAGACACTAAAGAAATAAAACAGACCCAAATTAAGTGAAAAAAAGAAAACAGTACATAGGATTAACAGCAAATTAGCTGTTAATTACTTGAAGTCATAGTAACAGAAACTATCCAAAATGAACCCAGAAATAAAAAGAACTGGAAAAAAAAAAGAGAGCACCAGAGGGTTGTGGGAGAATTTCACTCTACTTAATATATGTGTAATTGGAATCTTAAAAACAGGAGAGAGAGAAGAGGAGGAGAAAAAAAATAAGGAAATAACAGCCAAAATATTTTCAAGTTTAATTCAACGATAAACACACAAATTCATTAAGTTCAAGAAACTTAAAAAAAATTACTCCAAAACATCATCCATTGCTAAAATCAACAGATACGAAAATGTTCACAGAAACCAGAAAAAATAAAGAAAATATATGCTATCTTCAAACAAATAAATACAAGGGCGGCAGCCAGCTTCTTGTTGGAAACAATGCAAGCCAGAAGGCTGTATGTTGTTGTTGTTGTTGTGAAGTACCATCAAGTCAGTTCTGACCCATAGCAACCCTGTATAGGGTTTCCAAGGAGCAGCTGGTGAGCTTGAACCGCCAACCTTGCCGTTCAAAGAGCTTTGCAGTCTGGCACATTAACCCACAGTGCCACACCAAGACTGCATAGTACCATTGTAAATGCACTACAGGAGAATTACAAAGTTAAACTAGAATTACAAATTTGACAAAAAAATATTTTCCAAAGGTGAAGGCAAAATAAGGACATATCAGATCCAAAAGAATTCATTACCAGCAGACGAAATGCTACAGGAAGTCCTTCAAGCAGACAAAAAAATTATACCAGATAAAATATAGATCTACACAGAGCATGCTGTTGTGGTGGTTGTTAAATGCTACTGAGTTGGTTCCGACTCATAGCACCCCTGTATACAGTTTCCAAGGAGTGGCTGGTAGGTTTGAATCACCAACGTTGTAGCTCAACCTGACCTTGTGGCCCACAATAGCACTCATGACTCATGGCGGTGCCAAGCACAACAGGACCAGAATATTATAATCCATAGGGCTTTCATTGGGTGGTTTTCAGAAGTAGGTCACCAGGCATTTCCTCTTAGTCCGTCTTAATCTGAAAGCTCCCTTGAACCTTTCAGCATCACAGCAACACACAATCCTTCACTGACAGACAAGTGCTAACTGGGAATCAAACACAGGCCTTCCCTGTGGAAGTTGAGGATCCTTTTCCTGAACCACCACTGCCTTTCATATACAGCACCAGAAGTGAGAACATAAAAAAAACTAACGAAAAATACATGACTTTTTCCCCAGGTTTAATAATCTCTTTAAAAGATAATGGTTTGAATTTAAAAATAATGTAAGATTTATGTTGTTGTTGTGTGCCGTCGAGTCGGTTCCGATCCATAGCGACCCTGTACAGGGTTTCCGAGGGTGTAAATCTTTACGGGAGTAGAAAGCCTCATCTTTCTCCCGCGGAGCGGCTGGTAGTTTCGAACCACTGACCTTAAGGTTCACAGTCTGATTCGTAACCACTACGCTACCAGAGCTCCTTGATTTATAAGATATATAAATATAGAAGTTAAGTGGATGACAAGTATACATATATGTACACATACATACATATTTATGTGTTGCTTTTAGGCTCTTAATCTACACATGAGGAGATATAAATGAATGTAGAAGGTGAGAGTTTAAGACATACATCAAAATACGTAAGAAAAGCTCATTTAACACCCAAATTTCTCCAGATGCCACTCTCATTTAGTACCTAGTACCTAACATTACCATAATTGTACTGTCCCCAACAATATCTCTGTTGTTATTGTGTGCCATAGAGTTGGTTGAGACTCATAGCATTCCAACATCAGTTTCCAAAAGCAGCTGGTGGTTTTGCACTGCCCATCTTGGGGTTAGCAGTCCAGTGCTTACCCTATAGCATCATACCAAGGCTCACAGCATATCTCTGCTATTGTTATTAAGTGTCGTTGAACTGATTCTAACCTATAGTGACCCTGTGTAGGGTTTCTGAGGAGCAGCTAGAAGATCTCTAGATCTTCTGTATTTAAAGAATCTATAACTATTAAGGAGCTCTGGTAGCGTAGTGGCTACGAATCGGGCTGCGAACCTTAAGGTCAGCGGTTCGAAACTACTAGCCGCTCCGCGGGAGAAAGATGAGGCTTTCTACTCCCGTAAAGATTTACACCCTCGGAAACCCTGTACAGGGTCGCTATGGGTCGGAACCGACTCGACGGCACTTAACAACAACAACAACATAACTATTAATAGCTGGTTTAAAATGCTACTTTTCTCTAATATGAACAAGAAACACTATGGGACAACACTATTCTCTGAGTTCCCAACAAAAGAGTTTCACCTTAGTTTTTTTCTACAAGTTCCAGCTTTAGGTTATTTCTAACTAAATTGAATCTCATCTCTCTATAATTTCTCCTGTCATTCACTATGTCAACAATTCATTTTGCCTATCTTTCTACATAAGGAAATTATGTACCATGGAGTATACATGTTTAAAGTCACAAAAGCTACTTCAACCTTCATCTGCTTGGCAGTTTTAGATTGCTTGCAGAAAACTGGTTCAGCAGCGCAGAATTATTACCTAGAGTTAGCTTGGTTAAGAAACCTAATTCAGAAAATTAAAAAGCCCAAAACCCACAGTAGAAATTCATTCCTTCAATCATTTAAAAAATATATATATAATTAATAAGCACCTATGGGTTAGAACTTATCAAAGGCACTTAACAACAATGTACCAATCACCATGATAAGCACTATTGCTGGGTCCTGTCAAAGCAACCCTATAGGACAGAGTAGAACTGCCCCATAGGAGCAGATCACAAGGTCTTTCTCTCATGAAGCCACTGGGTGGGTTTGATCTACGAACTTTTCAGTTAGCAGCTGAGAATTTAACGTTTACGCCAGCAGGATTCCTAATGATTGTTGTAGTTGTTGTTAAGTACTGTTGAGTCATTTGCGCCACTCGGGGACCCAAAACAGAGTTTCTAAGTAGCAGCTGGTGGGTTTGAACTGCCGACCTCGTGGTTTGCAGTCCAGTGCTGAACTTACAGAGTCATACCAGGAATCTCATGATAAGCACTAGAGGCATTAAAAATACAAATAAAACATATTTTCTATAGCTTTCCAATTTGGTTTTGCAAACTACTATAAGCAAAAAAAAAAAAAAAAAGCTATTTGGTTTTTCCTCATCTCCCTAATGTATTTCCATATCTTCTCTTAGTATTAGGTACTTCCTTACAATCCTAGGAGACTGGGTTCATTAAAAAGTTTATGACACAAGATAATGCGTACAGGATGCAATGTCCTTACCAGGAAAAGGGGAATAAGAAAATTATTTTCTGGATACTCTCTGTATTGAAGGTATACCACTTTAATGGTTCCATCATTTATCTTGCATGAATCATCTTTCCTAAAGAAAAGCAACATCATCTGTTACATCTTTGTGTATGTGTTGGAATCTAATATAGAGAGAGAGCGAGTGAGAGAGAAAGAGAGTTTGTTTTTTTTTTAATAGTTGGATGGAAAAAAAAAGTCAGATGAAAAAAAAAAAAAAAACCAAACCAAGCAAAATGGGTACCCTGGCTAAGACTGCAATCCTTAGAGATCATTAATGCATTTGTCTGCGTTACACAATTCAGCGCCTTCCCGCCCCACTGGACTTTGCCTAAGGAGGCAGCCTGTGAGTGTATGATCAAATCAGATGCTGAAAATAATAGCAGAGACCATAATGGGCCTCCTCAGCCATAAAAGACTTCACAAACCTTCAGTCTGTAAATTGTTCATGAAAGTGGCAGATGGCCTATTAAGTCAATGTCACTTGATACCCACAATGTTGGTTTTAAATTATACCCTAGCCAGACTCATATGAAGGAAAGTTTTATTAAAAACCAGAACTTTTTTGTACGTATTCCAATATTTAAGTTTTCTTCTTTTAAACTTTTCTACTTTATTTGTGATGACATTTATATGTATTACAAATTCAGGGTTTTTTAAGTTAAATGTAGAGACTGGGGAAGAGGGAGTCAGATACAATCTCATTCCCTGAAGTTAACCACAGCTAAATTTGGTTTCTCTCTTTTTATACCTCTATGTGTGGTGCTGTGAGATGAAGCACTGGACTGCAAAGTCAGTTTGAACCACAGGGTCAGTGGTTCAAACTCACCAGCCGCTCCTCAGAAACCCTATGAGTTGGAACCAACTTGATGGTACATAACTACAAAAATGTTTGTATATATAAAAATTCATTACCATCAGTCCTCTGCCTTTCCTTTCCCTTAATAATATATCTGGAAATTTTATAGGTCAATATTTAGAGACATACCTCATACTTTTTTAGCTGCTTATTGTTCCAAGGTACAAAAGTATCAAAATTTATTCAACCTCCAACCACTCTGGAAAGCAATATGGAGCTTCCTCAGAAGGTTGGAAATAGAAATACCTTATGATCCAGCAATTCCTCTACTTGGTATTTACCCACAAGAAATACGAGCCATAACACAAGTAGATATATGCACACCAATGTTCATAGCAGCACTACTTATAATAGCAAAAAGATGGCAGACAGCCTAAATGCCCATCAATTGAAGAATGGAAAAACAAACTGTGGTACATATACACAATGGAATACTATGATACCTTGAAGAACAACAAGAAAGCTGCAAGCCACCTCATAACATGGATGAACCTTGAGGACATTATGCTGAGTTAAATTAGTCAGTCACAAAAGGAGAAATACTGCATAGGACCATTAATGTAAAAGACTAAGAAAAAGAACCCACCCAAATGGGGAAAAAAAACAAACCACAAAACTATATATATAATTGCTGATCACTGGGATGTATGGGATGAGAGTAAAAGAGAGAGGGAGGGGATGATAGAGCACAGGGTAGAGAACAGACACAGGAGAGCCTGGGTGCTGGGGGAGGGGGGAGGCTGGCAAAACACAAGAAGGGGGAGGGAAAAAGAAGAACAAGGCAGATGGGAGAACAGTTAGGCAGGTTCACACCGGCTGCATGGGACAGAGGTAAATGACAAAGTATGCACAACCTTGGAATAACAGGGCTTCAACATACAGGGATTGAGGCATGGTTTGAAAGGGTAAAAGAGGGGAATAATGTCAGGATGCTTGGCTGTCTTTTGAATCTTGGTCTCCCTTGCCTACCATAGTGAAACAGACACTTGGGGTGGGGGTGGGGGTAGGAATAGCCAGAAACATCACAATAGAAAACATGTAAGCCCATCTTCAGCCTATAACTAACTGGAATACCTAAAATGGGACTACAACATGCCCAGTGAAGGAGGCTCCCTGTGGAGCCTCTGCATTACATAAGACTATAAGTGGAATCGTGAACAGCATCCAGAATCTTCAGAGATGGGAAATTTCCACTTGAAAGGACCAGCAGACCAGCCTGGAGTGGCTACAAGAACAGAAGATACTTCTTGAAATAAAGACTGACAGGAAAAATACAAAACAATATAGGCAGACCAACTGATTACTACAAGAACAAACAAGTGGCTCACCCAGGAGACATCAAGGCAAGAGGTTGGGTCCCCTCAGGGCAAACCTCCTTCTATGACTAAAACGCAATGGGAATACACACTTATTGGCGATGACCATGGTCATCGCCAATAAGGAGAAGTGAGGGAAAAACAGCAGTGACGCTGCAAGCTGAGCCCTACAAAGTTCAATAGACTACCATGAACCCAGGTAGAGACCTGGTCCGCCAGCAGTGTGGCAAGACCTGGGGACTTTTCGGCCCAGAATCAGTGACATAGCTACAGCGGTCTAGAGTGGAGAGTGAAGTGGTCAGCTGATAAAAAGAGAGGACACATGCATAAGTACACCCACACTTGCAGATAATACCCACTTGACCTGGCTTCAATGACTGGATGATAAGAGCTCAACCAGAAGAAAGAAGAGGAAAAAAAGAGTAATCTGATATAATTTGATGAACTTGACCTACACCTATGGATGCAGTAGCTCAAAAGAGGGAACAAATCTTCACAGTGAGGATCATTCTCACCCCTCCATATATGGAGTGGACAGGGTTGGGCAACTCGGACATTGGCTACCCAAAATGGGGGAGCTACAGAGGCAAGAAGTGACTGGCTTACAAGATTTCAAGAAGGAACCTAGATCCAGAGGGTGTGGAGCAAGGTAAAATCTCCACTGAGTAGTATCCAATCTGTCTAAGGAGGACTGATGAAAAGAGATGCGGATAGGTCTCTTGCAATACAATAGAGAATAATTGTTATCAGGACTGAATGTAAGAGTTAGAAATGTAAAGGTAGATGTTTTGTGGCAAAAAGAGGGGAGTGATTAACTTTGCAGAGGTCCCTGGGAACATCAAGGAAGAAGAGTGGAGAGCGGAACCCTACCCAGAGAAGCAGTGATGCCAAAGATGGAGGCAGAGATGATGACATGGAGAGATGGAGAGCCTAGGGACTTTAAACCCAGAGAGGGAGAGGGGCTGTGTGCTGATGACAGGGGGGGCAGGCTTGCAGGGTATACACTTTGGTTGGTTGATGATGCATGGAGGGGATTGTAACCATGGCAAGGAAACGATATACAATAGGATGAATGTGAAGCTAATGTTCTCCCATGCAAACTATCACTTAATTCATAATAAAGCATTAAAAAAATTTTTTTATTCAACCACCTCCTATTTTGGTCATTCAGGCTGTTTCTAGTATTCTTGTATTATAAACAATGTCAAAATAAATATCTTTGTACTTAAATTATATCTATAGGAAATTTTTTGAAATATTGGAGGGTCAAGTATATGTGCCTTCAGCACCAGCTTCCTTTCCCCTAGGATATGAGAGTATTGTTTCCCCACATTCTTGCCAGTTGTTGTTTAGTGCCATCAAGTCAGTTCTGACCCAAAGCGACCCTGTATAGGGTTTCCGAAGAGCCGCTAGTAAGTATGAACCGCCAACCTTGCAATTCAAACCAACTTTGCAGTCCAGCAATATTAACCTATATAGTGCCACACTTATTATAACAAGTGATTGTGGAAAATTATAATAAGTGATTCGTTATAATAAGTAGTAATAAGTGATTATGGAAAATAATAAGAATAAAAGTGATTACTTATTTTTAAAAACACCATTTCTCATTTTTTCTAAAATCCTTCTAATTTCTCCATAGGTCTGTGCACTAACAAAAATATGCCAGCTATTTTTGATTCACCAACAGACTGTGCTAAAGAAATTCACCAAACAGTAATTTATAACACATCCTATCTTAGAAACGCTGTTTAAAGGAAGACTACACAATCAGGCTAATGCAAGACTTAGTTTTAATTTTTAAAATGGCTTTAAAAATTACCAATGTACAACAGTAGACATTTTGTGGTCAGTCTAGAATTCTAATTAAAATATATAACATTGGATCCACAAAAAAGTTGTTTAAAAATATACATAACAAGAGCTTTTCAATGGAAACACACTTTCCAAATCACATCCTTCCCAACCATAAACCTGCCTGCTGCTATCACAGAGCCAAGATGATAGGGAGAGAAGTAGCCCAACCTGTGGAGGGATGGGGCAGGTGGACAGAATGTATGTGTCAAGACCGAGAAAATGAAAAAAGGAGCTACCATTCACCTAAAAGTCTCAATCTCTCAGCTACCCAGAAGTCCCAAGAGATAAGCTCTCTCCGTTTTTCCCTGCCCTTCCTTTCTTCATCAGCCCCCTCATACATAAAAAATACTATATACCTACATGAAGTATAAGCAAATCCAAACTTTCCATCCCATCTTCTGTCCCTCCTACTCGCCAACTGTGTTAGAAGTGAGGCCACCATATTCATCTCTATTCATCACTCTGATCTAGGACAGAAGAGACGGTTCCTGACTCTAGTAGATCCTTAAAACGCAGCCTATGAGGAGGAGAGACAGTCAATAGCCTGAATTTGCTTGTCTGGAGTCTTGATCTTATAATTAACTAGGAAACAGCCGGCATGTCACACTGACACAAGAGATGCAACCAAATTGTCATTCAACATTTCAATGTATGGGGACATTTTAATTGAATAATTCAATTTATATTAAACTTAGGAGTCCTTGTGTGGTGCATCTCTTCTACTTATTGATATGTAGACAGGGTGCTTTCATCGGCTATATCTATTCAATTTATATTCAACTACATCTAACCAATGAAAGCACTCTGTCTATATATCAATAAATAGAAAAAGAGGCTGATATAGTGAAGAACTGAGTATCAGGAGACTAGGTTTCCTCCTTGCTTTTTCCTTAGTTTATCCCACTTCTCTACAGTTCAGTTTTTTCAAGTACTAAAAGGAAGGACTAGAAAACACCACTCAATCTTTCTTTTTCCTATACTAACCACACCCAACATGATTCCTCAAAAGATACCAAAAAAACTTCAATCCTCAAATTCTTACGACCCTATACTGACTACACAGGACAAGGTAGAACTGATCATTAAGAGTTTGTTGTTGTTGTGTGCCAGTCAGTTCCGAATCATAACGACCCCATATACGGCTTCCAAGAGAAACTGGTTGAGTCTGAACTGCTGACCTTGCACAGTTACCAGTCTAGTGCTTATCCTACAGCACCATACCTAAGGGTTTGTTGTTATTGTTGTTAAGTGCCGTCAAGTAGGTTCCAACCCATAGTGACCCTGTATGGATTGTCCAAGGAGCGATTGGTGAGTTTGAACAATCAACCTTGTGGTTTAAACCAATCTTGCGGTCAGGTGCTATATCCCACAGCACCACACCAGGACACACCTTAGGGTTTATGAGATTATAAATCTTTACAGAAACAGAAAGCTTCATCTTTCTCCCATGGAGAAGCTAGTAGCTTTGACTCAACAACCTTGTAGATAACAGCCAAATGCTTAACCCACTTTACCACCAGGGTTCCTTCTCTTAAAAAATGAGAGGGTAGAAAAGGAAAATCAGGATTAGATGCAAAAGTATGCTACAGTTTTGTTAAGGGGGAGGGGATGAAGTCAGTATGAAGTGATAGGTTTACACCTCAAACAAAAAACAACAAAAACCTACTAATTTCCTTACTTCTATCATTCTAAGGATCTAACCACTTGCCAGCATGTAAGAATCACTCAATAAATGTTTTATAAGTAAACAAGTGATTAATTAGTTCATTAAGGCAGGTATTACAGGATTTGCAACATTGGCAATCATTCATTTTCATTTATAAGCCCAACCAAGACTAGCTAGCTAGCATAAATGCCAAGAATGGAAACTAGATCTCCCGATTTAATAATTGGTTGTTTTTGTTGTTAAATGCCGTTGAGTCGGTTCTGACCCATAGCAAGCCTGTATAGGGTTTCCAAGGAGCAGCTGGTGAGTTTGTAGTTCAAACACCTTGGCAATCTGACACATCAGCCCATAAGGCCACAAGACTTGCTTTGTTGCTGAATTGCTAGAATTCAACAAGATCAGAATTTTTAAATTGGATATATAACTCCAGAGTCTACTTAAATCATGAAATTAGGTAGCATTTTATGAGCAGTTAACTGCTAAATGACATACAGTCCACTGGACTCCTTTCTTGTCTTGAAACTTAGGTGTTTGGCATTTGTAACTAGATGAAAAAATACCATGTAATAATATTAGACAAAATAGCAATCAGGACAAAAATTACTTAACAACAGTTTCATGACATTGTTTATTACCATTATACAACAAAATACATGCATCAGTCATTAAAAATATTTTGTAATAATACTTAATGCCACTAGAAAAAAGAACAATAAAGTTTAAAAAGCAAGATAAAGAACTTTAGATACAGTGAGCCAATTTTTAAATTTTATGTGCTAAAGAAAAATGAACAAGTAGAAAGAAATATGTGAGAATTATTATAATTTGATGGTAGAACTACAGATTTTTCATTTATATTTTGAACATTTTTTATGTTAGTTACAGGCTTTCTTCCCATACTACCCCAAGTACTTACATTGCCCTTGTTAGCTTCCAAATCATGGTGAATCCAAGCACAACAGAATCATATCATTGCGATCTATAAAGTTTTCATTGGCTGATTTTTGGAAGTGGATCACAAGAGTGTGTCTTAATCTGAAAACTATGCTGAAACCTGTTCAGTCTCTTAATAACACACAAACCTCCACTGGCTGTACTTGAGGAGCACTGGAGAGGAATCGAGCCCAGGTTTCCAGCAAAGAAAGTAAGAATTTTACCACTGACCTGTGACTGCCCTATTTCCATAATTTCTCCTTTTTCATTAAGTACTACAGAATTACATCTTTAATCAGTGGGATCGCTTTTCTGTCTTGGTTACATAATAATTTAAATGCTGTAAGTTGTTAAATACCGTGGAGTCAGTTCTGATGCATAGCCACCCAGTATAGGGTTTCCAAGGAGCAGCTGGTGAATTTGAACCGTGGACCTTGTGGTTCAGACTGGCCTTGTGGTACAGTGCCCTATAATTTTGAGAACTATTTCAATGTACAATGGAAATAAAAATAACAGACTTTTTACCTCAAGTAACTAAAGCCTCTAGAGCCAGCAACAGAATTTTTCACTGAAGTCAACAGATTATGGATAACACCAAACAAAAGGGAAACCATACTTCTCTCTTCCTAAGTACAGACCTCTGGTGTGGTGCTATAGGTTAATGCGTTGGACTGCAAAAGTCTATTTGAACTGCAAGGTTGGTGCAAGGTTGGTGGTTCAAACTCACCAGTTGCTCCTTGGAAACCCTATGCAGGGTCAACAGCACATAACAACAACAGATAATTACAGAGTCCTGGTGTTGTTGCTTAGTGCCATTGAGTCGGTTCCGACCCATAGCGACCCTGAACAGGGTTTCCGAGGCTGTAAATCTTTACGGTAGCAGAAAGCCTCATCTTTCTCCCACAGAGCAGCTGGTAGTTTCGAACTGCTGACCTTGCGGCTCGCAGCCCAATTCGTAACCACTATGCTACCAGAGCTCTTGGAATCCTGGTGTAGTGCTGTAGAATTCCTTGTGTGGCACTGTTGGATATACAGTTTTCTAAATGAAAAGGGATAGAAATTACGCATATCTCTGTTTTTCTGCAAGAAAACTGAAGTATTTTTGCTTGCTATAATTTAGAATTCTTTCGAATCGCCAAAATTTTTCAAAGTAAAAATATTCCAATGTATCTGACAGCTGAATAAATTGTGGAAAATAATAAAAATATATCAATTTCTTAGATCTTTGCTAATGCACATTGTTTTAGCCTTGAGATTGCTTGAACCCTCTGAAAGATTGCTTGATCCTTCAAATAATACTGCAAAACATCTTAGTAAGCAAAAACTCTTGCTTAGAGAGGGGATAAAATTCATACTAGAAGCAAAATCAAACTCTCTCTTCAGTCAGTTTTTTATTTACTAGTATTTTCAGTATTCTCTAGTTTAAGTTACATAGTTGAAGTTACCACAAAGGTCACAAAATGAATAGTCAAATATTCCTTTGGCTAGTCCCCTTTTTAATCACCCCCACCTCCCAACCCCCAAAGCTGTGGAGTTGATTCCAGTCCATAGCAACCCTGTAGGACAGAGTAGAAACGTCCCAGAGAGTTTCCAAGGCTGTAAATCTTTATGGAAACACTGTCACATCTTTTTCCAAAAGGGCAATGAGTGGATTTGAACAGTCAACCTTTTGGTTAACAACCAAGTGCTCTAACCATTGCAATACCAGGGCTTGCTTGAGATAGTCAAATGTGCTATTAATTATTTTGAGTATTTATGAATCATTCTAACATTCATAAATACTTAGGGGCTGTTGCACTTCTAAAACATGCTAAAAGAAAAACTGAGTTATCTTGCTCTACCTTGTAATGAATAGTTTTAAAAAAAAAACAAGCATGATAATTTATGTAAAAACACTATCTTAAGTCTAAGGAGCACTATGGTAAGTAGGTGAGATCTTACTATATACATAAAACATAATGTCCAAGCTAGAGTCAAATCACCGTAACAAAAGCTCTCTAAATTTTAAACAAACTACCTTCAATTCAGTCATACTGCTGACTGCATTTTAAAAGAAGTAATTCAATACTCTTGAGAGTTTTAACTTTCACATGTTTTGCAAGACAAGGACTACTAATTTCAGTCTATCCTTAAAATAGAACAGTTTAACTAATTTTAGACTCAAGTGTTATAAAGCATCACAGCTGCCAAGTGACTGGATACCTGACCCGTAAGCAGTAGCATATGCAGATCTCGAAAAACAAACTGACAGATTGCTGAACTCTGAGCTACCACACATATGCTATTAAGTAGGTACAATATACCATGTTGTTGTTGCTAATGCCTTGAATTTGGTACCAACTCATAGTGACTCTATACAGGGTTTCCAAGGGTTCCTGGTGTGGTGGTGTAGGATCAGAACTGGAATACAAACCACAGGATCGGTGGTCCAAACCCACCAGCTGCTCTCTGAAAACCCTCTACAGGGTCACTTTGAGTTGACATTGAATCAATGGCACTTCACAACAACAACAAATCTTTACAGGAGCAGAAAGCCTGGTCCTTCTCTCACAGAGCAGCTGGTGGGCTCAGGCCACCAACCTTGTGATTCAGTCCAATGTTATCCTACAGAGTCAGTGTGCTCCCTACACACAATGTACGGTACCCAAAGTCAAACAGTCGTTGCAGAACAATACGACCATGTGGAAAGCACTTATTTATTAAAAGATCTATAATATTTAATGTCCCCAGGGTATCAAAAGGAAGTTGTTGTTGTTGTCAGGTGCCATCGAGTCGGAACCGACTCATAGAGACCCCATGCACAGCAGAACGAAACAATGTCCTATCCTAGGCCAACCTCACTACCAATGCCACACTTGACGCCATTAATGATGCCACCTGGCAGATCCATCTCGTTGGGGGTCTTCCTCTCTTTCTCTGACCCTCTATCTTACCCAGCAAGACATCCTTCTCTAGCAACTGTTCCCTCCAGACAATATGTCCAAAAGGAAGTAACAGTATAAAAAAGTGACTGTCATAAAAAGGAACCAGAGGACTTGAAGTCTTTTGTTGTTAGGCGTCATTAACTCACAACAACCTGATGCACAATCGAACGAACCACTGCTCAATCCTGCAAAATCCTCCCAACTATTATGTTTGAGCCCACTATTACTGCCACTATGTCAACCCATTCCCTTGAAAACCTTCCTCTTTTTCAATGCCCCTCCATTTTGGCAATGACTGGTCTCCAGAGACCAGTCCCTCTTGACCACATGTCCAAACTATGAAAGACCAAGTTTCTCCATTGTTGCTTCCAAGGAACAATTCAGCCATACCTTCAAAACAGCTTTTTTCATTTTTCTGGCAATCACAGTATATTTAATACTCTTTGTCAACACCATAATTCAAATGCATCTATTCGCCAGTTTTCCTTATTCATTGTCCAGCTTTCACATGCATGTGCTACTAAATGCCACTGAGTCAGCTCTAACACACAGCAACCTTATATATAGTTTCCGAGGCTGTTATTTTTTTTTTTTTAGGAGCAAAATGTGAAGTGATTGAAAGTATCATGGCTTGGGTCAGGTGCACCTTAATCCTCAAAGTGACATCTTTGCTCTATAACACTTTAAAGAGGTCTTTTGCAGCAGATTTGCCTAATGAAATACATCAATTGATTTCTTGACTGTTGCTTTCATGAGTGCTGACTGTGGATCCAAGAAAAATTACATCTTTAACAACTTAAGTATTTTTTCCATTTACCATGATGCTATGTGTTGGTCCAGTTGTAAGGGTTTTCATTTTCTTTACACTGAGGTGGAATCCATACTGAAGGCTGTAGTCTTTGATCTTCATCAGTAAGCACTTCAATTCCTCGTTGCTTCCAACAACTGACTACGTATGTAATCTCTACTGCTCAAAGTATTTCATATGCCCTATTTTAGCCCGAATCCTTGGGTGGTACAGATGATTAATACACTGGCAGCTACCCAAAAGGCTGGCAGCTATAATCCACCCAGAGACACCTCAGAATAAAGGTGTAGCAATCTACTTATGACAAATCAGTTATCGAAACCCCTATAAAGCATATTTCTACTCAGACATAGGTGGAATCACTATAAGTCAGAATCAAATTGTTATCAATTTGCTTAATTATTATCATTTTATCACATTTTATTAATGCAGTTATGTCTGGATTCATTACAATAGGATAAAGTAAGCTACTAAAAAACATTGGTTCATGCTAAAAATCAAGAATACAAATTGTCACACTGACATGCTCAATGTGGTGAACTGTGACACTGAATATAGGGGCATGTTTTTAATTCACTGAGACAACACTATCTTTGTACTATGTCTTTAATACCAGGATTCATTGGGAAATATTTTCACCCACTACAGAAAAATCAAGACTTTGTCAACTCTCTTTGACAATTCTTTCCAGGAAATATTTCAGGCATGTATCAAAGAAGCCACATTCATTGGTGACATTTACAAAACTTAATTCTTTCCAAATCTCCTCAATCTAAAGAGAAATGTAATACTCATATAAAATTTATTTTCCTTTTATGTAAATCTAATGATTAGAATTTACAATCTAGTAAAGATGCAAGCTCTAAAGTCTATTTAACACTTGAAGTGAAATAAATCTCTATGAACTTTTTAAGCTATTAATTATATTTCATGAACGCATTTAGCACATCTAAAGTTCTAGCATTAATCAAGTCAGAATCTTAATGAGAATATTCTAGTAAAACTAGTCCTGTTACATTTTCCAATCATTGTAATAAAATTCAAAATATATTATTTATGTCAAATACACACTTGGTGTTTACATCCTATTTCTACCACTTATAGGAATCCTGATGTGGCTCTGTAGGATAAGCAACAGCTTCCTAAGTACAAGGTCGGCGGTTCAAAACCATAAGCCATTCCTTGGAAAACTTGTACAGGGCCATTATGATTCAGAACCAACTCAAGGGCAATAACCACTTATAGACTGTATCATTTCTGGAAAATTAACTTCCTTAGTGTTGAAATAGTAGTAGTTACACTGGAATAAAGCACTGGACCACAAGGTTGGTTTGAAGCAAGGTCAGCGGTTCACATTCACCAGCCACTCCTTGGAAACCGTAGACTCAGAACTGACTCAACAGACTTAACAACACAACAACATACTCAACACAAAGAATTATGAGAATAAGGAGGGGAAATTAATTCACTGAAATATCTCAAAAGATTTAATAAAAATAATTTATGATTATAAAAAGCAATATTAAACCAATTATGTTACTTGCTTATAGAAAAGATGTATTACTCAAACCTCCTTTTAAAGAAGCTCAGAGGATTCCTACCAAATAGACGAACAAGGTATTATTACACTTCAGGATTCTTACAACCAATAGATCACTGTAGTTACATACTCAATGTACATCTTTCAAAGATCAAGCAATAAATCATCATGACACTTCACTATCTAGGAAGTTCTAGTACTGATGAATATAAAATATTTATTTCAATTATATTTTTAATGATATGCTGTAATTTTATTTTAGAAATTAAAACATCCTAAAGGTCTTCAAATTAAACTTCAACAAAAGTTGTTCCATTCCTTCTGCCACACATACAAACCAACCAGTCAGTTATTTATGTTAATTTCTGAAATTTCTCTTCAATTGGCCTGTTCTGATTGTAATAAATTTACAGTGGCATCCTAACCTGTCTCCTTACCTCCTGAGTCTTCCCTGCTGATGAAATCAATCCTTCATATTGTTACCATAGTTAGGTCACTAAAACCTATCTGGTGGGTAACTTCTTGATGAAGATCATCAGTGGATTCCCTCCCTATCTGAAGAATAAAGCCGGAACCTGGTCCTAGCTGTGGCATTCATGGCCATTTTCAATGTGGCTTTTGAGTCAATTCCAACTTATAGCAACCTTATACAAGAGAATAAACCTGTTCCATAGGATTTTCAAGACTGCAACCCTATACAGGCTTGCTAAGAGTCGGAACCGACTTGATGTCACTTAACAACCACAACTCCTTAAGCAGACTGCCACATCTTTCTCTCACAGAGCAACTGGGGATTTGAATTGCCAACCTTTTGATTAGCAACCAGCCACAACTACTCACTGAACCACCAGGGTTCCTTGATCCAATAAAACTTTTCGTATTTATTCATTTTCCAGTCCCATAATGTCTACATAATCTCTCCCGTGAAACATACTGTATGCTTTAGCCAAACATCCATAATGTACTCTGTGGTTGTGCTAACAAAATAGGATATTCCTGATAGTTTCTTAGCATTTACCACCCTGGTACATTTACCTGCTTACTGGGTAAAATCCTACTGACTTACAACAAAGCTTTCTCAAAATCCATCCCAAGCATACTTATTTTCTTCTTTTAAGAAAGATAAAACTAGGGTATATAAAATAACAGCATATCAAATTGCACCAAAGTAATAGGAAAAAATTACTTATTTGATCATTTAAGGAGTCCTAGCATGGAACTGTCAGATAAGCACTGGACTGTTAACTACAAGGTTAACTGTTCAAATCCACCAACCAGTCCTTGGAAACCCTAAACAGGGTCATTATGAATCAGAGCCAACTCAACAGCACTTAACAATAAAAAAAGGGAAAAAAAATGGCTTATTTGATCACTGGTAGGAACAAGGATACATACATTATCAGCAGATAAATTGGTGGTGGTGGTGGTGGTGGTATTGTGCCGTGAAGTTGGTTCCAACTCACGGAGATTTCCAAGGCTGTAAATCTTTGTAGGAGCAGAAAGCCTCATCTTTCTCCAGTAGAACAGCGGTAGTTTCGAACTGCTAACCTTAAGGTTCTCAGCCAAACTCATAACCACTACACTACCAGAGTTCCTACAGTATCAGATAAATTGTTAGCAACCTGAAATTCCTCTGCAGAACTGGTATAGCCCAATCCAACTTTGTTCCTGTCTTTTTATTAAAAGTCATTATGAACAAAGAGAAGAATCTAATAGAACAGAAGCAGCAGATTCTTCTCTCTAAAGAGAAGCAGGTTTCTGTTTAATTAATATGCATACACAATAAATCATCTTCTCCTCAATAAATCTGCTCATCAGGCTTATTGGGTCAGATGACTTTGATGTGTTTAATGCATGTGAAAGTTGAATAATGAATATGGAAGACCACAGAATGGATGAATTTGTGTTATGGTGTTAGAGAAGAATATTGAAAGTACCATGGACTGCCAGAACAAACAAATCTATATTGAAGTACAGCCAGAATGCTCCTTAAAAGACAAGATGGCCAGATTTCATCTCTCATACTTGAGACATATTACAAGGAGGAACCAGTTCTTGGAGAAGGATGCCACACTTGGTAAAGAGAAAGACCTCCAAGGAGATGGATTGGCACAGTGGCAGTAGCAGTGGGCTCAAGGGTAACAGCAAAAGTGAGGATGGCGGAGGACCAGACAGTGTTTCATTCTGTGGTAGACAGGGTTACCATTAAGTCAGAATAGACTTGATGGCACCTAAAAAAAATGTATTTTTATACTCAACTATGCAACTAATGAGTCCTAGTATGGCATTACAGGATAAGCACTTGACTGCAAGGTTGATTTGAAGCATTAGGTTGGTGGTTCACACTCACCAGTTGCTCCTCGGAAACCTCATACAGGGTCACACTAGTCAGTCAGAACCAACTGGATGGTGCTTAACAACAACAACAATGCAACTAAAATAGAAATTACTCATAACAGCCTATATACTCCATCTTTTCTGTAACCTTCATGACTTTGATCTTGTCACAACCTACAATTTTATGAAGATGCTTTGGTCAAACACTCCAGCTCCCTACAGAGTTGGACTCCTGAAACACACAAGATCCCCAAGAAAGAGACTCAAACATTTCTTTCTTTGGCTACAGACACAGTAAAACAATAAATAGTTTTTACCAACTCCCCTTACAGGTTATTGTTGTTTTTGTTGTTGTTAAGTGTCGTTGAGTCGTTTCCAACCCATAGTGATCCTGTATAGAGTTTCTGAGAAGATGGTGAGCTTGAAGTGCCAACCTTGCCATTCAAACTATCCTTGAGTACATAAATCTGCTGCACAAAACTTCTTTATCATGTTCAAGAGCAAAGATATCAGTTTATCAATTTGAGGACTACGGTGCACCTGACCCAAGCCATGGTATTTTCAATTGTCTCACGTGCATGTGAAAGTTGGGCAATGAATAAAGAAGAACACAGACGAATTGGTGCATTTGAGTTATGCTGTTAAAGAAGAATATTAAAAATACTATGGACTGCCAGAAACCTGTATTGGAAGAAGTACAGCCATTTGAATGTTCCTTAGAAGAAAGGATGGAGAGACTTTGTCTCTCATACCTTGGACATGTTATCAGGAGTGACCAGTCCTTGGAGAATGACATCCTTCTTGGTAAAGCGGAGAGTCAGTGAAAAACAGAAAGACCCTCAAGGAGATGAATTGAAACATTCATCAGCAACAGGTTCAAACGTACCAATGATTGTGAGGATGGTGCAGGGCCAGGCAGTATTTTATTCTGTTGCGTACAGGGTCTCTTTGAGACAACTGACTCAATGGCATCTAACAACATCAACAATTCTTGAGACAGAAAAAAGAATCTCCAAAATGCTCACATAAAAAAAAAAGAAAGAAATGTTTCAAAGTTCTTGGCGAATTAAGCATTGAGATAACTATACACAGCAAAGTCAGACCAAAAGAAGCATCAGAATGACATTCTGAGTTCAAAGTGAAATCACCAACAATATGTAATAACATTCTTGAACTGGTATGTGCATTATGGTGTGAGGCAATGAACAAATTATTTAGCCAGTTTAAATCCTAATTGTTTGATGAAAATTACAAAACCGTGCTGTAACATTATAAAATAATCAATTGTGTCATTCTGGAAATCTTAAAAGACTTCAACAGAGCTCTCAGATTTTAAGGTTGTCAATTGCTGCCACTGACTGCTGTGTCCAAACTTTAAGGCTCCAATTTCAGCACAGATATTTTACCCTCTTTACAGGCAAAAGTTCTATTTTGTTCAGGACAATAAAGGGGCAAATTTAAAAATCGGTATTTTCCAGTTTCCCTTGCAGACTAGGGTGGCTCCTGGTGGAGTAGAGATCAGTGAGACTTAATTGGAAATTGCTAGGTAGGTTATCTTACCTAGTGTTCCTACAACAGAAATATCACAAAGGATGGCTCTAACAAATAACGTATTCTCTCACAGTTTAGAAGGCTAGAAGTCAGGATTCAGAACCCAAGCTCTAGGGGAAGGCTTTCTCCCTGTCAGCTCTAGGCAAAGGTTCTGATCTCCTTTCAACATCTGAGGGTCCTGCATTCCTGGAACTGTGTCTTCCTTTGGGTCTAAGAAGTTTTCAGTGCAGAGACCCTAGGTCCAAAGGACAAGCTCTGCTCCCTGTTCTTCTTTATTTGTGGTACCAAGGCCCCTCCCTCTCTCTGATAATTGCTTTCTCCATTTCTCTCTTCTACAATAAAAGTCAAGTTACTATCATTATTATTCAAATTTACGCACCAACCGCTACAGCCAGTGAGGATAAAATAGAAGAATTCTATCAACTTCTTGAATCTGAAATTGATCAAACATGTAATCAAGATGTATTGATCATTACTGGTGATTTAAATGCAAAGGTTGGGAACATAGAGGAAGGATCAGTAGTAAGAAAATATGGCCTTGGTGATAGAAATGATGCTGGAGAACACATGACAGAATTCTGCAAAACCAATGATTTCTTCATTTCAAATTCCTTCTACAGACAGCATAAGAGACGACTATACACATGGACCTCACAAGATGGAATACATAGAAATCAAATTAATTGCATCTGCGGAAAGACATGATAGAAAGGCTCCATATCATCAGTGAAAACAAGGCCAGGGGCAGACAGTGGAAAAGACCATCAATTACTGATATGCAAATTCAAACTGAAGCCGAAGAAAATGAAAACATGTCGACGAGAGCCAAAATATGACCCTGAATATATCCCATTTGAATTTAGAGATCATCTGAACAACAGATTTCATACACTAAACTCTAAAGACCGAAGACCAGAAGAGTTGTGGGATGACATCAAGAACATCATACGTGAAGAAAGCAAAAAGTCATTGTGAAGACAAGAAAGAAGGAAAAGGTCTAAATGGATGTCAGAAGAGACACTGAAACTAGCTCTCCAGCGTAGAGATGCTAAAGCAAATGAAAGAAATGAGGAGGTTCAAGAGCTGAACAGAAAATTTCAAAGATCAGCTAGAGAAAATTAAGCCAAATATTACAACAATATGTGCAAAGATCTGGAATCAGAAAACCAAAATGGAAGAACACAGTCAGCATTTCTCAAGCTGGGGGAACTGAATAAAAAATTCAAGCCTTGACTTTTGTTATTGAAAGATTATCTGGGCAAATTATTGAATGATGCAGAAAGCATCAAGAGAATATGGAAGGAATACACAGAGTCACTGCACCAAAAGGGAATGGTTAATGTTCAACAGTTTCAAGAGGTAGCATGTGATCAAGAGCCAATGATACTGAAGGAGGAGGTCCAAGGTGCATTGAAGGAATTGGCAAAGAACAAGGCACAAGGAATTGATGGAATAAAAATTGAATTCTTTCAAGAAAGTGAGGTGGCACAGGAGGCACTCACTCATCTATGCCAAGGAATTTGGAAGACAACTATCTGGCCAACTGATTGGAAGAGATCTGTATTTGTGCCCATTCAAAAGAGAGGTGACCCTACGGAATGTGGAAATCATCAGGCAATATCTTTGATATCCCATGCAAGTAAAGTTTTGCTAACAGTAATACAGAAACAGCTACAATCATACATTGAGAGAGAATTTCCAGAGGTTCAACCTGGATTCAGAAGAGGCTGTAAAACGAGAGATATCATTGCTGATGTCCGATGGATCTTGGCTGAAAGCAGAGAATATCAGAAAGATGTTTACCTGTGCTTTATTAACTACGCAAAGGCTTTCGATTGTGTGGATCATGACAAGCTATGG
>NW_006408537.1:8854321-8854867 GCF_000296735.1 Chrysochloris asiatica
AAGGGACTCATTTCTAAAATATATAGGAAAATACTACACATCTACAAAAATAAGACAAATAAACCAATTAAGAAATGGACACAGGATATGAACAGACACTTCACCAGGGAGGAGATCCAGGCAGCCAACAAACATATGAAGAAATTTTCACGATCACTAGCCATTAGAGAGATGTAAATCAAAACAACAATGAGATATCATCTCACACCAGCAATAAACAGCAAAGATCAAAAAAGTTGAGGGCAATAAATGCTGGCGGGGATGTGGAGAGATTGGGACACTCCTGCATTGCTGATGGGACTGCAAAATGGTCCAACCTCTCTGGAAAGTTTTCCACAAGAAAAACGAGCCACAACACGGGAAGATGTATGCACACCAATGTTCATAGCAGCACTATTTACAATAGCAAAAAGATGGAGACAGCCAAAGTGCCCATCAACTAAAGAATGGATAAGCATACACATAATGGAATATAATGCTACCTTGAAAAATAACAAGGAAGCTGCATGCCACTACCTAACATGGATAAACCTTAAGGACATTATG
>NW_006408537.1:8856792-8864879 GCF_000296735.1 Chrysochloris asiatica
CAGGGTGCCCTTTGGTTGACTGATGATGCAGGGGATTGTAATCATGGCAATGAAAGGATATACAATAGGAAGAATGTAAAACTAGTGTTCACCCATGTAAACTATCACATAATTCACAATAAAACACATTTTTTAAATGGTACTGAAGGAAGAAGTCCAAGCTGTACTGAAGGCATTGGCGAGAAACAAGGCTCCAGGAATTGATGAACATAAATTGAAATCTTGAACAATACAAACTGAAATCTTTCAACAAACTGATGCAGCCCTGGAGGAATTCATTGATGTATACCAAGAAATTCAGAAGATAGTTACATGGCCAACCAAATGGAAGAGATTCATATTTATACCCATTACAAATTCATATCTGTACTCATTTTCCAACTTAATGTGGAAATCATTAAACAATATTACTAATATCACATGCAAGTAAAATTTTTCTGAAGATAATTAAACAGTTGCAACAGTATGTGAACCAGCATTGCCAGAAATTCAAGACAAAGTCAGAAGAAGATATGGAACGATGCTGACATCAGATGGATGGATCTTGGCTAAAAGTAGAGAATACCAGAAAGATGTTTACTTGTACTTTACTAATTGTTCAAAGACTTTCAATTGTGTGATTATAACAAATAATGATTATAACAAATAATTCCCAAGAATCGGTATTCTAGAACACTTAATTGTGCTTATGAAGAACCTGTATATAGACCAAGAGACAGCTGTTTGAACAGAACAAGGAGACACTGAATGATTTAAAATCAGGAAAGGTGTGCACCAGTGCTGTATTCTTTCATCATAATTATTCAATCTGTATGATGAGCAAATAATTCAAGAACTTGGAATTATATGAAGAAAAACATGGCATCCGGATAAAAGGAAGACTCATTAACAACCTGTAATATGCAAATGATACAACTTTGCTTTCTGGAACTGAAGAGGACTTAAACACCATGGTCTTCAGAATGGGTATTACCTCAATGTAAAAACAAAATTTCTCACAAGTGGACCAGTAAATAATATAATGATAAATGAAGAGAAGATTGAAGCTGTCAAAGATTTCATTTTGTTTGGATCCACTATCAACACTCATGGAAGCAGCAGTCACTAAATGAAATGACCTACTGCATTAGGCAAATCTGCTGCACAACATCTCTTTAAAGTGTTCAAGAGTAAATATATCAGTTTGAGGAGTAAGGTGCACCTGACCCAAGCCATGTTATTTTCAGTAATCTTATATGCATGTGAAAGACAGACATGAGTAATGAAGACTATAGAAGAATTGATGCATTTAAGTCATGGTGTTGGAGAAGAATATTAAAAGTACAACAGACTGCCAGAAAAACAAACAAATCTGTGTTGGAAAATGTACAGTCAGAATGCTCCTTAGAAATCAGGATGTCAAGACTTAGTCTCTCATATTTCAGACAGGTTATCACCAGGAATCAGTTCCTGGACAAGGGCATCATTCTTGATAAAGTAGAGGGTCAACAAAAAAGAGGACAATTCCTAACGAGATGGACTGGCACAGTGGCAGCAGCAATTGGTTGAAGCGTAGCATCAATTGTGAGAACGGCACAGGGCTAGCCAATATTTCATTATGTTGTGCATAGACAGGATCACTATGAGTCTGAACCAATTTGATGGCAACCAGGAACAACAACAAAAATAAACAACAGAAAAATGGCAAGACTGTGTTCAAAGGCAAAAACCTTGAGACAGAGAACCAAGTAGCTCCATTCAGTCCAGGCTCTCACAGGTTTTACTATACTAGCTGGCATAACTAATGACGATATAACAAATCATAATGCAGCATAGTTACATTTCACTTATTATACAACAGATTGTTAAGTTATGAGCAGAACATGAGTTTAGCAGATGAAATTTGAAACCAAATTTTTACAGGATCTTGGAAGTGAACTTAAAACCACTGAGCAAAGTCATTGCAGAATGCACTATATAAAAGAAGGAATTAATTCCCAGAAACCCTTATACTCCAACTCTGGGCATCAGAACTGGTTTAATAAGTAAAAAGATGGCATTTTACCAATCACCTATCAGAATTAATTATCTATGTAGGCTACAAAATTTAACTGAAAATGATAATATTTAAAATAGTTCTCCATTCCTTTTGTCACCACGCACATAAAGTTATAGAACCTTATTAAACAAATCTATTGCAAATGACCTGTTTAAAGTAAGATTATAAAGCAAAGATGCTACCTTGCAGACTATGGTGAGGTGAGCTTGACTCAAACCATTGATAATTCCAAAAGCTGGACAATGGATATGGAAGATGGAAGAACTGATGCCTTTGAATTATGTTGTTGGCAAAGAAAACGGAATAGACCATCGACTACCATGTGTTGGAAGAAGTACTACGAGAATGCTCCTTAAAAGTCAGGATGACAATACTTTGCCTCATGTATTTTGGACATTTTATTAAGAAGGACCAGTCCCTAGAGAAAGACATCATGCTTGGTAAAGTAGAGGTCAGAGAATAAGAGGAAGACCCTCAATAAGATTCACTGACATTGGCAGCAATAATGGGCTCAAACATGATGAAAATTGTGAGGATGGCATAGAACTAGGCAGTGTTTCGTTCTGTTGTACACATGGTTTCGATGAGTTGGAACCATGTCAACGGTGCCTAACAGCAACATAGATAATCCAATACCTTCATTAGAAGATAAATGGATAAAATAAACATATTGTTGGGCCATAATAATTTAACATCTTTTTCTAATTAAATCTTAAATGTATAGAAAAAATGTTAGGTTCACATAATCTCAATTTCACAAGTAGTATCATGAAAGAAAAAACGAGGTGTTATGGAAACAAAATCTTCCAATGGCAGATTAAAACAGCAGAATTTCTTAAGGTGGCATCCAAGTAATTCAATCTTTGATAATAAGGGTTTGTTGTGGTTAAGTGCCGTCGAGTCGGTTCCGACCCATAGTGACCCTGAACAGGGTTTCCGAGGCTGTAAATCTTTACGGGAGCAGAAAGCCTCATCTTTCTCCCACGGAGCAGCTGGTAGTTTCGAACTGCTTACCTTGCGGTTCGCAGCCCGATTCGTAACCACTACACTACCAGAGCTCCTTGATAATAAGGGTATATAGGTTAATTTATTTATATTACCAAGACAGGCAAAAAAGACTGCTCAGTATCTTTGATCCTCAATTATTAGAAAATGTTTTCTATTACACAGAAAATAAACTGGATAATTTATGACAGATATAAAAAGGAAGACACTGACATAAATGCTTTCTAGCATAAACAATAACAAAGAAACATCTTTTATTCATAAATACGTACCTTTACTTACTAAATAAAGCTGAAGTGATATTTCAAATCAGATGGGCTGAGGTATTCTGGTTATGAATATATTTTAAAAGTAACAGAACTAGACTCTGAATCAGAACACTGCATTCTTCTTTGAACCCAACAGCCCTTTCTGTGTTATTCTAATTTGGCAAACAGTTGCCAAGTTTCACTCAGAAGAAAAAGACCAAAGGACCAAAGTAAGACACAAGAATAGGCTACACCATAAATAATTAGGGCTCACTCATCTGCCACTATTTTTGTTTCTCTGTTACACAGAGCCTGGTTTGAAGTTTATCCAAGGCCATCTGAGGATTAGGTCTAACAAAACTCTGAACTTCTAAATCCAATACTCATAATTTCTAACATTATAGATTACAATTCTACATTTCCGATGACAGATTTTACATCTGTTCCAGCTTCCTCTACCGCTTACATTATTCAACAGCTGGGGCATATGATAACTTGGCAACTTGATGATAGTCTAGATGAACACAAATTGATTCTGTAACCAAGGAACTTAGTCAGAAATAAAAATCAAAATAAACTCTTTTGAGTACAACTGGGAACCTAAAATGTTGTGAACAATGCATGATTTCAGAAAACGAGCAACTGTACTTTGTATGCTATGTGAATGACACTCCCTATTCAAAGCCTACAATTCTTTTCCGATTAGATCAGCCCCATAGTAAGTCAATCAGAATAATAAGCCCTGTAGTGAAGTCATCGTATTGGATACTGATGGGAAATCATAACTGGCTTAAAAACATATCAGGGAAACAATGAGTTTTCCTGGACTCTAGCTTTTCATGGAATACACTAACCAACACTCTTTCCTTTCTTTCCAAGACTAAATGAAATATAGAACATCTATAAAACCAAGTACAAATTGATGACCTAAGCATTTTTAAACAACAAAGAAAAGAAGGAAAGAAACACCCTCACATGTCTAATGAAATTTTAGACTTATGTTTGAAAAAGTGTATGTTCATTAGACTATGATTAAAATGAATCATAGAGTAACAATAGTCTTCAGACATTTAGTTTCTTTGTATTACCAAAGGCAAATAAAAATTCCACTTCATAAAAATAAGTCAAATCAACACTTTAGTTTCAAAGTCACCTGAAATTACACATGACATTGCAGTAAAACTTAATGAGACAAAAATTCATAAATCTATCATTTTTCCCCAAAGCATAAAATGTATATACTTAAGGACTTTTGGGCATTTTAAATGTGACTTTAAGAAGCACAGATATGTTTCTTCAAGAAAGATTGACTAGTCTATATTACAATATTTGTCATTTTAAAGTTTTGGAGACGACTGATTAAGAACCTATTTTTAAATGGAAAGAATAAGGTAAATGTGAGTATGTTATATAACACACATACACACACACATATATATATGTTCATTAGTTTAAAATGCCATTGCACTGCTCAGTGGCAATATTATAAACAATAGAGTCATGGCACAAAGGAATTCTGAATGTCTGTACTGTTTCACAAAATCCTACATGGATTGCAAGAATGTCAGACATAGTCTAGAAGAAGACCATAACTGTGGGTAGGTTTTTGTGCTTATCTGGGACTTGGAATTTTATTTATTTAGTTCAGCATCTTATAGCTCCAATTTCCACTAATGGGAAACCATTAATGCATGCATTTTTAACCATAAAATCCATTTCAGTTTACATAAATTGAGTGGCTAAACTAAACACAAATATCCAGAATGATGTAGATCTACCTTAAGCGAGGCTTATGAAATAGACCACTAATCACTATCAATACATTACAGCACTGGGAGTTGTTCTTGAGTGTGGAATGTTTTAGGAGCCACAATAAGGAGACAATCTATATATACACTTAGAAATACATTCCTAGGGACAAAAACTCTTAGGTGAGAAGGTGCAATCTCTCGCTTGCCTAACATTATGATTAACAATAAAGCTAACATAACACTAAAGTACTAAGTTACTGTAATACTAAAACATAAGGTCAACGTAATACTAAAGCATAAATATTTATCAGGTTGACATACATCATCTCAAACATAAAACTTTGATCAAAAAAACCTCAAAATACACTGTTTACACTTAAATTTACAAAGACTGTGTGGTCTGAAAATCTCTCATTCATTACCCTGTAAAATAATTTTTACTATAACATCAAAATAGATACATATACATAGTCACAAACTTTTTCCAAATAAATTAGATCATTTTAAGGAAAATGATTTGGTGATACTCAGGAATCTGTTTCATAAGGTTAACCAATACCCATGTCAAGCAGAAGAAGCAAGACTTAAGTAATCCCATGGAAAACTAACCCATGTTCACCCTTCAAGAAATAATTAGATTTATGCGTAGTACTTAAGAGCTTCTATATGGTGAGAAAACGGAAAGTGTTTCTTAGAAACCTAACCTCTCATCCCCCACTCCACCGCCTATTCAAGGGCGTCTCCAGATAGTCGCCCACCACACCGACCTCCCTGTGTTGGGGGTACTGATTCCCATCCAAAAAGACCTGGTCCATCCCCAAGATTGGTCCTGACACCTGTTTACTTGTGCTCAAGTAGTGACTTTGTTAAGGAAAGGGAACAGTCGTCCCAATGACCCCACACCAAACCCTGCAGCCTGGGCGTAGGACACCACGTACCTTTGTACCTCTCCAGAACATCCTCGTAGGCCTGAAGGTACTCTTGCTCCTCCACGTACAGGTAAGCAGCCGGGGAGAGGTAACCCGCCATGCCGAAGTTTAAGCGTTAACTGGTCTGTTCCCCTTTCCCCCTCGTAACTCTACCCCTCGTAACCCCAGTAAGGCATCATAGTCAGCAAGACGCAGTCTGGGAACTAGAAAAGGGAAGCGGGAAGCGGCAGCAGGAGGCGAGGAGACCACAGAAGCTGGAGACGCAGAGCTGGGGGCGCCAGGGGGACAGGGGCGGCAGGGTTGAAGCCCAAGCCGGCAGAGGAAACGCCCAGGCCCCCTGGCGGGCCGCAGGAGCTAGGCTCTTGGGAAGCCAGAGTCTATCTTGGGTTTCAGCAGCCGCAAATCTCGGCGAAACCGGGGGTGGTGATGAGCACCGCGTCACTTCGATAAAGAGCTGGGACAGCCGTGGGGACAAGCGGAGAGTGGCGGTTGCAGGGACCCCCTGCGGCCACTGTGGCCACCACGCTGGCCCTGCGCAGGGCGCCTGCTCCGGGCCGGATCGAGGCCCGGGTGTCGGTGTGAGAGCACCGGCGCGTCGCCTCCACCAGGGATGCTGCGCGGCGCATCTGCGGCATTTCCTGGCTGCCGCGCTGCAGACACTCGCCCGCGCCCGGGAAAGAGGGAGGGAGGACAGAAGGGAGGGAGCAAGAGCGGTCAGCACCCCGGCTGACTCGGCTCAGGCCTGGGCGCCGCTCGGCCCCTCCCTTCCAGGCAGAGCCTCCGAGCCCCGGGCCCCCTCCCCCGGCCCGCCCACAGGGTTGTTCAACGGCCAAGCACGCCCACCCCCCCGGACACTGGCAGCCAGTCCCCGGATCCCTATGGACGAGGTTTCTATTTGGGACCCACAACAGGTGCCCAAGCAACAAAGCCGCAATTCGTGGGCACCGACTTACGCAGCCCCTAGCAGCCGGGCCAATCGGCCCTCCCCAGGGAAGGGGTAACGGAGAGGGGGATGGGAGACACTATTTTCAATCCAGCACCCTGGCATAGGAGGACTTAGGTCACTCTTGTGACAACACGGAATGGGAGGGTACGGGGGTCCGTACGCAGTGGACAGTCCAGGGGCGGGCGGCCTCTGCAGGTGGCCGGGCGCATCAAGGCCTGACAGCTAGGCCGCGCCTGCGCCTGCGTGCTCGCCCCCAGGCGGCCCAAGGACCAGTCCACTGTCCCTCCCTTCCGCCCCCCAGAGTCCGCCCTCGCTTCTACCGCTGTGCTTCTCATTCCTAATTGGCAACAGCTCCATACCACCTCCTTCCTCCTACCCAATCTTTGTCATTCCACAAAACACTATTAATTCTCATCAATCTAATATCTTAAACGGCTAGGGTTAGTGTCCACTGGAGATCCATTAAAGGAATTAGCTTGTTCCAAAGCTGTCAATGAGTTTGTACTTCAAGAGTACAGACTGTGGAGTCAGACTGCCTAGAATAGAATGTTGGTTCCTTACTGCCTCTGAGATATGTGCAAATTACTTACTTCCTTTAAGCCCTATCCTCCCTCATCAGGAAAGGGAGGATGATAAACACTTCTAGCTTTAAAAGTTGTTGTAACATTAAATGGAATTTAGAATAGTGCACTTACTTACATAGTAAGCACTATACGAGGGGACTTAAAAACTTTCGTGGGAAAATTCCTTTATCTTTTCAGACCGTTTTCCATGAACTTTTTGAAGTCCTCGTGTAGGTGTTAGTAAACCCAAACCCATTGCCCTCTAGTCAATTCCGACTCATAGTGACCGTATTTTGTTGTTGTTGGTTGTTGTTGTTGTTGTTATGTGCCGTCGAGTCGGTTCCGAGCCATAGCGAGCGACCCTGTACAGGGTTTCCGAGGTTATAAATCTTTACGGGAGCAGAAAGCTTCATGTTTCTCCCGCGAAGCGGCTGGTAGTTTCAAACTGCTGACCTTAAGGTTCGCAGCCCGATTCGTAATCACTACGTTACCAGAGCTCCCTTGTTGTTGTTAAGTGCCGTGGAGTCTATTCTGACCCATTGTTGTTGTTGTTGTTAAGTGCCGTCGAGTCGGTTCCGACCCATTGCGACCCTGTACAGGGTTTCCG
>NW_006408537.1:8864979-8866579 GCF_000296735.1 Chrysochloris asiatica
TATGCATGTGAAAGCTGGACAGTGAATAAGGAAGACTGTAGAAGAATTGATGCATTTGAGTTATGGTGTTGGAGGAGAATATTAAAAGTGCCATGGGCTGCCAAAAGAAACAATGGATCCATTTTGGAAGAAGTGCAGCGAGAGTGCTCCTTAGAGGCCAAGATGGCCAAACTTCGTATCTTATACTTTGGACATACTGTCAGGAGGGACCAATCGTTGGAGAAGGATATCATGCTTGGTAAGGTGGAGGATAAGAGAAAAAGAGGAAGACCCCCAACGAGATGGATTGGCCAAGTGGCAGCATCAATGAACTCAAGTATGGCAATAGTAGTGAGGTTGGCCCAGGATCGGGCAATGTTTCGTTCTGCTGTGCATAAGGTCACTATGGGTCGGTTCCGACTCTATGGTACCTAACAACAACAACAACAACAATAAAAATTAATATAGCCAAACACCAAGGACACTCCCCTTATATCAGATCAGGGCTGTGATGTAAGTAAGGGCGCTACATCCCACTCTAATCCCTGTTAACTGATGGGCTGATAACATCAGATCACATCATAGAAGATGCCTTTACCATTACTTAAGTGTCAAATTACTGAGAATCATGGTCCAGCCAAGCTGACACATTTGGGTGTGTGTGTGGGGTGGGGAGGAGTTACAATTCAATCCATAACAGTGGACTTCTAAAAAAGAGCTCTTCAAAAGTAAGTTGCCTTAAATGGTTCTCAACTTTTGTCCTTTGTCTTTGCTCTTCCCTTTCTTCCCACCCAGAACTGAGACCCAAGGGGTGGAGGAGGAAGAAACGTTTTGTGATCAACAAACTCATGATACACTAAAAGTGAACAAACACAAAATACAGAAGTCAGGAACCTTAGTGGCAAACAGAGATACCCTACAAGCTCTGGCCTGCCTCCCTTGGACCTCCTTTACCTGAGAAAAAGAAACCATTTATGTACTTCACTATTGCCTATTTTCTGTTATAAGTGACCAAGCATGATCCTGATACTCATTATCAGATTAAACCTGCTCAACTTTTTAAAAGAAAAACACAGACTAATACAAGAAAAACTGAAAGCTGTAATCAGTGTAAGATAGAAACCTGTCAGAGACGAAACATTAAAATATGTTTGGTACAAAGTCACTGCACCAAAAAGAAATGGTGGATGTTAAACCATTTGAGGAGGTAACTAGCATATGATCAAGAACCAATGGTTGCCAGAGCTATACGGCATGATAAAGAAATTAAAGGCAACCAAATTGGCAAAGAGGAAGTAAAACTCTCCTTATTTACAGACGACATAATCCTATACATAGAAAACACCAAAGACTCAGTAAAAAAAACTATTAGGCCTCATCAAAAGATTCAGCAAAGTGGCAGGGTATAAGATTAACATACAAAAATCAACTGGATTTCTCTATAGCAACAGCAATAGCGATGAAAAGGGCATTAGGAAAGCAATACCATTTACAATAGCCACACAAAGGATGAAATACTTAGGGATAAACATAACCAGAGAAACAAAGGACTTACACAAATAACATTACAAAGCACTACTAAAAGAAACCAAAAGAGACCTACAGAAGTGGAAGAACATAC
>NW_006408537.1:8877469-8887568 GCF_000296735.1 Chrysochloris asiatica
CATTGCCCTCTAGTCAATTCCGACTCATAGTGACCGTATTTTGTTGTTGTTGGTTGTTGTTGTTGTTGTTATGTGCCGTCGAGTCGGTTCCGAGCTATAGCGAGCGACCCTGTACAGGGTTTCCGAGGTTATAAATCTTTACAGGAGCAGAAAGCTTCATCTTTCTCCCGCGAAGCGGCTGGTAGTTTCAAACTGCTGACCTTAAGGTTCGCAGCCCGATTCGTAACCACTACGTTACCAGAGCTCCCTTGTTGTTAAGTGCCGTGGAGTCTATTCTGACCCATAGCGACCCTGTATAGGGTTCCCAAGGAGCAGCTGGTGAGCTTGAACCGTGGACCCTGCAGTTTAAACAGCTTTGCAGTCTGGCACATTAACCCACAGCGCCACACCAGGTTGTTGTTGGTAAGTGTTGTCAAATCCAACTCATAGCGACACTGTGTAGGGTTTCCAAGGAACAGATGGTGAGTTTGAACTGCCTACCTTGAGTTTCTAACCAACCTTGTAGTCCAGTGCTTCATCCTACAGTGCCACACCAGTGACCATATACATGTGAGTTCCTTTTATTATTAGATAAACCAGCTCATTGTTGCTGAATGTCAACTTTACCTCTTGCCTAATTCTTCCCTTCCTCTTTCCTCTTTTGCCCTAAATGATTTTTCTTTCTTTTTCAGCGTTGGGAAATGTGGACCATTTTCAACTAGTTTTAGATAGGATAAGAATTATTCTTGCAAGAAGTAGCATATTCTTGAAAAAAAAACTTGTGATAGAATCAGAATCTTAGAATTTAACTCCTTCTCAGCAAACCAAAAAAAAAAAAGGGAGGGGGGGGCATTTCTTTTCTTTTTCCCATGTTCCACGACAGTTTAAAAAAAACACTGCAATTTTAGTACATTTATGTACATGGTGGTTCATGAAGTAACAAACACGTTATATGGGAAATATATAGGAAATAAAAGGGTTATCAATTAAATCCCTAAGAATTATTCCATTTACAGACCACACGTTATTGTCGTTAAGTGCCTTCCCAATGGTTCTCACTCATAGACCCTATATAGGGTTTCTGAGGCTGCAAATCTTTGCAAAAACAGAAAGCCTCATGTTTCTCCCACAGAGAAACCACCAACCTTGTGGTTAGCAGTCCAGTGGTTATCCTACAGAGCCATATACACAGATCTCTCAAAATAGCTTTGTGTTCCTTACAATGAGTAAGGTCACTGAGATCATAGTCTGAATTTTCATCTGGAGACTGACACCAATAGAACCAGTATCAAGAATATAATCTGTATACATTTAGTGATTTTAACCCTTTCATGACAGGAGGGGCATCTATGTCCCATTTACTTTTTTACCTCTCATGGAAGTAGAAGTCGAGAAATCAAAAGATGTATTGCATTAGGAAAATCTGCGGTACAAGACCTCTTTAAAATGTTCAACAGCAAAGATATCAGTTTGAGAACTAAGGTGCACCTGACCCAAAACTATGGTATTTTCAATAACCTTATATGCATGTGAAAGTTGGACAATGAATAAGGGAAGAATTGATGCATTTGAGTCATTGTGTTGGAGAAGAATATTAAAAGTACCATTTGCCAGAAGAACAAACAAACCTGTGTCAGAAGAAATACAGCCAGAATGCTCCTTAGAAGCCGGGATGACCAGACTTCATGTCTGATACTTTGGACATATTATCAGGAGGTACCAGTCCCTGGAGAAGGACATCCATCATGCGTGGTTAAGTGGAGGGTCAGCGAAAAAGAGGAACACTTCCCAATGAGAAGGGTTGGCACAGCAGCAACAACAATGGCCTCAAGAGTACTAAGGATTGTGAGATTAGCCCAGGACCAGCAGTGTTTTGTTCTGTTGTGTATAAATTGCTATGAGTTGATACCGACTCGACAGCACCTAACAAAAACAACTTTTCCACTAACAGTGTATGCAACAGCCAGAAGGAGGCCTATATAGCTGTTTAAACTGGAAGAAGCAGGCATGTGTAGCAATTACTGTTTTTATAAGATACTGTGTGAGGTGGCACATCCTGCTGTATTCTGTGAGGTCCTGTGTATCCCAACGTGAGTCCAAAGGAAATTTATGCCTAGAGGCCAGCAGGACATATGCATGCCACCAATCCTACCAGAGGGGAATAAGCATCCTTACCCCAGCATTCAGAGGAACACACTCAATGATTCAGCATGCATTCCATTAATGAAAAAAATTGTTTCTTTTTTATTTAGTTTTTTAATTTAATCATGAAAGAGTTACCTGTCCACTTAAAGCAGTCAGAGTGAACAAAACAGCATTTGGGATAGAAATGGACTCTGCTCCAAGCATTCTTATGACAATGATAGTATTAGGTCAACCTGCTAATAATAGTAGTGTAGGATAAAAATTATTATTATTAGCAGGATGACCCAATATTATCATTGTTATAAGAATGCATGGAGCAGAGTCCATCTCTATCCCAAATGCTGGTTCTGTTCACTCTGTCTGACTGCTTAAGTGGGCAGGTAACAAACCCTATACAGGGTCACTATGAGTCGGAATCAACTTGACAGCACTTAACAACAACAACAACCCTAAGGAAGCAGCAAAAGTAGTTAAGAAACTGATCTCTGAAATCAGTAATGCCTAAATTCAGTTCTTAGTTCTACCACTTTCTAACTATATGCCTTTGGGAAGTTTCTCTTCATCTCAGCAGAATTCTGGACTATAAAATGAAAATAATAATAGTGCCCACTTCTACGGTAGTTGGGAGGCCTAAATGAGACAACATTTTAAATGTTTAGAAGAACATCTGTGTCAGAAGAGGGATGAAGGTAGGAGAAGGTCCAAGAGTTAAAGGGAATGGAGGTAAATACTGTTAATTGATGGTACATGGAGATTACAGTCATTGAAATGATGAGAATGTAGGTGGAATGGAAATAGGACCAAGAGGGATAACTGTTGTTGCATGGAGGGGACTGCAATTATGAAAATGAAAGAAAGAATATAATTTGTTGAATATAAAACTGATGATCTTGTCTGTAAAACTTAATTCAATTCACAGTTAAAGGTTAAGAGGAAAAAAAGGTCTTTGCTTTCATTCTAAACTCTTAAGTTTCAGCTCAAAGGGCACTTCCTTTCAGAAGCCTTTGTGAACCACTGTCTCCTCTCTCTCCTACTTACTTGTGTGACACTATAGGATATTGTGATGGGTAGCAAGGTCAGTTTGAACCATAAGGTCAGTAGTTCAAACCCACCAACCACTGCTGGGAAAACCCTATACAGGGTCGCTATGAGTCAGAACCAACTCAGTGGCACTTAATAACAACAACTTACTGAAAGGTTGGCAGTTGGAACCTAGCCAGAGGTGCCTTGGAAAAAAAGGCTTAGCAATCTCCTTCCTTGAAAACTCTATGGAGTATAGTTCTACTCTGCAACATAGGGTCATCATGAGTCACAATCAACTGAACAGCAATTGGTTTGATGTTTGGGGTTTTATGTGTTCTTTTAATACTAGCTGTTTACAGCTCTTATAACCATGTTGTAATTGTCTAGCAACATAGTCACTTATCATATTAGATTATGATGTCTTTAAAGTGAGAATTGCAATGGGTCAATAAGTTAAATTTGAATGAATTAAGGTATACCACTCCGGTAGCGTGTAGTGATTACAAATCGGGCTGCTAATTGAAATCGGGCTACAAATCGAAACTATCAGCAGTTCCACAGGAGAAAGATGAGGCATTCTGCTCCCGGAGATTTACAGCCTCAGAAACCCTGTACAGGGTCGCTATGAGTCGGAACCGACTCCACGGCACATAACAACAACAGCAACTACTTATACTGGTGTTGGAAGAGAATATTAAAAGTATCACAGACTGACAGAAGGACAAAGAAATCTGTGTTGGAAGAAGTACAGCCAGAGTGCTCCTTGGAAGCCAGGACGGCCAGACTTTGTCTTTCATACTTCATACATATATATTATCAGGAGGGACCAGTTCTTGGAGAAACACATCATGCTTGCTAAAGTGGAGGATCGGAGAAAAAGAAGAAAACCTCCAGTGAGATGGACTGACACGGTGGCAGCAGCAATGGACTCAAGCATAGCAGTAATTGTGAGGTTGGAGCAGCACCACACTGTGTTTTGTTCTGTTGTGCATAGGGTCACTATATTAGTCAGTACTGACTCGATGGCACCTAACAACAACACTGCTTATGCCGTTACTTTTATGGAGTCCTGGCATGGCACTGTGGGATAATGCACTGGACCACAAGGTTGGTTTGAATTACAAGGTTTAAATCCACCAGCTGTTCCTTAGAAACTATATACAGGGCCACTATGAGTCAAAACAGACTCAATGGCACTTAACAACAACAACATAAAGTCCTTTTGACCCCATAGACATATCACATTTAATTCTATTTTAATAAGCTTAAAAATAAACAAAAATATTAAAATCTCAGGTTTTTATTCTAAGTAATGATCATATCCTTACTTCATTCTGAACCTCATCACATCTCTTTTAAGGGATGGATTTGGGAGATGTGCTAAGTTTTGTGGATAGTGTGATAATATCTAATAAAATTAGAAGCCAAAGTCTAATGGTATGTTTTCAAATTTTTCACACCATCATATTTCTTTAACTACTGTGTTCCCTTATTCTAATAGTAGGTGATCAGTGGGCCTCTTTAACACACAATATATTTTAATCTCATAATATAATATTGAATTAAACAGGTAGTTGTAGTCAGCCCCCTGAGTCTATCCTTCATTTATGATTACTGTTTATGATTTGTATAACAAACAATTTACTAATATCTATTTAAAACACAGGAGTCCTGGTATGTCACTGTAGAATAAACACTGAACTGCTAACTGCAAGGTGGGCAATTCAAACCTACCAGCTGCTCCTTGGCAACCCTATACAGGGTAGATAAGAGTTGGAACCAACTTGATGTCACTTAACAGCAGCATTTAAAAAACAGTATACTTCCACACTGGGGTTGCTTGTAATATGTTTGTTTAGTTTTATTGTTTTGTTTGGATTTTTTAGAAATTTATGCAATCTTAAAAGTACCTAACTCTTAGGTCTTAAGTGCATTATTCTCACCAGCTTCACCTTCCCCACCCCCACAAATCATTCAGTGAACGTTTACAATGAATAAGGCATGGTGTCATCTCTGAAACAGTTTACTGTCTGTTGGCTACTATCCTCATTATCAGAATGGCAGGAGCACCGTGTCAATTAGGACCCTCAATTCTTCAATTTCTTTCCCACCTACAGTCCACACTGGTTAAAGATAGTACCACCAAGTTTTTCTGACTTCCTACCCAGTAATATTTTCTATTTTATTTCATTCCCCCTGACAAAAACCTGGTCTGATTTCCTCTCATAACCTTCCTTCACCACCAAAAGCAAAATACCCATCTTTGCTACCACTCTAAAACTTTCAGCGAGGAGCACCTTCCATCTTCCATTTAGTTGCACAGAACATAGATCTTATTTTTACGGCCCAGGCTTTCCACAAGTGTAAAAACTCACACAATCCCTCTAGGCCTAACCCGATCTTTCCCTCACATCTGGAACTAGCAGCATTTCTCTTTTTCTGACTGTGCCTCAGACTTGTGGGAGGTTCTTGACAGGGCAAGAAATTCACCCTCAGTGACTAAACATTTTCTGGTATTTGTGGAGGACAGTGAGAGTCAGGTCTGCCCATGCTTTCTCTCACTTGGCTCCCAATAGTCTCTAGCCTCCCCCTTTCTCACCCTCCTTCCAAAGGCCTGGTGAAAGAGCCAGCATCTCACAACAGAAGCCAGAGAAGCTCAAGGCTGTTGCCCCAGAAACCCTGACTAGAGAATGGCTGGCTAGGCGATGTTTGTTTTTCCCATAATCACTAAAATTCTATTGGGGGGAAGCAAGGGGGACTCTCAGCCTCATTCCACTGTGCTGCCTTGGTGGCTGAAATCTGGACTGGTCCTCTCTAGCCCACATGGATGAAGAGAAAGTAGTAACCCTGTATTACAGTAAGAAGCAAAAAGGACTGTGTAGGAGGGAGCCAGGAGCTGAGAATTGGAGAGAAGGGAAGAATGGAGAAATGCACCTGACCTTTGTCCTTTGCAAGAAAGCTCCCAATGCTATACTCGATCCTGCCCTGTTATCATTTCAAAGAGAGAGAAGTAAATACATCTATATTGAAGGACCTGGAAGCTACTCTCAACTACACATGCACTGCAGGGATGGAGGATTGATTTCCACAGTGTTCTCAACTTTCAGCTGGGTAAAACAAACCATCATCACTTATGGTTCAGCTTTTAGGGCCAATGCAAGGGAACACTAGGGTAACACAGACAGAAACATTGGCACCTCCCGTACATTAATTAATCAGGAATGTATGATCACTAAACCCTCAAAAGCAGTAGGGACAAAAAGATGCTATGGATACATGATACTGACAGAGATACTAAATTAAAAAAAAAGAAAAATAACATCCAAATTGCTGGAATATGCTACGAGATCCTGGGTACCAAAAAAAATAGGAATCTATCCAAGTTAAATCTGCGTAGCTCAGTGGCTCTGGGCAAAAATGAAAATGAAGGCTGTTCTCTCATAGCTTCCAGAATATATTACTAGGAATCACTTTATGCTAGAAATCACTGGAATTAATACTTGCAAATTGTCATAGGGAGTACTGCACTTAAATATGAAAGTTTAAGGCAAATGCCTATAAATACTTCCTTGTATTTCAAAGGTATCGATTCATCCAACCAGAAAACAGGGCCAAACAGCTTAGTCACCAGCAGGCAGGGCAACCCCCTCTATCGATAAAACTGGGCAGAAAGTAAACACAGTCATTCTCCTCCCCCAACCTTAAGTACAGATCTCCGTCCAGTGCATCAGCTCCCAGCTTTGGCCCCAAGGGAGCAGATGGGTGAATTTCCGAAACTCACACTCTCATCCCCCTCTCCCTCCGCTTCCCTGGATGCGCTTACCTGCTATCCTAAGCACTGCCCTCTCCGCAGGGTCCAGCACCGAGCCCCCTTGAATCTTTCTTTTTGACCTCTCGTGTTTAGGCAAATTCCAGGGTAAGGTGTCTCCTGGAGCAGGAGATGCCGAGCCAGATTTCTGGCTGAAATCATCCTCATCGGAAAAATCCGCAGAGGAAGACATAGAGCAGCGATAGGATGCGTTCCCGGAACTCTACAGAGGATGACACAGAAAAATGCATTAGCAGCAAAATACTCACATATGCTCATCGATTAAACATCCTCTTTCCACCTCCTCCCCCTCCCCAGCTGGGTTTGGCATCCGAACCATCCTGAGAGCTGAAGGAATAAACAAAATAAAAATGAAACCCAGAGCTCACCATCTTTTCCTGGCCAAGTCTCCAATGGTAAAAACAATACTCAAGCCGTTTCAATACATGAAGATTTGCAAGAAAGAAGTGTGTGGCCTGCGGTCCGGCCACCAGCTCACAAATGACTGGCCCAACAATGAAGCCAGAATCTACAGCCTTCCTGTTACAAATCTATAGTATTTGGCTCCCCCACCAGGACAGGAGAAACATTTTCCATTACTAGACTGCTGGTTAATTCATTAATGGCAACTAACTCGAAGTTTCAAAACAAAGCACAAATGCAGGATGTTGAGCCCCAATTCCTTTCCGCTTCAAGTCGCCTCATCACTGAAGCCTCGCTTCTGACCAGTCTAGTTCCCCTTGTCCTCTTTATTTAATTTTCTCCATAAGATTAAAGCAGGTTCCCAGAAAAGAGCTAGGAGGGAGGAAGGGCTAATTGAGGGAACAGCCTTTTCTTAAGACCGGGAGAGCAGCACAAAAGGTTGTTTTATAAAGCCAAAGGCAGCGCCAATAAACAAACATCTGAACAAAGTTTAAAGTTCTTGCGATAATTTAAACTTCGAACAAAGTCACAGCTGCCAATAGCGTAAATGAGAATGATGCGGTGCAGTGACAGGAAGCAGAACCTTGACACAGTGGAACGAGAAACATGATGCTTTTGCAGAAGCACTATGGCCCAAGGTTAGTGTTCCTTTCGTCCAACAGAAGCCTGCAAAGAGGGTTGTTAGACCTTCCATACAGGGAAAAAAATACAAGATCGTATTCTCTCCTTCCTTGCTGAGTGCCTTATGCTTGTGGTTATTTTAGAAAGCCACCAGCTTACTTTAAAATAATAAATAAAAAAAACACTGACTATATCTGTGCTGTTGTACAGGATTATAAATAAAATTAAGTTTTAAAGGAAAGTCTTCAATTTCCTACTTAGAATGCCACTTTGCTGAGAGTCAGTGAAGATGCAAAACTAGTATAACTTGAATCCTGAAATGTAACTCGCAGCCATGGATTTCTAAGAAGCAAATTGCAAAGAGGACTCAGTGAGGCATGCTCCAATTTAAGCAAAAACACTGAGCTGTTCACAAAAGCAGTGGCAACTGAAGTAAAAGCAGGCTGTGTGAGCAACATCCCAAACCACTCACAGAGGGTACATGAAATATGCTATAATGGATTGGGAAAACGGACTTTACCTCAGTCTACTCAGGCCTGTTCCTCCACAGGGTCAACACCATAATTTTAAAAGTACATGTAATATTTATTACAAAATAAAGTGCATAAAATTTATCTTTAGTTCTACTCTTCCCCCCCCCCCAAAAAAAGCCATCTTCCATTTTGTTTCACAAGGAAATCTCATCTCCTTAATTTTTCAATTAATTTAAATAGATTTTGTATGTTTTCCTAGTCACAATAGGGTATTAAGCAAACTTGAGGCAAATAAATAAATAAAATTGATTTTCTGTACTGTCCTTAGGAGTCCAAAGAGAGTTAGTTGCATGTGGCATTAAGTCCCTGACAATATGCTATTCTCAACATAATTTGTTTTCTTTGTTTTTTCTGAAAATCCATCTTGAGCTCTCTGAGGTTCTGTTGTTGGCTGGATCTATGGAAAAGGGTGACATTCTTAAAGACTTTTCAAAGAATATTGGGTTTCTTTGGTTGCCTTCCGTCTTCCTTAAAATGGCTGCCTACCTGTCCTTACTTAAGGTCATCCTTTATCTATGAGATTATGTTTCTTGTTGTTTGTCTGCACTATTATAGTGAGTATAGTCATTTGATTGTTTAGCTTTACATAGAGTCCTAGACAGGGAATAACTGGAAAACGAACCTCTCTTTTCCAAAAACCACTGGTTATTGATTTTTTGTGAAGTAAATTTTTTTAATGGCCAGTCTCAGCTGATTGAACAACAAAATGTGATTTATGCCTTGACATAAACACCATTAATCACACGGAGCCAGATGGGAACCCCTGGACCCAAGGGTGTTGACAAGTGCAGCCTCTAATCTAGTACTGTCATTCATAAACAGATAATAAGAGACAAGGAAGAAGGAGCAATCAGCAACACCTCTTTCAGCAATATAGCATAGGAAAATAAACATATACACACAAACTTAGGGAAAGCATTCATGTTTATGGATGGTAAAGTCTCTCCAAGGATATATGTCTCAAGAGTGTCAGTAATTAAAATAGTAGGTTTATTTTACAAAATTTTCATAGTTGTGTTTTAAAACCATAAGGTAAACCATAAAAACATCTGTCCCCATTTGAACACTGAAACTTTAGAACAGATTTAAAAGAAGATGTTTTGAAGTATATAGAATCTATAAAACCATTATAGTCTTTACTGATTTTGAAATGATTTGCCAATCCATTTAACTATCTTAGGACTTAGGAGAAAGCAAGTGTGAGCACAGTCTCTCCTTTCTTTTGGAAAAACCAAACATGTTCTCTAACTCAAAATCCACAGTTTAAACTTAAGGTGGAATTTGGAAGGGCAGAACAAAGGAAAAGACCCTATCTATTGTGTTGCCAAAGGTTTGACTACTATTAAAATACTAGTATCTATGTCCACCTAGTCTATCTTCCTCTGGAAGCTCATCTGAAACCTTTCCACCATGGGTGACCCTGCTGGTATTTAAAATACCAGTGGCATAGCTTTCAGAATCATAGCAACTCACAAGCCACCACAGTACAACAAACTGACAGACAAGTGGTGGAAAAAAGGAAAAGGTCAAAATGGATGTCAGAAGAGACACTGAAACTTGTGCTCCA
>NW_006408537.1:8889269-8891453 GCF_000296735.1 Chrysochloris asiatica
CGTTCTGCTGCACATAGGGTCACTATGAGTCCATTTTGACTCAATGGTACATAACAACAATAACAATGTCCACAGTAGGGGATTGGTTAAATCCATAAGAATATAATTCCATAAAATAGATTAGTCTGCTCATTAAAAAAAAAAAATGTATATCTACATGTATCAACCTGGAAAGAGATAATATAGAATGATTCCTTTTTGTAAACTAAAAAACCTGTGATGTCTAGTATGTAAAGCATAAATAGTGGTTGTCTTTAGGTGACAACTAAGATTATGAATGGATTTAATTTTATCCCTTGTAATTTTATAATCTAAAACAAACACCACACTCACACAGAATTTTTTTTTTTTTTTTTAAGGAAGAAAAAGAATACTATGTTAAGGTCAGGGAAATGATCATAGACCCTATGAAGTAGTAACTATTTAAGCCAGTATTTTAACCATTTTAGTCTCAGGGACACCCAAGGGAAGCTGATGAGACCAACAGATACCTCTCTCTAGAAAAAACCACATCAACAATACACAAATTTTGCACAAAATTTTATGGGGTTCACTGACCCACTGACCCTAGGTTAAGAATCCGATTTACACCATCATCTGTCATCATAGCTTGACAAACATGATGAGAACAGGAGAAACGGGGAGAGCTGTCGGGAAAGGACGACAAAGAGGGGAAAGGTAACTAGAGACACAGCAGACCTCCATTTTTTAAAAAACCATATGCCACCTCAGGACTGATACTGGATCATTACATCCAAAAAAAAAATTAGGTTGTGATAAACAACAACAACATAGATACTATCTTAAATACCCTAGTTATTAAAACGTTTAACAATTGTATTAGATAACCAAAAGCTATTCACTGACTTTACCAATAGCCAATTCCTTTGCATTAAATAGAAACAGCTAAAATTTCCTCAAGCCAGGATAATTACATAATGCAACATTTGTAGAAACGGAAGTGAACAATAGCTTTTCTAATTGAAACCCTGGTGAGGGATATGAGATAAGTACAATGGAACTACCTAAATTGGAAGCAGACCAGTGTTAGCACCCTGACCTGTAGGAAGGTGCCAGGAAATTGTCTCTACACTAGGCATTCTTTGAATGCAATGGAGAAATGAGCAGAGATAAGAGTCTACAAAACAGTCATACTTTCAAACCCCAAAGTCTGAAAAGTAAACTTTCACAAGCCCACACAGTTACAATATTGCATATCTCTATATGTTATACTTCAAAACAAATTGAAAAAAAATATATATATACATGATGAAACATTCAGACAGATTCATTTTGTGGGAAATTCTATAAAATATCTATCTTGAACTCTTCAAAGAGGTCCATGTCATGAAGCATATACAGAAAAAAAGCAGGGACTGTTCGAAATTTAGGAAGATAAAAAAGGCATAGAAAAAATTATGACTCTTGATTGGATTCTGAATTTTTAAAAAACTAAACAGACCCTTTTAGAGGCAGCTGGAAACATCTGGATTATTAAATGCTCCTAGAAAATGATTTTTTTTAATTTTCTCAGATGCTAAACTGGTATTGTTGTTATAGAGGGACATGTTGTCATCCTTAGAAATGCAAGATGAAGAAACCATGATGTCTGCACTTACTTTCAATTATTTGAGAAAAAATAGAGAAAACTAGTGAATGTGACAGTAGTTTAACAGTCTTGTTGCTAAGTGCCTAAGTGTCATTTAGTTGGTTGTGACTCACAGCGACCCTATATAGGGTTTCCAAGGAGTGACTGGTGGGTTTGAACCACTGACCCTGTGGCTAGCAACCCAGTGCTTACCCTACAGCGCCACACCAGGACTCTTAGGTTAACAATAAGTATTAATTACACGACTCTTTCAACTTTTCTATAAATTTGAATGCTTTCAAAATGAAGAGTTAAGGTGGAAAAACCATGGTGGTGGTGGTGATGTGCCGTGGAGTCGGTTCTGACTCATAGCGACCCTGTACAGGGTTTCTGAGGGTGTAAATCTTTAGGGGAGCAGAAAGCCTAATCTTTCTCCCATGAAGCAGCTGGTAGTTTCAAACTACCGCTTGTCGTTCACAGTCCAATTTGTAACCACTATGCTACCAGAACTCCTACCAGAGCTACCAGAAAAACCATAGCAAGGTCTTTTTCAGGCTTACTGGTAGCATAGTGGTTACGAATCGGGCTGTGAACCT
>NW_006408537.1:8891553-8893493 GCF_000296735.1 Chrysochloris asiatica
ATGGGTCGGAACCCACTTAACAACAACAACATTAAGTGTTGCTTAGCCTAAACCTATTCTCACAAGATCCCCAGGTAGTAAGGAAGGACATTGTGTTGGCATCCATCCAAGTAATTTTTCAGAGCATTTCTTCAGAAACATTTAGGCAAGCACCAGAACCAGTGACTTCCACCAAAAACTCAACACAGAAAGATCTGCTGGCCTCTGTCCCAAGCATAATTTTAGATGGAGGGATATAACTAAACTTCCTCTGTGCTGTTCATTTCATATATAGTCCACTGAGCACAAAATAGGTTCACTATCAGGTTTTTGCATTTGATTGGGGAATGTTTTGTTGTGGTTTAGGTGAAAGTTTAAAGAGCAAATTAGTATCCCATTTCAACAAGTTATAAGTTATATACATTTTGTTTTGTGAGATTAGTTACAATCCCCTCAGTATAACAGCACTCTTTCCATCTCTTCCCTGGGTTCCCTGTTTCCATTCACCCTTCTTTCCTGACCCTTTCTACATTCTGAACTGTGTTTCTGGGAAAATGCTACCTTTCTGGTCTCATAGTGCTGATTGTTCTGAGCAGCTAGTTCCTCAGGGGGCCTACTGTTCTCTGTATAGGCCTGTCTATTGTTTTCTTGAAAGGTAATCTCTGGGAAGGGGGTTCAGTCGAGGTCGGAAGGATGTCTAAAGACCACACTCTCAGGAGTCCAGCCAGTTTCTATCAGACCAGTAAGTCTGATCTTTTTATTACTTTGAATTTATTCTACATTTTATCCCACTTTGATCATATAATTTTTCTTACTCTACATAAACAAAAAAAGACAACATATTTTAGAAAAACTGAAGATCCAACTGAAAATCCTTATAATTAGATAAGTACAAATACTAACTTCTTAAATATTGTATAGAAATCCATGGTACGGCTGTCTATATATATATTAGCTTTTAATTTGTAAATTAGTCAGAAAGAAAAGGCAACATTATCTGAATTGAGATCCCAGGAAAAATAACCTTCATCACAAATAAATACATAAAGAAGAAAATAAGGAAAATGTTAAAAAAAAAAAAAAAAAAGTGTGTTTCACCTTATGAAGACAAAATACGTTATGGTAAACTTGGGATAGAATGCTTGCTATAGTTTAAATTTTTTTCAAAGCTAGTTGAACAATCTAAGTACTCCCGCATCAAATAAATGGCTCTTAATTAACCTCTCAATTAGAAACCAACTATAAGTAAAAAAGCCTCTGGCTTGGTGAGGCTTCCACTGGCTCTGACTCAACTATGAGAGGCAGAGGAGCCTGGGTAAGCCTGGAGAGGAAGGGAAGGTCACATGGAAAGGAAGCTGAAAGGTTACTGCTTGGATCCGACTCAAGGGAGGAGGCTCCAAAGATTTAAGGAAGCCAAAACTTTCTTTCTAGATGAAGGGTCAGTTCATCAATCTATGAAAGAATACTGGAATTCAAGGCACAGTGTTTTTTAGAGTATCAAGTTGGACTGTTGGTTGGAACTGTTCTTTGGTATTGTATTTCTGGGAAGCTGAGCTTACTATGAGGAAATACCCTGTATCACTTTTCTTTAGTTGTGTATACTGAGGACATTCCCAACAGGAGCATGGCTTCAGATTCTAGACGGTCTTGGCTTAGCACTAAGACAGTTTGAAAGACTGCCGAACTTCAAATTCCTAACTAACTGTATCATTTATTGAGTGACTGTAGTCAGGCACTGTACCAAAAACTTTCACTCAATTTCTTTAATATTCATCGCAACCCAATACTGAAACAAATGCTCAGAGAGGTTAAGTAACTTGTCCACGGTCATTATGTCAGTACAAGGTGAAACCAGGATTTCCATCTTGGTTCTTGACTATTCTTAATTAGGTGTTACTAAGGCCATACACTCAGGAGGCAAAAAGAAACTACTGTGCCCTTGATCAAGTATTACTAATTGC
>NW_006408537.1:8894008-8895480 GCF_000296735.1 Chrysochloris asiatica
ATGGGACTATTATTCAAATTTATGCACCAACCAAAAGATGAAGAAACAAGATTTATACCAACTTCTGAAGAATTAAATTGATCAAATGTATAATTAAGATGCATTGATAGTTACTGGTGATTGGCATGTGAAAGTTGGAAACAAGGAAGAAGGATCAATAGTCGGGAAATACAGCAGCCTTGGTGATATAAATGACACCAGAAACTGCATGATAAAATCTTGCAAGACCAATGACTTATTCATTGCAAATACCTTTGCTCAACAACATAAATTCTGATAATACAAATAACCCTAGTTTTATTTGTATTCTTTGTATGGAATGCTTAGAAATCATATCTGAGAAGGCTAAGAGTCAACTGTGGCACAAGCCATCAATGCCCAGTTCAAGCTGAAGCTAAGAAAAAATTTAAAAGTCTACAGGAGCCAAAGTATTACCTTGAGCCTATCCCACTTGAATTTAGAGGCCATCTCAAGAATAGATATGACGCACTGAACACTAATGACAGAAGACTGTGGGAGTGCATATTGTGGGGTGACATTAAGGACATCATACAGGAAAAAAACAAATGGTCATTAAAAAAGACCAAAATGATGTCAGAAGAGACTCTGAAACTTGCTATTAAACATAGAGTTGTTGTTGTGAAGTGCTGTCGAGTCAGTTCCAACCAGTAGCGACCCTGTATAGGGTTTCCAAGGGGCAGCTGGTGAGCTTGAACCACTGACCCTGCAGTTCAAATGACTTGCAGTCTGACACATTAACCCACAGCACCATACCAGAGCAAAAGAAAGAAATAATGACGTAATAGAGCTAAACAGAGTATTTCAAATGACAACTCAGTAATACGAAATATTCTAATAAAATATGAAAAGACATGGAGTTATAAAACCAAAAGGAAAGAGCATGCTCGATATTCTTAAGCTGAAAGAATGGGGACAAAATTCAAGCCTCTAGTTACAATGTTATAGGCAAGATTTTAAATTACAGAGTAAGCATCAAGGGAAGGTAGAAGGAATATACACAGTCACTGTACCAAAAAGAATTGGCCAACATTCAACCATTTCAGAAACATATGATTAAGAAGCTATAGTGTTGCTGGAAGAAGTCCAAGCTGCACTGAAGTCATCAGCAAAAAAAAAAAAAAAAAACTCCAGGAATTGATGGAATACCAATTAAGACGTTCCAGAACAAATGAATCTAACACTGGAAGCACACTCACACATCTGTGCCAAGAAATCTGGAAGACAGCTACCTGGCCAAGCAACTGGAAGAGATCCGTATATGTGCAATGTAAGGTGATCCAACAGAATGTGGAAATCATTGAACAATACCATTAATATCAAACATAAAATTTTGCTGAAGATAAAAAACATTCCACAAGACCCTAGGGGGAATCCAGAATCCCATCCAGAACTGACTGAGGTAGGAAATTTCCACTGGAAAGGATGAGCAAACCAGCGTGGAGCAGCTAGAA
>NW_006408537.1:8896590-8897631 GCF_000296735.1 Chrysochloris asiatica
TGTAATCATTGCAGTGAAATGAAATACGATAGGATGAGTGTAAAGTTGATATTCTTCCATGTAAACATCACAATAAAAACATTTAAAAAAAAGTGAACAGAACTTTAACTGTGGGAGTCAGAGAAGAGCAGCAGGAAAACAGGAGGCGGGTCCTAGAAAAGTCATACAGGGAGGGTAGATGCTGAGGCTTTTTGAGAAGTCTCCTAATGCGTGGTGACTTAGACTAGTTTCTGCTGCAAGGCTGGGCACACACCAAATTCTGAGGCATCTGCATTTCCCTCCCAGTAAATCTCTATTCCAAGGAGTGCTGGTGGTGCTTTGGGATAAACACTGGACCCCTAACAACAGGGTTGGCTGTTCAAACCCAAAAGCCACTCCTCAGGAGCAAAATGAGGCTTTCTGCTCTTGTGAAAATTTGTTGTTGGTGTTGTTGTTGCTGTTATATGCCATCATCAAAGGTTCTGAATATCAAAGGTTCTGACTCATAGCGACCTTGTATAAATAAGGTTTCCAAAGAGTGGCTAGTGGGTTTGAACAGCCAGTTCAGCGGTTAGCAGTCCAGTGCTTATCCTTCAGTGCCATACCAGTACCCCTTAGAAACTCTATATGGGGCTACTATGAGTAAGAACTAACTCAAGGCCACCTAACAACAATAACAAATATTTCTACTTCTAGTACTAGAGTGAGTAACCGGTGGAAACCCACCCTTCAGGAAGTTGTAGGTAATCAGTATTATTCAAAGTTCGATGCTATATTAGTGTGGTAGTAAGGGTCCTTATCAGAGCCATTCAATTCTTCATTTGTCCTTTATCTCATACACGCAGAATACATAAGAGTGTATAAATAAATCATCTTGTTCACTGTACCTTCTCACACAGGAATTATACTGAAGCCTTTAACAGACACACCATTTACACATACTTTTTGTAACGTTTTATGAGCTAAAAAGAACTCTAATAGCATAGTGGTTAAGAGTTGGGATGCTAACCCCAAGGTCAGCAGTACACATCTACCAGCTGTCCCGCGGGAGAAAGATGAGGC
>NW_006408537.1:8897996-8898726 GCF_000296735.1 Chrysochloris asiatica
ATGAGGTCGCTATGGGTCAGAACTGACTTGACAGTACTTAACAACAACAAGATAACAATCAATTAGATAAACTGTTCCCACTGTATTGAAAAATCAAATGAACTCTTCTTCCAGAGTGCCCACCTCAGGGCTTTCTTGTATAAAACATAGATATAATCCCTTGCAGCCAGCCCTTCCCTCCTTAGTTATATTTTACTTTGTAAATTCTAAACCACTGACTTTCCTCCCCTTTCCAGCTACATGCATGACCTTGAAATATTGTTAAGACTTTTATCCCCCTCCTTTCTTAACAGGGGCTTTCCTAGACAGTTTCATAGCTTCCTCCAGCAATAACATGAAACCAAGAAGAATGTTTTAAAGTGCATATATGTAACCAGAAAACAATCTAATTGTTTGGAACTCTGTATGTGTGAGAGTTCCAAAACTGAGGCCCTTGACTCCATTAGAATGATAAGCCCAGATCTGAGTTCCAACTCCATCTTAACTTTTGCTTATTTCCCTTGCAACTGTCAAACCCTTAGACAGACTTCAGTGCATAACAAAGGATTTCCCTTACAACTGCCAAACCTTTGTTGTAAAAGGTGCTGTAGGTGCCATCAAGTTGGTCATCCTATCTAAGTACAACAGAACGAAACTGATACAATAGTTAGGATTCTGTGTCAACTTAACTAGGCCAGGTTTTCCAGAGGTTTAGCAGCTGGGATGTGCTTATTCCCATGGTGATGAAACC
>NW_006408537.1:8899956-8901707 GCF_000296735.1 Chrysochloris asiatica
GACATCCAAGAGGGACTCTCTCTTCTGCTGAGGACCTGAGACTCTGCAATTGTAAGCCAGTTCCTTGATAATAAACATAGATAGATAGATAGATAGATAGATAGATAGATAGATAGATAGATAGATAGATAGATAGATAGATAGATAGATATACATTATATATGCATTCTATTTCACTAGTTTTGCTTCTCTAGAAAACCCAGCCTAAGACTGCCCAGTACCACAGCAACTTCAAGACAGTTATATATAAGAGTTTACTGTTGCTGCCATTGTATCAATTCTTCTGGTTGGGGGTCTTTCTCTTTATTTCTGACCCTCCAGTTTACTAAGCATGCTTTACTTCTCCTTCCTGACAACATATACAAAGAAAATATGAGAGGTTAAGTCTGACCATACTTCTTCCAAAACAAATTAGTTCATTTTTCTGGACGTTCACAGTACTTTCAAATTCTTCACCAACATCATTAATTCAAATGTATCAACTCTTCTATGGTCTTCCTTATTCATTGTTCAGTTTTCTCATACTTAGGAACACACTGGAAATGCCCTGGCTTGTGCCAGGTGTCCCTTAATCCTCAAACTGACATCTTGCTCTTAAACACTTTAAAGAGGTTGGGTTTTTTTCAGCCGATTTGCCTTATGCAATACATGTTTTGATTTCTTGATGGCTGTTTCCACATGTGTTGATTGTGGACTGAAGAAAAATGAAATCTTTGATAACTTCAATCTTTTCTCCGTTTATCATGATTTTACTTAATGGTCCATTTGTAAGGATTTTCATTCTCTTTCCATTGAGGTACAGTCCATACTGAAGGCTGTAGTCTTTGATCTTCATCAGAAAATACTTCAAGTCCTCTTTGCTTCCAACAAACAAGGTTGTGTCCTCTGAGTATCAAAGGTTGTTGATGAATCTTCCTCTAAACCTGATGCCATGTTCTTCTTCATAAAACCCAGTTTCTCAGAATATATATTCAGTATATAGATTGCATAGTTTTTCATGATTCACACAGTCAAATACCTTTGCAGTCAATAAAGCACAAGTAAAATCTTCCTGGTATTTTCTGCTTCTAGCCAAGATCCCTCAAGATCGATCTGACATCAACAATCATGTCCCTCATTTCACAACCTCTTATGAATCCAGCATGAATTTCTGGAAGCTCTTGGTGTACTGCTACAACAGTTTTTTAATTACCTTCAGCAAAATTTTACTTGCATGTGATAGTAATAGTATTATTTGATGGTTTCTACATTCTATCAGATTATCTTCCTTTGAAATGGTCACAAATGTAGTAGAAAATCTCTTTCAATCAATTGGTCAGGTAGCTGTCTTCCAAATTTCTTAGCACAGATGACTGAGCGTCTCCAGTACTGAATCAGTTTGTTGAAACATTTCAATTTGTATTCTGTTAATTCCAATGATTCTAAGGCGTATTCTGGTTGCACTTCTTCCAAGACAGATTTGTTTAGTCTCCTAGCAATCCATGGTACTTTCAATATTCTTTGCCAACACCATAATTCAAATGCATCGATTCTTCTCTGGTCTTCCTTATTCACTGTCCAACTTGCGCATGCATATGAGGTGATTGAAAATACCATTGCTTTTCAAGTGCACTCCAGTCCTCAAAGTTACATCTTTTGCTCCCTAACACTTTAAGGAGGTGTTTTGCAATATGTCATTTGATTTCTTGACTAAGTGTTGATTGTGTATGCAAGCAAAATGAAGTCTGACAATTTCAATCTTTTCTCCATTT
>NW_006408537.1:8904672-8917010 GCF_000296735.1 Chrysochloris asiatica
ACTTCATAATTTTTTCCATTCACTTTAACTCCTCTGTGTTTAAGAGGAAGTTTCAGAGTCTCTTCTGAAATTCATTTGTGTCTTTTCTTTCTTTCCTGTCTTTTAGTGATCTTTTACATTCTTGATGTTTCCCTACAACTCTTCTGGTATTTGATCCTGAGAGTCTAATGCATCAAATATGTTCATGAGATGTTCTCTAATTTCAGGTGGGAAGTACTCAAGATCGTATTTTGGCTCTTGTGGACTTGTTTTCAGATTTTTCAGCTTCAGCCTGAACTTGCAATATGAGCAATTGATGGTCTGCTCCATTGTTGGTTCTTGGTCTTTGTTTTGGTTGATGCTACTGAGCTCCTCCATCTCTTCCCACAGATGTAGTAAATTTGATTCCTGTGTATTTCATCTAGGGAAATGCACTTTTATAGTCACTGTTCATATTGTTTTAAAAAAGTGTTTTCAATAAATAAGTACATGGTCTTGCAAAATTCTATCATGTGATTGATCTCCAAAATCCTTTCTATTACCAACTACAGATCCTTTCTCTTTGTTTCCAACGTCTACATTCCAATCACCATTAGTTATCAATGCATTTAATTGCATGTTTAATCCATTTAAGGGAGAAGTTGGTAGAATTCTTCAATTTCTTCATCATTGGTTTTATTGGTTGATGCATAAATTTGAGGACTAGGGGTTTTAACTAGTCTTTCTTGTAGGTGTATGGACATTATTTTATCACCGACAGCATTGTACTTCAAGATACATCTTGAAATGGTCTTTTTGATGATGAATGCAAAACTTTAGACACATGAATACCAAACCTTTGACAGACTTAATAGCTAAGAAAGAATTTCCTCTGCAATTACAAAAAATTGTAGATTTAACAATTTTTAACCCACTCCCATCCAGTCAATTCTGACTCATGTTGTTTTTGTTGTTGTTGTTAGGTGCCGTCAAGTCAGTTCCGACTCATAGCAACCCTATGCACAACATAAGTAAACACTACCCAGTCTTGCACCATCCTCACAATTTTAAATACATGGTTTGAATCAAGTGCCCCTTAGTCCTCAAAACGATATATTTGTTTGTGAACACTTTAAACAGGTCTTGTGCAGCAGATTTTCTTAATGCAATGTGTCATTTGACTTCTTGGATACTGCTTCCATGAGTGTTGATTGTGGATCCAAGCAAAATGAAGTTTTGACAACTTCAATCTTTTATGTATTTATCATGATGCTGTTTATTGGTTCATGTATGAGGATTTTTGTTTACTTTACATTAAAGTGTAACACATAATGAAGGCTCTGGTCTTTGATCTTCATCCATATTTCAAGTTCTCTTCACTTTCAGCAAGCAAGGTTGTACAAGTTGTTAGTGAGTCTTCCTGCAATCCTGATGGCATGCTCTTTTTCATATAATCCAGCTTCTGAAATTATTTGCTCAGCATACAGAATAAGTATGAATAAATATGGTGAATAAGTATGGTGAAAGAATACACTTCTGACACACACCTTTCTTATTTTAAACCATTCAGTGTCCCCTTGTTCTATTTGAATGACGGCCTCTATGTACAAGTTTGCTCATGAGCACAATCAAGTGTTCTGGAATACCTATTCTTTGCAATGTTATCCATAATTTGTTGTGATTAAAAGCCTTTGCATAGTCAACAAAGCACAAGCAAACATGTTTCTGGTATTCTCTACTTTCAGTCAAGATCCATCTGATATCAGCAATGATATCGCTAATTCCCTGTCCTCGTCTCCATCCAGCCTGAGTTTCTGTCAGTTCCCTGTCGATGCACTGTTGCTTCCATCCAGTCAATTCTGATTCATAATGATCCTAACAGGGTTTCTGAGACTGTAAATCTGTAAGGGAGCAGACAGTCTCATCCTTCTCCTGCAGAGCATCTTGTAGTTTAAACTCTCACACTTTCTGTTAGCAGTTAAGCATTTAACTCACTATGCCACCAGGGTTCCTTTAGTTGTCATATAGATAAAACATAAACTATTTAAGACCAGCTATATCATATGGGAGGACACTCAAATGACATATAATTGTCATTTTAAAGAACTGTCCCAAAATTGTAGCTGTAGTAGTTAACTCGCATAGTCATTGTTGTGTGGCCTTAGGTAAATTTCTAAGCCTCTAAGGGTGACTCCATAAGGCAATCTGGTAGAGTAGTGGTTACTAGTCGTGCTGCTAACTCATGGTCAGCAGTTCAAAACTACTAGCGGCTTCATGGGAGAAAGATGAGACTTTCTGCTCCCATAAAGATTTACAGCCTGGGAAACCCTATATATGGTCGCTGTGAGTTGGAACCGACTTGGTGGCACACAATTACCTCCACTGCCTAGAGATAATATATAGAAAGTAAATAATAGATATTCAGTAAAGAATAACCATGCTGTTCTTTTTATTTTTTACAAAAAACAAATTGTAAAATTCATGAGGCACTGTGGGTTAATGCGCCAGACTGCAAAACCATTTGAACTGCAAGGTTGGTGGTTCAAGCTCACTAGCTGCTCCTCAGAAACCCTGTATAGTGTCGCTCTGGGTCGGAATCGACTCAACAGCACTTACAACAACAACAACCATTATTGTTAAGTGCTGTCAAGTCGGTTCTGACTCATAGTGACCCTTTATCGGATTTTCAAGGAGCGGCTGGCAAGCTTGAACCACCGACCTCGACCTCGTGGCTCAAACTGAACTTGCAGTGCAGTGCATTAACTTGCAGCACCACACCTATTATTAGTCACATTAAATTAAAAAAAAAACAGTTTGACATTTAAAAACAAAAGAGGACTTTCACAATGTTGATTAATTTAACTTAGAGTGCATCCTTTATACATACATAAAACATTCATGCATACTTTTGCAATGATAGGTTCTAGAAGAATGTTATTGTTAAGTGCCATCAAATCAGCTCCAATTCACAGAGACCCTATATAGGGTGTCCAAGGAGCAACTGGCAACCTTTTGATTAGCAGTCCAGTGCTCATCCTATAGTGACATAACAGGACTCTCCAGATGAATAAGCCAGTCTAAACAGTTTCATTCCATTCCAACCTCCTTTCTTCCTTGGTGTTTGTAATACAAGAAGTCTTGAGAGATGCTGGGATCAATGGCACATTTATCCCAGTCTTTTTCCTTAGAGTGCAGCTGATGGTGAAAACGTGAGGAATCTTCTACCTTAACTTTGATGCTTTTTCCTTCATTCACTTCTGGTTGTGAACTGAGGCAGATCTTCCTCTTCAATCTCAGCTATTTCTACCACCTGTCAAAAGAGTCTTTGTTGTAATTGCAGCCCAATAAGAGGCGGTCAGCCCAAACTGTGGAGACAGACAGCAGCTGGTCCAAGCAGATGCCGTCGTCAGATGACTTGAATCAGTCAGGCACGCAGCACAGGATGAATTCCATTTGGACTTTCTATTGCTTCTCACTCTCTGAATAGGAGCTGAATTGCTTTGCGAAGTCAGCCACCTGCTACACCCACAAAACCAGTTCCTCCATCATGGTGACCGCCTTGCCACCCACCATGACACAGCCACTGCTGAAGGCCATACCTTAGCCATGCTGTTCTTTTTTTAAATCATATTCATCTGTTGCCTGGAGCATTTTGGCAAAATGTTTTTTGGCTGGTCTCCTTGTTGCTCTCCTTTTGCCTCTCCCAACAACCTACTCTCCACAAAGAAGCTAAATGTAGAGAATGCATAAATTAGAGTATAGCACACCTGTGCTCAAAATCTAAAACCTATACCATGACTTACAAGACGTAATCATCTATCTTCAGGTCTCTGCTCAAATGTCACCTTTTTAAACAAAGATGTCGCCTAACAACCCTATATAACATCTTCCACAAGGAGCTCTAGTAGCGTAGTGGTTATGAATCGGGCTACAAACCTCAAGGTCAGCAGTTCAAAACTACCAGCTGTTCTGCGGGAGACAGATGAGGCTTTCTGCTCCCGTAAAGATTTACAGCCTCGGAAACCCTGTACAGGGTCGCTAAGAGTCAGAACTGACTCCACAGCACGTAACAACAATCACAACTTCCCAGCAACCTGTTTCATTTTTCCCCATACCACTTATCACTACCTGACACGTTGTGTCTTTACTTGTTCATCTGTTTGTTGTCTATGTGATAGTTGAGATTTTGTGTCCACTTGACTGGGCCAAGATTCCCAGGGGTTGGCAGTTGAGATATGGTTATCCCCATGGTGAAACCTAGTACAGGCATAGGTAACTCTATGATGATTGGCTATGACCAGTCAATCAATTGAAAGGCTATTTCTTGGGGGTGTGACCTACTCCAATATAATGGACACACAGGAAAAACTTGCTTTCTTTCCTGCTGGTGATTTGGGGCTCCTATCTGCCTCTCTGCCTAACAGGCCCACCAGCCTATCTTTGCTCAACTTACCCAGACTTGGAAATCCTCAATTGTGAGCCATTTCCTTGATATAAATGTATCTTTATATGTATGCATATACATACATAAATATCTATGTATATAAACATATATATATATATATATACATAAATATCTGTGTATATAAATATAAGTTTTGCTGGTTTTACTTCTCTATAAAACCCAGCCTAAAATACTCCTCTACGGAATTACAAGTCACAGAAGTGCAGGGAACTTTGTTTCCTTCACTACTGTATCCCAACTCCTAGCACAGTGACAAACTCACAGCAGGTGATCAGTAAATATTTGTGGGATTCAAAAAAAAAAAGAAGAAGAAATTATGTGTTTACATATATACTGTATACATATATATACTGATTTTATATATATATATATATATATACTGTACTGTCAGTACTCAATAAATAATGCCTTCCTCAATTAGTATTAGTTTCTTTCTATTTATCCCCTTTGCTGCCATAATCACCGTCCTGTTATATTTTGTCCCAAAACAAGGAGTTTAAAGCAAAATATTCAGTCACAACACAGGTCACAACCACAGGTAAGACTTTGCTAACCATACACCAGAAATGAAACTACTCTTAGCAAGTTGACTGGGAGATAAGAAAGCTACGTGCTTCCTGGTTCAGCTTCACCACATAGGAACTACGAGACTGGACAAGTCACTTAACCTTGCTGAGTTTTAGTTTTCCAATCTATAAATGAAACTTTCCTCATATGGTAACTGTTAGGATTACATAAGCTAATGCACAGTGCCTAGGTCACAGAAAATACTTTAAAAATTCTAGAAACTGTTAATATTATCAATTAGCTGTCCATGTGAGATGTCTGTGTGTCTTTAATTTTTCTTATACAGCCTCACTTATTTACAGTTAACCCTGGAGCTACAGAAATTGATGAAGTTACCAACCAGTTTTTAAAAGGATTTAAAAAACAGGAAATAATGATAGTCATTTATTTATAAAAAGATACGTTCTTGTTTCAGAAGAAGCTATTTTTCACTTCCCTAGTATCCTGGAATGTCTATATCTCAGACTTCCTGATTCTTTTGCTTAATAAACAGATGAGTTTGCCTGGAGTCATGATGATTACACGTGTTCTGGAAATAAACTTGAGAAATCTGTGTCTGCTAACTACTGCCATAAATTCCCAAGATTAGCATGTAGTATTAAAAGAATAGTAAATTATTTAGGCTTTCTAAGTTAATTTTAAAACATAGGGAGGGGAGTAAGTTCATTTAAAACTGTTTTTATTTATAAATATAAAAAATATTTATTAAGTAATAAATATTTATACATAAAATACTTAGTAATATTTTTATAAATATCTACAAAGATTTGTTAAACATGGCATAGAAACAAACAATACAGCATAGAAGTGACTGTACTCAACTAGTAGGCTGTGCTATCAATTGTGACTACATATATGACATTTGTCATTTTAGGTCACCTTTCTAGGTAGGTGTCATTTTCTCAAACCATCTGGATAATATCTGAGATGTCTAAATTAATCTCTGTGGCACTTTTGATGCTCAAATTCAAATATCCTTAATAAGACAGGTTTTGTTTTCAAATTTATAAATGACGTGTTTATATAATTTATTTATTAAATTTAAAAGCTTGAGAATTTAGAGATATTTATATACTGAGTCCTGGTGTGGCGCTATAGGAAAAGCACTTGACCACAAGGTCAGTTTGAACTGCATGGACGGCAATTCAAACTCAGCCAGCCATTCCTCAAAACCCTATAAAGGGTTGCTATGGGTCAGAACTGACTCGGTGGCACTTAACAACACAAATATACTGAGAAGGATTCCTGGTAGTGCAGAGGTTAAGTGATTACATTGTAGCCAAAAAGTTAGTGGTTTGAACCCAGCAGTCATACCATGGGAGAAAAATGCAGCTGTCTGCTTCTATAAAGATTACAGTATTAGAAACTCTATGAGGCCAAGAACATTCTACTCTGGTGTATAGAAGTAGTATGAGTCTGAATCGACTCTACAGCAGTGGGGTTGGATTTTTGTTTTGTTTTGTTTTTTTTATGTACTAAGTATATCATCAAGGAAAGAAACCAGAAAGCATCCTTTCCTAACCCCATAATTTATACTACCCCAAAAGAAAACAAATACATTTTGGGTTAAAACATTTTTTAAGAAAGTCATTAGTTACCAAAAACAATTCTATAAATGAACATGGCAACCACAATTGATATTCAATAATTCACCTGGATTTTTAATCACAAAAATACACCATCAATGCTTTTACTAATTGAAGTTCTATGTTCAGGTCCAATTATAATAAAACACTGTGCATGAGAAAGTTGATTTGGTTTAACTGAAATGATAAGCATGTACTGAAATTCAAGACTTGAATTTAAGTGAGTCACTATAAGACTTCTCAATACCTTAGATGAACTGAACCCTGAACCCTACCCTCTGCAGGAAATACTGTGCTGTGTCATCCATTTTACAACTACAAAATGAGAAGCAATGTATTGCAGAACTCTAAGTAGAAATGAAGTTTTACTAGAAATGAGAATTTTAAAAGTTGTGTCTTGGCAAAATGACGTCCAGATTCTTAACTTTCAATGACTCTGGTGATGGAGGCTAGAACTTTGGGATAGATGTGATTCTTTTCTGCCAAGACTCATTTTAAAGAACTTCTTTATACACAATCACAAGGCAAGGATGTCTCCATTATGTTGCAGATTTCACATCCTGACAAAGCCTCTCAGTACTAATTGTTTGCTGTTAAGTGCCGTGAAGTTAGTTCTGCCTTATAGCGACCCGACCGTGTATAAGGTTTCTAAGGAACAGCTGGTGGGTGTGAACCACCGACCTTTTAGCTCAAACTGACCTTACGGTCTAGCACAGTATCCTGCAGTGCCACCAAGACTCAGTCTACAATAATGATAAATCAAATAGCAAAGTAAATATACATATATATATATATATATTAACCTATCAGTGATGTGGCAGAAGAGCAAGGAAAATCCACAGAGTCTAGGGAAAGAAAGAAGCAAAACACAGAGATATGATCTTGATCCCCTATAACCTAAAGCATCATATTGATGGCCAAATACCTACTCATGGGACAGAAAACAAAAACAAGAAAGATTGATGGGAAAACCTCCAAATAAAGCCAGTGCATCTCAAGAGTAGTCACCACCTGCCAGTGGGAGCTTGATGCTGAACTGGTTTCAGTGGAACTGCAAGACTAAGACAAACTAGGAGAAAAGTTCTGGTATTTTCAAAATCAGCCAGTGAAAATCCTATAGATCATCAACTGTCAGATCCTCAACCAATCATGGGGATGGTACAGGAGTAGGCAGAATTTTCTTCTATTGTGCCTGGGATCACCATGAATTGGGGGCTGACAGGATGGCAGCTAACAAATAGTAACAAATAAAATATTTTTTTCAAGACCCCAAACTTATTTTATTTTGAATTTAATAATAGTTTCTGAGTTTGTTTGTTTGTTTGAAGTCTCAGTCATTCTAGTAGGCCTTTAAACTTTAAAAAGTTCAGAGTCCTTTAAACAGAGGCTACAAAGTCCAGTGCTACTAGATAAGCACTGGACTGCTAATCACAAGGTTGGTGATTCAAACCCACCGGCCACTCCATGAAAACCCTATACAGGGTCTCTATGAGTCAGAACTAACTTAATGGCACTTAACAACAACAACACAGTGTATAAGGTATAAACTATCTGATCAGAAGCGAAGACTTCTGCACCTCATCCACTGCTGACCTCCCTGCGAGCTCTTTCTAGGTGACCTTTGAAGCATGATTTCAGCATCAACAAGTTCTGCCTCCCCAGAGAAAGAGCCATCTCCACTGCTTGTCTTACCTTGATCATTCCACATTCATTTAGAGTCTGCTCACTGTACACCTGTATCTTCCAGTAGAAGCTGCTCCTTCTCCCAAGGTTCCTTCTCTAAGGTCCAAGTCATCTCCAGTGTCACCCCCATCTCCTCAATGATTCGTCATTGTCTGAACTCTGGACACTCCCCCTCATTTTCTGAGGACTTTGGCACCTGACTCACTCCTTCTCTACTGAGTGTTGTCGTCATCATCTTAGAAGATTTCCACACTCATTTGGATGAGCCATCCACAATATCAGGCACAAAGGTTGCTAAGTTCCTCAACTCAATAGTTGTCACCTTTTCTCCTCTCCAGTCAATCACTCCCACAGTCTAATTCTGGATAACAGCGTCACCTGGAACTGAACCAACTGAAATTTCTAATTCGGGTCCAACAAAGTGACCTCAAATTTCTGCCTCTCCAGTTCTCTCATTCCCCTTTAAGCTAACCCAGACCTCCAATCCTTTTTGTTCTTAGCTAGATCTATTACTGCCCTTTTGATTTCCTGTTCTTTTCCGTATCCAGATTCATGATGTATCATAATTACAAGCACTCTCTTGACATTATAAGGGAGCATGGTGGCGCCATATGATAAGCACTGGGCTGCGAACCAAAAGGTCCACAGTTCGAGCCTACCAGCCGCTCAGCAGGAGAAAGATGAGGTTTTCTGCTCCTGCAAAGATTTAAAAAGCTTTGGAAAATCTATGCAGAATTGCTATGTAAAGAAAAAGATGATCACCACTAGAGCAATAAATAATATCATTATAAATGGAGAAAAGATTGAAGTTGTCAAAGACTTCATTTTGCTTGGATCCACTATCAACACTGGCTTTTTCATAGAAGACCCACTAATATCAACAGGTCTTTCTTCTAGAATGATTCCATTTCTTCCAAGTCTGCGGCCTGGGAAGTAGAAGCCTGGATGCAAGTACACTGGAGCTGAGAGTAAGGTTAGCAGTCAAAAGGTATAGAAGTCTTATCAGACTAACTCAGTCCCACAACTTACACCCACCTTCCTCAATATCTGCTTTTCCTGAGTCTCCAGATTTTATTAATCAATTTCTTCAAAAATTATACTTCCAATCTCCTATGGGAGTGGAGAAGGTAATTTGGTACCAGGTAGATATGCCTTTACACAGACTTTCAAGCAATTCCTATTGGCAGTCCCTGTCTCACTTCCACTTCCCACAGAACCTAGAGATTCCAATTCCTGATGGTCTGAAATGAGGGGAGGAGGTACTAGTTCATTTCTCTGTACATATTTCCTCTTCTTAGCCAACTCACCTGCTTTTTAACGTCATGCATGTGGTTCAAGATTACAGATGTCTCCCAGCTTCATTAAAGATTGACTGTCATTCACTTTCTTGTTCTCCTTATTGTTTTAGCGTGATTTTTCAAGAGGAGTATGTAATTGGAAGGCTATTACTTAACATCTTGAAATCAAAAGTCCCATATATGCTTTAATTCACTGAAATGTGGTTTCTGCCCAATACTACACAATAAAAACTGCTTCCTCACAAAAATCTTTGTTGCTTAAGCTTCAGAGTACCAATCAGTCTTAATCCTTCAGTCTTCCTCCTTCTTGACAATCTTGGTGTCAAAACGTTTTGGTGTAGCGCTGTAGGATAAGCACTGGACCACAAGGTCAGCAGTTCAGAATCACTAGCTGCTCCTTGGGGTCACTATTAGTCAGAACTGACTTGACAGCACTCAACAAAAACAATCACTTCTTTCTTGGAATTCATTCTTCTCTTGGCTTTTGGGACACATTCTTCCCTGGCTTTCCTCTCTGAGTGCTGCTTTTGTATGTTTCATCCTGATGGCTTTCTCTTCCTATGTTATTATCTAAGGAGCCCTTGTAGTGTAGTGGATTACATGTCAGGCTGCTAACTGTATGGTCAGCAGTTTGAATCCACTGGGCACTGCTCGGAAGAAAGATTGGGAATTCTGATCCTGAAAAGAGTCACATGACCTCAGAAATCTATATAGGGTCGCTATGCGTTGGAACCATCTCAACAGTACATCACCACCACCACCACCATATTATTATTTTTATCTGGAGTCCTGGTGTGGCACTGTAGTTTAAGCACTGGACTGCTAACTGCAAGGTCAGCAGTTCAAACCCATCAGCCTATCCTTGGAAACCCTACACAGGGGCACTATGAGTCTGAAATGACTTTACAGCACTTAACAACAACATATTCGCTGTGATCTCAACATAAATCCTCTTCTTTGCTCACACTATATAATCGTCCTGCAAAGTCTCATTAACTCTCACACCTTTAACAACATTCCATGTGCTGATGACAACAAAATCTAACTTGCCAACCTGTCATTTCCCGAGTTCCATATTCTTACATTCACCTGGATTCTGCACATCTTTTTTTAGATGTCTCTCAAGCATTTCAAAATCAACACATACAAAAACAAACATGTAATCCATAACCTTTCCCAATCATCCTGTCTTCCATTTTACTGAAAGGCTCTACAATTTACACATTTGCTAAAGTAAGAGACTAGAAATGAAAACAAAACAAAACCAATCTGACTTCTCCTTTTCCTCACATGTAATTTGTCACCATGTTATATTTATTCTAACTCCCTTGTAGCTCTTAAATTAATCCCTCACTTTTCATCTAATCATAACTATCTTAACTCAGGTCCTCATTTTTTTTACTTGGACACTAATCTTGCACTGTTTCAATTCTTTTGCCACACTAGCAACCAATCTTCCTAAAATGGTTATTTACCATCCTTTAGTGGCTCCGAAAGCCAAAAGATAAAGGTCCAAACTCCTTGGCATAGCAAACCATAACTTCACACTCTACACCAGTTTCATTAGGAACTATCTTTAATTTCCAAAAAGAAAAAAGTTCTCTTGCTCAGATTCTTTGTACATGTTGATACCTCTGCTTAGGAAACTTTTCTTCATTTCTTGAGTTAGTCCTTCAAGACTCAGCTCAGCAACCACTTCTTCTAGGAAACCTTCTATGATCTCCCAAATCTGACATTGTGACTCTCTAATATATTCCATTTAACCCTCCTGTAGGTGTGGCACAGTGGGTTAATGTGCTGGACTGCAAAGTCACCTTGGACCACAAGATCAGCAATTCAAGCTCACCAGCTGTTCCTTGGAAACCCTATATAGGTCCCTATGGGTCAGAACCGACTCAATGGCACTTAACAACAACAACAACATATCATCTGAAGTCCTGGTGTATCATTATAAATAGGCACTGGACTGCTAACAACAGGATTGGTGGTTCAAATCTACCAGCTGCTCCTTGGAAATCCTATCCAGGGTCACTATAAATCAGAACCTACTTGATGGCACACATCATCAACAACAACAACAATATGCTTTCAGAACAGCCTATGTAACACTACATTTTAACCATCTCTTTACATCTTGTGACCATGAGATTGTAAGATCTTTGTGGTTGGGGACCTTTAGTTATTTGTCTCTAGATATCCAGCATCTTGTGCATCTAGAATCCTATCCACACCTAGGTAGTCAATAAATAATAGTAGCAAAGAGATATTAGCATTCATTACATGCCAAGCACAGTTTTGAACACTTCACACAGATTAATCCTCACACTAGCATTATGAAGTTCTCCCCATTTTACAATTAAGGAACCTGAAGCACAGAAAAGTTAAGTAACTCACAGAGCTAGTACATGCTGGCTCCAGAATTTAAACTCACATAGCCTTGGTGGCTCCAGAATGCACACTTTTAGCCACTCTACTACACTGCTTATGTTTGTTGAAAGCTTTAAATCTTCTTCTTGTTGTCACTGGGTACCATCAAGTCAATTCCAACTCATAGTAACTCCATGGAACAGAATAACATTGCCCCATAGGGTTTACTTGGCTATAATGTGTGTGTAAGCAAATTACCTGGTGTTTCTGCCACAGAGTTACTAGGTGGATCTGAACTACCAACCTTTTGGTTAGCATCTGAGCATTTAACCAATGTGCCACCAGGGCTGTTTGTTTAAGTCTTGACTCAAGCAAAAAATTAATTGGGGCTAGACCATTAATAAGGCATTAATA
>NW_006408537.1:8918302-8946040 GCF_000296735.1 Chrysochloris asiatica
ATCCAGCAATTCCTCTACTTGGTATTTAACCATAAGAAATACGAGCCATAACACCAATGTTCATAGCAACACTGTTTACAATAGCAAAAAGATGGAGACAGCCTGAATGCCCATCAACGGAAGAATGGATAAACAAACTGTGGTGCATACACACAATGGATTATTATGCTACCTTGAAGAACAACAAAGAAGCTGTAAGCTATGACATAACATGGATGAACCTTGAGGACATTATGTTGAGTGAAATTAGTCAGTCACAAAAGGAGAAATACTGCATAGGACCACTGTTGTAAAAGACTAAGAAAAAGAACCCATACCAAAGGGAGGGGAGGGGCATTCCTTACTGGTTACCAGGATGTGATGGTGGGGTGAGGGGAGGGAGGGCAAGGTGGAGCACATGGTAAGGAATATACACAGGATAGTTTGGATGCAAGAGAGGCGGGGCAATACACAAAAAGGGGGAGGGAAATGGAACAGGCAAATGGGAAAACAATTAGGCAGGTTTGCATGGGCTAAGTGGGACAGAGGTAAGTAATGATGTATGCACAACCTTAGAACAATAGGGCTCTGGGATACAGGGATTGAGACATGGTTGGAATGGGCTAAAGGGGAAATAATGTTAAGATACTTGGCTGTCTTTTGAATATTGGTTTCCCTGGCATAACATTATAAAATAGACACTTGAGGGGGAGAGAAAGGAATAGCCAGAAATACCACCATAGAAAGCCTGTAAGTCCATCTTCTGCCTATAACTCATTGGAATACCTAAAATGGGGCTACAATGTGTCCAGTGAAGCAGGCTTCCTGTGGAACCTCTGCATTACATAAGACCATAGGTGGAATCCTGACCCTCACCTAGAATCTTCTGACGTGGGAAATCTTCATTTGAAAGGACAAGCAGACCAACCTGGAGTGACTAGAAGAACAGAAGCTACTTATTGAAAGAAAGACCAACAGGAAAAATACAAAACAATAATGGCAGTCCGACTGATTACTACAAGAACAAGCAAGTTGCTCACCCAGAAGACATCAAGGCAAGTGGTCGGGTACCCTCAGGGCAAACCCCCTTCCAAGACTAAGACTCAATGGGAATACACGCTCTGATTGGTGACCACATTCGTCACCGATAAAGGGAACTGAGGGAAAAACAGCAATGAAGCTGAGAGCTAAGCCCTACAACATTCAATAGACTTCTGTGAACCTGGGTGGAGACCTAGTTGGCCAGCAGTGTGGCAAGACCTGGAGACTCTTGGGCCCAGAGTCAGCGACATAGCCACAGAGGACTGGAGTGGAAAGTGAAGCATCCATGTGATAAAAAGAGTGTATGTTCACGAGAACACCCACACTTGCAGATAATACCCACTCAACCAGGCTTCAATGACTGTATATGATCGGAGCTTAACTAGAAGAAGAAAGAAGGAAAAAAAAGAGTAATCTAATACAATTTGATGAACTTGACCTACACCAACGGATGCAGTACCTCAAAAGAGGGAACACATCTTTACAGCGAGGATCATTCCTACTCCCTCTATAGACAGGGTAGACAGGGATGGGCAAGTTGGACATTGGCTACCCAAAATGGGGGGGACGGGGGCTACAAAGGCAAGAAGTGACTGGCTTACAATCTTTCAAGAGGGAGCCTAGATCCAGGGGGCACGGATGAAGGTAGAATCTCCACTGAGTAGTATTCAATCTGTCTGGGCGGGGCTAATGAAAGGAGATGGGTATACATCCCTTATGGTACAATGTTGAATAATTGTTATTAGGACTGACTGTGAGGGTTGGAAATGTAAAGGTGGACATTTTGTAACAAAAGGAGGGGAGTGATTGACTTTGTAGTCCAGGAGCGGAGGTCCCTGGAACCATCAAGGGAGAAGAGCAGAGTGCAGGACCCTACCCAGAGAAGCAGTGACACCAGAGATGGAGGCAGAGACGATGACATGGAGAGATGGAGCAGGTGGGGACTCTAGACCCAAAGAGGGTGAGGGGCTTTGTGCTGACCACCAGCAGGGGGGCGGGGGCCGGGGAGGCAGGCTTGCAGCGTATATCATTTGGTTGGTTGATGATGCCTGGAGGGGACTGTAACCATGGCAATGAAACGATATACAATAGGATGAGTATAAAAAGCTACTGTTCTCCCATGTAAACTATCACATAATTTAAAATAAAAATTTTAAAAAAGAGAGAATATCAAGAAAGGTATATGAATATAAAATATATCATCTAATTTGGCAATTCTGTGAAACAGGTGAGTCTATGAGTTTCCTTTTCTCCATGAATGCCCATTGTGACTTCCCACCTTGCAACTTTCCCTCATTCCATGTTGGCTATTCAATAACTATTTAGGAAAAAGTAAGCCAGATATTCATTGCTATTAAAAATTTATTGAAATCCCACAATTCCCTGGGACTGAGGTTTAGAACACAAAACACACAGTCTTTCCTCTAAGATGACATAAAACTGCTACATTATAAAGTCAGAAAAAAAGAGACAGAACAAAAATAATGAAATAGCTTTGGAAAATCTATTATATTCTGTTTTTAAGAAAGCAATAGTATTCTGCTTTTCAATATTTCTGGTACTGAAAGGGGTATTTAAAAGTGTTAACTAATTAAATACTTAAACAATACTTGTTGTTAAATGCCTTCAAGTCAACTCTGACTCTAGTAACCCTGTTTAAGGTTTCCGAGGATCAGCTGGTGGGCTTGAACCACTGACCTTGTGGTTAGCAGTCCAGTGCTTATCCTATAGCTCCATACACTGCTTAGTAATAGGTAATACTTTCTTCCTGAAAATGGACATATACCTAGGGAAATAAGATGAACCAGTGAAAGTAACTAAGAATATAAAACAACAATAACTGCCAAAGTAATCAGACAATGCCTGACATTGTACTGACTCACCTTCCCACTCCACCTCCCACCACAATACCCAACTGTTTATTTTTATATTTAAAAGGAACTCATCCAAAGGACTCATCATTAAAGAGCAAGCCATGGGCCAAAGAACTTCAAAACTTTCCAACCATAGCCAGTTTTTTATTTCGGAGAATAGGCAATAATAGCACAACTCAAAACCAGCTATTTCATCCAATTGGTTTTCCTCTGTTGGTAAAAAAAAATCACAATTTCTACTAATTTGCCATCAGTATAAGAAACAAGCTAACTCTAATTTTCACTTTAGCAAACAGTTGACTGGTCTTCTGATTCACAGAGGCACCAGATCAAATGGCAGCAAAAGGTGTCTTGGCTGATCATTTTTCTGACCCTTCTTTATTTAAAATTACAAATAGCCAAATGTGCACAAAATTCTAAAGCATATATTTAGAGTCAATATATAATTTTGCCCTTCTGAACTTCTGACACAAAGATCTGTGCTCAATAATATGTGAATTTCTTGAGATGCAGGAGGAGAAAACCCTGGTTACTACTATGTTGTTATTGTAAGTACCGTGGAGTCGGTTCCAACTCATGGGGACCCTGCACAGCGTTTCCGAGGCTGTAAATCTTTACGGGAGCAGAACACCTCATCTTTCTCTCAGGGAACAGCTGGTAGCTTCGAACTGCTGACCTTGACATTAGCAGCCTGATTAGTAACCACTACACTACGAAAGCTCCTTGGTTACTACTATAGATCAACGGAAATAGTTATTCTGATAGCTAAGAAAAGGGGGCTCATTTTCACCATTTAAGCTAGCAGTTTAACAATAATTTTTTTCTCAGGGCTTCAACTGATAAAAATTAATAGCACGAAAGCACAAGTACTATAAGAACTTATTGCTTCTTTTTTGTTGTTGTTTCCTTGAGCTGACTTATTAGGTAGTTTTTAATCCAGGACAAAATTAACTCAATAAAGGAAAAAAAAATTAACAAACTCATCAGCTCCTTGACATGTCTTCACTGTACATGTACCATCTGATAGAGATAGATAGATAGATAGATAGATAGATAGATAGATAGATAGATAGATACATAGATAGATAGATACATAGATACATAGATACATAGATACATAGATAGATAGATACATAGATAGATAGATAGATAGATACATAGATACATAGATACATAGATACATAGATACATAGATAGATACAAAGATACATAGATAGATACATAGATACATAGATAAATTTATCATGGGAGGGATTACAATTATTTTAATACTGGATTTTTTGTGTTGTGATAAACATCTTTGTACCCAAGGATGTTTGTAACAAAACATTTATCATTTCAACATTTCTCACTTGTGCAATTACAGCCATCACCATTATCCTTTTTTTTTTTTTTACTTTTTCCCATCATCCTTTACAGAAATCACTGATTTAAAGATATCCAAACCCAGCTATCCAGCTTTTAAAAAAGTTAAATGGGGTATTTTGTTGTACTTTGCAAAACAGCTAAAAACTATAGTCAGTTCTCAATTATCCAGGCCCATTAAAAGGGTTAACAGATAAATTCACAAATAATTCTAAAGCATCCTAATCAATGATAGCTTCATGCTTTCTTGATTAAGCTTGAGAGCTAGAATTGAGTAAATATCTAGCCTGCTCCCCTAATTAGTAACAGAAAAGTAACAGTATGAACAACAAAATAAAAGCAAATTATCTACTATTGAAAAACCATCTTCTGAATAGAGTCACATCATGGAATTTGATGTCACTATTAAAGATTGACTCAAATCGATTGAGCAACTCAATCTTGCATTTAAGCCATCATTAAAATTTCATGAAATTTGCGAAAGGATACTGGAATGGAAGATTTCTACTTATGAAGACAAAAAATTTAAGACTAGATGTTGCTTGAGTTTCAGCAAGACAATGTCAAGCAATGTGATGACAGTTTGTCCTTAGGATCACATTGTTTTATTTCAATAACTCAATCATGTTATCAATAAATTGATAAAGAAAAGAAGTAGCACTATCAAGGAAAGAATCAACTTTTAACTACTAAAATGAAAACAATATTTTTGTTGGTAAATACCATCAAGTCGATTCCAACTCATAGCAAACCTGTATAGGGTTTCTGACAAGCATGTGATTTAACAAACTAATGAGTTTGTTTAAGTTAAATTTTCTTTTCCTTTTATTGGAAGCAATAGTTTCAGTTAATTTTGTCCTGGATTAAAAACTACCTAATAAGTCAACTCAAGGAAACAAACAAACAAAAAAGAAGCAATAGGTTCTTACAGTACTTGTGCTTTAAACCTCTGACCTCATGGTTCATACTGACCTTGCAGTCCAGTGCTTATCCTACAGTGCCACACTTAAAGTTTATTTAACATTATTTGTTTGTGTTAAGTAATGGGCAAATTTTATACAGCACTTACTAGGATAAGCACTTGACTTCAAGGTCAGTTTGAACCATAAGGTATGTGGTTCAAACTCACCAGCTGTTCCTCAGAAACCTCATACAGGATCACTGTGAGTCAGAACTGACTAGATGGCACTTAACAACAACAACACCATCAATATGGTAGTATTAAAATGTTCTAAGAAAAATGTTGACAAATAAGCAAACAGTTATTTGTTAAAAGAATAAATATAAATAAAGAAAAAGCATCAATACGGCCACCTTCTGCCTTTCTGAAATTTTTCTTATCATACAATATCCCTGAGATTTAGAAATGTCTTTTGCAAAAATTTAGACTTATTCTAACAGAAATAAAAGCTGGAAGAGGGACTTAATGGAACAAATTGTCGATGTCAACTTCAAATAAAGATTTCTTTATTTTTTCATGTCTTCAACCCTTCTGGTAGCGTAGTGGTTACGAATCGGGCTGCCAACCTTAAGGTCAGCGGTTCGAAACTACCAGCTGCACCGCGGGAGAAAGATGAGGCTTTCTACTCCCGTAAAGATTTACACCCTCGGAAACCCTATACAGGGTCGCTATGGGTCGAAAACGACTCGATGGCACATAACAACATAACAACAACAACCCTTCTTTATGGAAAATTTCATATTTTTGCAATAGAGAAAAAAGTATAAAGAACTTCCATGTATACATTGCTCAGCTTCAGCATGTATCAACCTCAATCTAGTGTTGTTTCAAATTTATCCTTACTCACATCTCCTCTCCCACTCAACTGGATTACTGGGAAGCAAATCCTAGGAATCTTATTAGTGTGTCATTAGTGTTTTAGTGTATATCTCTAAAAGATCAGGGCAATTTTAAACAAAATCACATGATAATTATCTATATAAAATGTTAATATAAATTTATTAATAGCATCAATAATCAGTCAATATTGCAAATTCCCCTAATTTGCTCAAGATTTTTTTTTTATTTGTTCACTCAAACATGGCCTACTTATTACATTTAGTTGATGGGTCTCTTATAGCTAATCTATAGAGTTATTTCCCTTAACATTTACTTACTGAAGAAATGAGGGTGTTTACCTTGAGTGTCTCATGATCTGGAATTGCACACTGCATCTTTACTGTATCACTCAATACATTTCATCTACCACCTATAATCTGAGTAAATCTGTAATTAGAACTAGCAGTTTGATCTGATTTCACCCTTATTTTTTATTTTGTAAGGTTAAGTCATAATAAGTGCTATTGTGAACTTTAATTAGTCCAATGCTTATCCTACAGGATCACACTAAGTTCATTACTCCTTCTCTCTTCACCAACTCTTTAATTACTATGTCGAATAATTATTACAGCAAAGACTCTTTGCCTTTATCACTTTTCAGAAACATAAACTGCATTCCCCAAAGGTCACCAATGAGGAGTTTTAGTTTTTTAAATCATAAACTCATGAATTATAAACATATTTTGCTGTTGTTGTTAAGTGCCATCATAGTGACCCTGTATGGGGTTTCCAAGGATCGGCTAGTAAGTTTGAGCCAGTGACCTTGCAGTTTAAACCGATCTTGAGTTCAAGTGCTTATCCTACAGTGCCACATCCGAACTCCTGTGTTTAAATCCACTATGGTCATTTGTAGGTAGGTACCTCTTTGATTTTACGTGACCAAAGCATTCTTTGTTGTTTTTTTTCCTGGCTTTTTGGTTTGACAGGCTCATTATACATTTCCTGTTGCAGATCTGGAATCCACAATTTCTCCAAAGAGTTTATGATGGCTGCTGTGAGCGCCCCACCCAGATCTCCTTCACCAAGCCAATGTATCCACCTCCCAGCTGCTGTAAGAGTTGGCTGCTAATGGCTCACATCTGCTCTCTTCTTCTAAGAACTCCCGTGGGATAACTCAACCCACAATAACCCAGAGCCCATGACTAACATGCATAAGGCTTGCTTCCAGTTAAGATGAATTCTGTGGTGAAATCTGTGTTCCAGATCTCAACACAGGAGCAGTCTAAAACTAAACTGTAGCTGAACCCATAGCTTTGATTTCGCCCCCTGCCCATTCCTGCTTTCCTCAGTCTCCCTTTACCTCTCTTACTGCACAAATCACTTTTACAAGAATATCTCTGTCTTAGACTTTGCCAACAGAAGACACAGTCTTAAGACTGTTTCCATAAAAAATGAATATGGGCTACTGTAATGCACCAGACTGCAAAGCCATTTGAACAGCAAAGTCAGTGGTTCAAGCTCACCAGCTGCTCCTCGGAAATCCTATACAGGGTTGCTATGAGTCAGAATCGACCTGACAGCACTTAACAACAACAACATATTAGTCATTGTTTAGGGATCTTTTTAGTGAGCAGAGCTAAGGATACTCTTTTTCTTTTGGTAAGTAAGAAAATTCATTATGAGTTTGAACTGCTATATTCAATTAAACTTAGGGTTAAAGGGATTTATAGCTCTGATTTTTATACCCACATCTCTCTCTCTCCCATTGGAAATCTTGGCTCCTAACAAAATTAACAAATTTTCTTATTTGCTAAATAAAATTTTTAGACATTTTTTGATACAGTAACACAAACTGATCATGAAATAATATAATATTTTAAATGAATATTCAAGACCATATTGTTTTGGATCAGTATAATTTATCCTGGTGTTGCACTGTACAATAACATTGGACTGCTAACCAAAGGGTTGGAGGTTCAAACCTAAAAGTCACTCCTTGGGAACCCGATACAGAATCACAATGAGTCAGAACTAACTTGACAGAACTTTACAACAACGGTATAATGATTGAAGTATATGCAATATAAAATGTAAATTTTATGCATTATAAAATTTTCCATAAAGAGTTAACTAATTTTCTATTTCAAATAGTTTCTTTGTTATTAAGAGTAATGATACCAACTGCCATTCCATTGATATGTTAATAAGTAAAATGTCTTGACATTTGATACTTAATTCATAGTCACTCCCACACTGGGTACAAAAGGGCATGTCCTCCAATTAGTAATTAAATCCTCTGCATAGCATTTGTCATTTATAATTACTTCTTTACCTTGAGTCTTTATTATTATTCTTCTGCCTCTTTGCTTGCAATCACTCTGCTTTAACTGAGTTTTAACACCAGATTAATTTAGGTATCTGATCCTTCGCTATCTTAGTGATGCTGAGTTGCACACAGATAGAGTCAATGCCAATGAGCCAGTGTTATTCCCCAGCACCAGACTTCATTATCTACTTTGTCATTTGATAAGTGAAAAGGAAGTGTGGAGGCTACAGCATGGATTTGATAGTATTAAATCAAAATGGACTTCCTAATACAGTAGGCACTCTAGAGTGGCCAGTACAGATAATGCAGGCTCTGAGCAAGTTGTCAAAGAGATATAGCTATGTCCTAGAAATAGATCACATTGAGAAGATACGTAATTCTGCCACTCTACAAAAATCTGTGTTCTTCTCCTGGAAATTTCTTACCCATTTCCCCAATTGTTATCTGAAATACAGCTCTCCTAAATAGGCGGAAGTAAGGGAAATGTGACTCTATTGAGCCTCTGACACTCAGTTTTATTATCGGTCGAATGCAGTTAATATCATATGTTCTATGTAGCAAACAAGGTGTTTGTTCAGAGTAAGTGAGATAATGAATCTGAACATGCTTTGAAAACTATGAAATGCTGCATACCAACAAAACACTACTACAAAACAACTGTTTTTCTGAAACATCACGTCCAAACCTGAACTCCCCTCTTCCAAGGCACAAACTAAATTCTATTTCAATATGGATAGTTCCCATAGTTTGGTTTTCTTTAACTGGAAAAAAAAAATTATAGTTTGATTTCTTCACAACTGGGGAAGGAGACACCATTGAAAGAAATCAGGTAGACCCTTACCACTCACTTGGAGGTTGAATGGAAGAATAAAACAAAAGTGATATCTAAAATAATTAAGAATTAGATCTAGAAGAAAAGGTCCAAAGAAATGGAACTGTGAACCTAGAAAAATAGCTTACTCATAATCAAGTACAACGAACTTGCTACTAATTAGAGATATTGGAACTGACTCACAGGTACATAACAACAACAGAAAAACTTATTACTAAAAATTCAGAAGCAGAATGGAATTCAGCATTTGCAGGACCGTTTATCATCAGATAAAGCTCTAAAATCATATGAAACTTTAATGTTCCTTGATTTTTAAGGATTGGCAGTAACACAGTGGCAAGAAGGCTATGTGTCACCATCTTTACAGATAAAAACAATAGAAAATGGTCTCAAACTGTAACCTATGAGATTTAGGGCGGAGATTAGACAGGAGTCTCAGGCAAAAATTGCTATTAAATGCCAACAAGAATTCCAAATAAAGCAATGCATGTGTCCTTGAAAATGCAGGAATTTATACCCATCTCCAGAACAATCTCAGGATTGCTCTGGCTAGAGGTAAAATAATAAACTAGCTCACTTTTGAAGGGGCTTTGTTTTCAATCCTTTGATACATAGTTGCCCTTTATAGTTATAAAGCAGCTATCTAAATGGTTTCCTCAAGTTTCCTTTGCTGATAATATAAAGACTTAAAGGTTTTCAGGTAATAAGTGACCTTGAAAAGCTGAAAATGGCCTTTCTGCAGTCAAAATGCTGACCTTATACAGACTCATGAGTGACCGACATGCTATTTCTCTCCAAGCAGAGCACACAAATCCCTTCACCAAGTTAGTCTTGGCTCACACATTGGTTGAGAGACTAAATCCTACCTATATTATTGCTGTTCATTCAGTATACCTAGTCCACCTACCTTACAGCTTCCAATGCACCAAATATTCCTGTACCCTGTTGGTAGCAGATTTGTAATAAAATTGTTGACAGAATTTCATTAAGAACCTAAAAAACAATGTATAGCAAAGACTCGGTAAACTGAGTATAAATCAATATGAACCTCTTGAGGAAGTTAGCGAAATAAATTGGACTTCATTATTTCAGTTTATTGTCTAGACTTCCATGGAGGAAAAGGAAACAAATATTTCCTTTACGAGATTTGTATTTGCAAATTAATTAAGCCAAAATAAGGCATGAGCTACATGGTCAACCCTTCCACTGTAGGTGAAGAATCCTGAGGTTATGCAAATAATGCTGCCTGCTCCCACATACTTGAAAAGGAAAGGGAAAAGGAAAACCATTTAATAATCTAAGCAGGAAAGGAACAGAGAAACACCCTACTCTAGTTTCAATTGAGATCAAGCTCCCAACTGTGAAGATGGCCTAAGATCCTGTTAATGTTAATTTTTTAAAAAATAAAAACTACATAATATTCCAAAATATCCTGCAGTCTTACCTTAACCTAAGCTGCAGTCAGGAAATCAGAAAGTTTCCTGAGGACTCAAAGACAGAAACCAATGACCGAAGAAATGAAACAGTGAAATGGAGAAAGTGGGCTAGGAAGGGAATGGGAACAGGCAGGGAAGGGAAGAAGCAATGAGTATGTCTGAGAAATCCTTTTCTGCTACTTTCTCTACCTGATTAACCTTTTCATCAACTGAGAAGATGTCTGGGTTAGCTGCCGTTGGGTTGGCCCCTTACTCATGACAAGCCTATGCACAAACGGTTTGTACTATTGTGACCTATAGGGTGTTCACTGGGTGGTTTTCAGAAGTAGATCACCAGGCCTTTCTTCCTAGTCCATCTCAGTGTGGAAGTTCTGCTAAAACCTGTTCAGCTTTATAGCAACATGGTGGTTGGTGGTGTGCCATGGAGTCGGTTCTGACTCATAGGGAGGCGGTGTAGGGTTTCTGAGGCTGTAAATCTTCACAGGAGCAGAAAGCCTCATCTTTTCTCACATGGAACAGCTGGTAGGTTTGAACTGCTGACATTGAGTTTAGCAGCCCAACTTGTAACCACTACGCTATCAGAGTTCCTTGTAGCAACATATAAGCCTCCATGAACAGACAGTTGTGCATTGGCTGGGAATCCAATTTGGATCTCCCACGTGGAAGGTGAGAACTCTACCACGGAGCCACCAGTGCCTTTCACCTGAGATGGTGTCCTTAAATGGAAGTCAGTAGCTCTAGGACCCTATCTCTGCCTGAAGCACCTGCATTTCTGAATTAAAAGTTAGAAATTCTAGTGGAACCTTAGTCCTCCTCCCAACTTCTCAATGTTGGAAGATCTCAAGGCTCAGTCCTTACCTCTATTCTCTATTTATATTCAAGCTCCTGAGTCATCCCATCCAGACTCAGCAAGAGAAAGACCTGGAGATCTGCTTACAGAGAGACTAAGCCAAAACCAAACTCATTGCTATTGACTGATGCAATTTCGACTCATAGTGAACCTATATGGTGAGCAGAAGTGTCTCACAGGGCTTTATAAACTGTGTAATCTGTAAAGACAGAGCTACTGACTGAAAGATTAATGGCTGAACCTACCTGCTGCTCAAAAGGAGGAAGGTGAACCCTGTGGGGCAGTTCTACTCTGTTTTAAAAGGTCACTGTGAGTTGGAATCAAGTCAACTACCTACAACAACAGCACGTGTTAATGACTTCCAAATCCAAATTCATATCTTTAATGAAATCTGTTGTTGTTGACTGCTGTACAGTTTCCAAGGAGTGACTGGTAGGTTTGAACTGCCAATCTTGTGATTTTCAGTCCAGTTCTTATACTACAGTGCCACACCAGAACTCTTCCTTAAAATCTAGACACTAGGCTATCTAACAGATATTTCAAACTTAACATTACATAATCAGAAACGTTGATTTCTATACCTCAACCCAAACCTGCTTCTTCTCATTGTTCACCATCTCAGAAAAGAGGGCCACCAGTCTTCTGTACTAAGTCTGTCTTTCTACTTCTGAGTCAAAACTATTAGACTCAATCATAAATTCTCACCAGCAGTGATTTCAATGTTCATTGTTGGCCAGTTCAAGGCAAACAAGACAAAGCTTTGCCCAAAAGGGGAGCAAGCTGCAGTTTGGGTAAGACTTGAGAGCTGTAGCAATTTTTAATCATATGTGCTCAGTGAGAAAGTCTCAGAGTCTAAGCATACGTAGACAATGTTGTAGTGTGCAAAAAACTGGAATCACTGAAGTGTAACAGGAATAGAGTTAGTGTGCTTGACCATTTTCAAGTGCTGTAAAACTTTTATTTCCCTCTCCTACCTGTAACCCCAGGTAAGTAGATAATTCTTGGGCCTGGGAATTGTTACTCATTAACAGGTTAGACTGAGTTGGAAGTAAGCCAAAAAGACACCTGTTACTTCCAATACACTCTGCCACAGAAAGACAGGGTCCATAAGATGCATGGCACAAATTATGTTTGGTTTTCAGTATCATTTTCACATAGGTTTTCATGTAATGTTTAAAAATCACCAAGACCTCATTTATATCTACTGAAGGTGATTAAAATATGTTAGGTGTGTTAATTAAGATAAAAACCAAGCACCAGAAAAGTGGTAGTTTAAAATTCTCCATTCTTTACTCAAAACTGCTCAAGTCAGACTGCCTGAGGTTAAATCTTAGATTCATCACCAAATTGGACCTTGAAAATTTTCCTTCTCTCCAAAGTGAGTACCTATCCCAGATAACTGCTGGGAAGATTTAATGAGAAAACACTGGGAAGGGTACACAGAACAATGTCCAGAATACATATAATAGGCATATAATAAATGTCAGAGTTCTTGTTATGATGATGATGACATTAAATAACTCTGGAATCAAAATTCACATTAAAAAGCATTGTAACAGCAAAATACTGAAGAACATAGGAAATATGGATCTATTTCTCCTTCAGCACCAAGTGATAGAAATTCCTAAGTTTGCAGTGATGTGTCTAAATATATAGCATGAGTTCTAAGACATATTTACTTACAGAAATCAGGATAAATTTTTGTCTACTCATACTTTAAAACTCTAATTTTCTAAAGAATGACATTAAAAAAACACATAGCATTAAGTTTATATAAGTGATCCCCATTACAAATACATATGCTTTTGTTGTTCTGTTGAGTCAGTTCTACCTCATAGCAACCTTGTATAGGGTTCCCAAGGAGCGGCTGGTGCGTTTGAACCACCAACTTTGTGGTTCAAACCGACCTTGCAGTCTAGTGCTTCATCCTACAATGCCACACCAGGACCAATACTTACAGATACCAACAAACAAACAAAAATACCCATTGTCATCAAGTCGATTCTGATTCACAGTGATTTTATAAGGCAGAGAACTATACCATAAGATTTCCAAGGCTGTACATCTTTCCAGAGGAGCTCTGGTAGCATAGTGGTTACAAATTGGGTTGTGAACCACAAGGTCAGCAGTTCGAAACTACCAGCTGCTCCGCGGGAGAAAGATGAGGTTTTCTGTTCCCGTAAAGATTTACAGCCTTGGAAACCCTGCGCAGGGTCGCTATGGGTTGGAACCGACTCAACGGCACTTAACAACAACAACATCTTTCCAGCAGCAGACTGTCTGGTGGATTCACACCATCAGCCTTTCAACTAGAGCACTTAACCACTACATCACCAGGGCTCCTTTCGAATAGATACATTTGCATATAAACTATGATTACACATTGATAAGTAAATAGGTCGGAGCAGTCAAATGCTAAAGTGTAACACACTCATGTGACATGTGGTCCACTTCATCAAGAGAACCATCCTAATGAAGGCAGGCTGAAACAGCATTGTCACATTTTCTGAGTCACCTTCATTCGCAGCTACATCCTATTTAAGTCTTTCTCACTCATGAGGTTATTTCTTACTCAGGCTGCCACTATAAATGTCTGGACTGTTTCAGAAAAAGTCATTCAAATAGTTCTGATTCACTGTGTCTACACCAAATCAGACTTGTTTTCATGGCAAGATGTGGTAACACTGATTTTCTCCAAATGTGTAAGAAAAGGCACAGGCTTCAGATACATGTTGAAGAGAGTGGTTCAAGCAAGCACTAGTGAATGTACTTAACCAAATCCAGGAGCAGCCTCAGCACAAGTCCACATATGACATGAAAACAGGAAAATTCTGGCAAAGGCCATGATATTTCAGAAGGCTATATGGGACTAAAGGAGCTCTGGTAGTGTAGTGGTTACAAATCAAGCTGCAAACCGCAAGGTCAGCAGTTCAAAACTACCAGCTGTTCTGCGGGAGAAAGACAAGGCTTTCTGCTCCCGTAAAGATTTACAGCCTTGGAACCCCCGTACAGGGTCGCTATGAGTCGGAACCAACTCCACGGCACATAACAACAACAATATGGGCCTAATGTGGGACAGAGTCTCACTATCAACTCTCCCAAGCTCTGGTCTCCAAAGGAGATGGAGCAAGTAAGTTTCAGGTGTTCCAAAAACTATGTCGCCACACCCAGAACCCTGGTGGTGTAACGGGTTACCCGTTGGACTGTTAACAACATGGTTGGTGGTTGAAATCCACCAGCCCCTCCACAGGAGAAAGAAGAGACTTTCTGCTCCAGTAAAGATTTACAGTCTCAGAAACCCTCTTATGGAGTTGCAGCAACAATCTCTCTCCCAGGGAGCCATGATAGTGTAGTGGGTTACGTATTGGACTGCTAATCCACCAAAGATAAGGATTTCTGCTCCATAAAGATTTGTAGGCTCTGAAACCCTATCCAGGATCTCTATGAGTTGGAACCGACTCCACGGCACACAGCAGCAGCCACCTCTCTCCCTTCAATTCACTCTCCAGCAGCAGAGAGGGCAAAGCCATCCACGGAGTGTGATTCTCCTTAATTCCCATCAGACAAAACCCAAACCACTGCCACTGAGTAAACATGACTACCTAAAATAAAGATCCCAGCTGAAAATGGTCCTATAAATCTTTATAGGAGCAGAAACCTTGCTCCCTCGTAGCAACTGGTGGGTTGAACTGCTGACGTTGTGGTTAGCAGTCCAATGCTTATCCTACAGTGCCACAATCAACAGTGATTATCAATGGCCACGGAATGCTAGAGGTCAGGTTCAAGTTTAAGCCTCAATCACTTCATACCTAGACTACTGCTGCTGTTAAGTGCTGTCAAGTCAGTTTCAACTCAGAGACCCTGTATAGGTTTTCTGAGGAGTGGCTGGTGGGTTTGAACCACTGCCAACTTTGTAGGTAGCATTTCAGTGCTTATCCTACAGTGCCAGACCATGACTCCACTACTGTAGTACCTACTTAAATTCACTCTTGACCTGCTCCAGTACAATTCACCCTGCATGGAACTGTCAATTTCATCTACCTAAAATCATGCTCCTCACGTATTTCAGTGTCTCCATGAAACATAAAATAAAATTTAAGTCCAGGTGATCATCCAAAATATACTTTGGCCCCATTCTCTTTTTCCACCTTTAACTTGTACTTTTCTCTTACAGTCCTTTATAAGTGACCCTATGTGAGAACAGTCAAACAGACTCAGTATTTTTGCTCATTCCACCTTCGGAAACTAGCATCTGTTGACTATTCAAACCAAAACCTATCTCACTGAATTCAAGCTGATTGTAACTTATGGTGACCCCGTGTGGTGCAAAGTAGAACTGTTTGCCCATGTGTTACAAAGCAGGGTTTTCTTTATTCAAACAGATCACTAGGCATTTCTTCCTCAATGCTGTTGGGTGGGTTCAGATCACCAACTTTTAAGACCAGAAACTGAATTCCTCATCTCATTTTTTTTTTAACCTTTTTTTTTTAAGTGTTTTATTGTGAATTATATGATAGTTTACATGGGAGAACATTAGTTTTACATTAATTCTATCGTACATCGTATCATTGCCATGGTTACAATCCCCTCCATGCATCATCAACCGACCAAAGGGTCCAAGGGACCTCCGCTTCTAGACTGAAAAGTTACCCCCTCCCCTCCTTGCTATAAAATGTCTACCTTTACATTTCCAACCTTCACAATCAGTCCTGATAACAATTATTCACTATTGTATCACAAGAGACCCAGCTGCATTTCATTTCATCAGCTCCGCCTAGGCAGATTGGATACTACTCACTGGAGAGTCTGCCTTCCTCCAGGCCCCCTGGCTCTAGGTTCCCTCTTGAAAGCTTGTAAGCCAGTCCTCATCTCATTTTTAAAATCCAACTGAATCTCTTCCTTAAAGTAGTATCCCCTGACCAGGCTATTTAGAGAAATCGTACTCCTCCATACTGGGAATTCTGATAGTGCTTACTACTTATATTACTCATTTCATAAGCTTCATTTTCATGGGTAAATATCAATCATTCATTTGATAAAATGTGTTTAGTGACTAGATGCTAAGAGATATTCTAGACCAGATGACATGGCTTCTAAGAGCTCACAGTTTAGGAAAGGAAGGAGTTACTGTTTATTGAGTATGCATTCTATGCGGGTCACTATGCCTTGGTAGAAAGTCCATGTGGCAGAATTTCAACCAAGAAAAAAATTCAGAGGACAAAGAACAATGTGCTCAGGAAGCAAGAAGGAGGTGGAGACCCAGTTAGGCCCCAAATTTCCCAGGAAAGGTAGTGCTACAGCCAACACAGACACAGGGCACTTGGACAGAAAAGGAAACATGACTACCTAAAAAAAAAGGTCCCAGCTGAGAAGGTCAATGCTCTTAAAGAGTCACCCCGGCCTGGCTGCTAAGAGATCTACCCACCATCATCGAGTTCATTCTGACTCATGGTAATGCTATAGGCCACAGCAGAAATGAAATGTTCCTTTAAGGTTTCTGAGACTGTAAATCTTTACAGGAGTAGACAGCCCCACCTTTCTACTGTGTAGGTGGGTTTAAACCGTCAACCTTATGGTTAGCGGCCCAATGTTTAACCCATTGTTCCACCAGAGCTCCTTCTGCTAAGAGGAACCCCGGCCTTATTCTCCAAAAGCCTTCTGGAGGGGCCTAACTACCACCTCAGACTTCAGTCTCAGCTTTCCCTCCACTGCTTCTCCAAACCCGATACTGCCTTTTTGGTTACCTCTCTTCATCTCTGATCTTATCTTTACCATATTTCAGCATATTGACCCATGGCTTCTATCCTCCTTCAAGGTGTTCTTGCTCAGAAATCACCAGTTTTTATAACAGTCTGCCTGACAGTGGCTCTTAGGAACTATCTGCCCCAACATCTACTTTATCTTCAATAAGCAGACTCCTGCTTATTGATAAAATACAGGATAAGAACCACACTTAGGTATATATCTTAAAGAAATAAAAGCAGTGACACAGACATAGGTGCACCTTTATTCATTACAGCACTATTCACAATAGCAAAACCATGGGACGCACCTAAGATGAATGGAAACAAATGTGGTGCATGCATACAATAGAATACTATGCAATTAAAAAGAATAATGAGGAGTCCAGGAACATAACATGGATGATTCTGGAGGACATGACACTGAGTGAAGTAAGTCAATCACAAAAGAACCAACATTGTATGGCACCACTTTTATAGAAAATGAAGAATAGGTTTACACACACAAAGCAACATTCTTTGATAGCTATCAAGAATGGGAAGGGGAAGGAGAAGGAATCATTTTCTAGATAATTTGTTAAGTGCCATCTAGTTGGTTGCGACTCATAGCTACCCTGTATAGGAGTTCCAAGGAGCAGATGGTAGATTTGAACCGCTGACTTCGCAGCCAGCAGTCCAGTGTTTGTCCTACAGCACCACACCAGGACCATTTCTATATAATATACACTTGTTATTTTTGATGATGAGAACGGCAATACTAACATGGGTGAAGTCTGCACAATTTGCCCAAGGTAAATGAAGACACTAAGAAGTATGTAAGAATAAGGGACAATTTTGGCAAATACTATAAGAAGTAATTTTACAACAATAATAGCACCAATAAAATATATGCGGTTACGTAGTAGACATACATGAGTACATGACTATAGGTAGGCCTGGGTAAGTTCAGGAGTATTCACGCACAGGTGAACCTGCAGACACATATATGTGAGCAGGCTCAGAAAGTTCACAGGAAAATTCCATCATCTTTCGATTCCACCTTCCACAATCTTTTTGAAGCCCCTTCACATCATAGAGGGGAGTGCGGTGGCTCTGTATGATAAGCACTGGACTGCGAGCCACAAGGTTGGTGGTTCAAGCCCACCATCCGTTCTGCAGGAGAAAGATGAGGCTTTCTACTCTTGCAAAGATGCACAGCCTCGGAAACCCTATACAGGGTCACTATACGTTGGAACACACTCAAAGTCACTTAACAACAACAACATCTAATAGAGCACATATGAGGTACAATTAAGGAAACTTCTTAGACATAGACAATCATCTCATGGGACTGAGTAATTGGGTTTGAAGGCTCAGGACCACCTTCTTGGGAGACATCTAGGCAGAAAATAAGTGTATAAAGATAATGTTCTCTGTCATAAACTGGTGAGTAGCAGCTGGAGACATAAAAGCTTGCAAACAGTCATCTAAGATAAACTATGGGTCTCTTCTCACTGGGAGCAAAGGAAAGTGAATGAAACCAAAGAGTCAAGGCAGAAATTAGTCCACAGGATTCATGGTATGTGAGAAACAACCCTGAGATCAGAAGAACTAGATGGTGCCTGGCTCCTACCACCAACCCTTCTGACCTGGGCCACAATGGAAAGTCCTGGTTAGAATGGGAGGAAAATGTAAAACAAAATGCAAATTCCTAAAAATGGCCAGATTTCCTGGACTGAGAGAGAACAGAGGAACCTCTGAGACTATCATCTTAAGATACCACTTGAATTGGAATTAAAGTTACTCTTGGAATTAAAATAATGCATTGGCTTATCAAATAAACACTATCACCCATGAATATCATGCTTCCTTAAATTAATCAACGTTATGAGAAGAAACAGTCAACATTTACCCTAATGAGAAGCTGTTGAGGACCAGAGAAGCTAAATTAATGGAAAGAGAACAAAAAGAATGGAAATAATAAGAATGTCGACACGTGTGAAAAGTATAACCAATGTCATAGAAAAAACAGTTTAAAAACTGATAAATGGGAACCTAATTTGCTATGTAGCCTTTCAACTAAAATATAATCTAAAAAAAAAAGATAAAAGACAACCTGATTGCTTGAAGTTCATCTCATAATTTAAAAAAAGTAAGCACACAACTACACTATTTTACAATATATTTATAAAAGACCATCTCTACTTACAGGCCTTCTGGTTGAAGCACCTTGAACAGAGTGATAAAATTCTGGCTGGACCCGGCTATTTTTCTTGATTCTTCGTTTCCGCACTGAAGTTTCTTGCTCACTCTGTTGGTGAACTTCCACAATTGGTTTTACTTCTTCTAGGCGGGCAGCAGCAGCCGCTGCAGCTCGTCTTCTTATATGTCGAGGGCTTGCTCTGAATCCCTGCAGCAGATGACACAACCAAACAAATCCAGGTTTGTATTGAGTTTGAACATTCTCTGGGGCTAGTTATACTAAAAGTTCCAAAAGTGACCATGCTCAGTGAAATAATTCACATTCCCAAAGGGAGCCTGTATAAGGAAGCTCAACATGCAAGCAAGATATGTCCACAAGTGTTCTATAAAGCACCTCAGTGCTCCAGGGTCTAAGTTATTTTATTTTTCTACATTAAAAATAAATAAATGTCTTTGACGCATTAAAATCCAGGCCTAAGAAAGTGCAGGTGGGCATATTGCTTTAGTTAAATATAAAGCAGACTGCATATGAAGAAGGACATTTCCACTTAGATATGAAGTAGGCAGAGAGAGAGCAGGGCTGAATATTACTCTTGGGTAAAGTACCACTCTACACTCCTGAGAACAGATTCTTTAGGAAGGAAAGAGAGCAGGAATGCAAAGCACTATTATAAAACACCATAAAGACATACAACAAAGGTGAGGTGCCACCGTGGAGTGATGGGCCTGAGGATAGATGGTAACCTGTTGTAGCTATGCAATTTACTAAACATTTCTGAGTCCAACTGTTCTAATTATAAAATGTGTAACATTCTACTCATCAGAGTTTTAAAATTTTACATAAGGTGACATATGTAAAATTTCAAGTACAGTATCGAGAGGAAATTAACATTGCCACTGAGTAGATTTTGACTCATGACAACCCACTGTGTGTTTGAATAGAACTATGTTCCACAGAGTTTCCAGTGGCTGATATTTTGGAAGTGGACTGCCAGGACTTTCTTCTGAGGTGTCTCTGGATAGACTCCAACCACCAACCATTCGGTCAGCAGTAAGCACACTAACTATTTACACCACTCAGGGGCTCATACAATAAGCACTGGAAACCACAAGGTCCATGATATGAGCCTGCCAGCCGCTCCGCAGAAGAAACCGTGAGGCTTTCTGTTCCCAATAAGACTTAAAAAGTCTTGGAAAACCTTTACTTTACAGGGTCACTATGAGTTGGAACCAACTTAACAACAACAACAATAGGTATTCTATCTGGTAAATCATAAATGAATAAAAAATGTTAATTATTTTCATTCTTTCTTAAGAGTAATGCAAACAAACAAAGGAAAAAAAAAAAAAAAAAAGGACAACTCATTAGACAATGGAGAGAATTTCAGCCATATAGCCATATTATGTATTCCGGAATGTACAAAAGACTTCAGGACCTATCAAAGAATCATGCAAAATAGTCTCTGTCCTTGTGTAAACTTATAATTTACTCAAGAGCAGAAATCTAACCGAGTTCATGAGCACATGGGAATGAGTATCTAAGGGTTAAAGTGGTCAGTTTAGGACTCTCAGTATTAGCAGATCTGAGATGGAATCAATGAATGAAGCCAAGAATAATCTATATTTCACTAAGTTGAGTGGGTGGCCCTTGAAGAATGAGAGACTTTATATTCCAGGCAAGAGGAACAACATAAGGAATGAATGAACAAGTGAAATGATAGATAGATAGCTGGATGCAACACTGATTTAGCAATAAGAACAGTATTTGATAAGGGGCCGGAGGAAGGTACACGCTAAGTGTGATGTATGGTGAGAAATTACAGTGGGGGATGTTAAATGCTCCATGGGGAGCTTTTTTGAGGGTTTGGATCTCTGTCATGTTTTGAATTTAATTATTCTAAAAAGTTCTGTTGTACATGGATTTGTTATGAGTAAGAACAAACTCTATGGCACCTAACAACATAAAAAGCTTACAGTACAGAATGGGAAGTAAGAATTTCATGGAAGCCATAGTATGAGAAAAGGTGTAATTCTGTGGGATACCATAAGATTAATATACGTGCTAGGGAAGACAGGAGAAGAATTGATGCCTTTGAGTTATGGTGTTGGAGGAGAATATTGAAAGTTCCATGGGCTGCCAAAAGAACCAATAAAACTGTTTTGGAAAAAGTGCAGCCAGCGTGCTCCTTAGAAGCCAAGATGGCCAAACTTCGTCTCTCATACTTTGGACATATTGTCAGGAGGGATCAGTCGCTGGAGAAGGATATCATGTTTGGTAAGGTGGAGGGTCAGAGAAAAAGAGGAAGACCCCCAATGAGATGGATTGGCCAAGTGGCAGTATGGATGGATTCAAGCGTGGCAACAGTAGTGAGGTTGGCCCAGGATCGGACAGTGTTTCGTTCTTAGTCAGTGCCAACTCGATGGCACCTAACTACAACAACAAGCTTGGAGATAGGCTGGAGTCTTATTATGGCTCTGGTATGGCACTGTGGGTTAATGTGCTGGATGACAAGGTCAGTTTGAACCACAAGGTCAGCCATTTAAGCTTAGCAGCCACTCCTTGAAAACTACATACAGGGTCTCTATGTGGAGCCAGAATCGACTCGACGGCATTTAACAACAACAACAACAATTGAACACCAGACTGAGGATTTTGAAGAGAGAGCAAACAAGTCAGGGAAAACCCACAGATTCTAGAACACCACCAAATTTAACAGAGAGCGGTAAGGAGAAAATGCAAGTGAATTTTTTAAAACAAAGATCACAGTTCTTTCTTTTCACTCTCATACACATTTGCCTATTCTATCCCTTCCCTGTGTGTGAACTTAACTGGTTCCCCTTCAGCCCCCAAGCCCTGTCTCAGAAGGTCCTCATCACTTCCATATAATCTACGAGGTACTGCAGCAGCAGCTGCAGACAAGGATTAAGAAAGAGCTCAGCCTGATGCTACACCACATACTAGACAGAGTTCTGATACAAACATATCAGAAACAACCACCATATAAGCTGTTTTTTAAATATGCAGGTTCCTGGACACCTCCACAAATATTTTTTCCTTTTGCAGGTGAGACCAAGAATCTAACTTTTAACAAGGTCTTTGGTAGTTTTTCTGCACTTTAAAGACAGGAAAACCTCTACTAAGGACCCATAGTTTAACCACTAGGTGGCATAGTCCCTGCATTCTTTCTAGCTCAGAAAAGGGTGTACTCCTAAAACCAAACCAAACTTGACCCAGTGCTATAGAGTCTATCCGGACTCATAGTGACCTTGTATAGGGTTTCTGAAACTGTAAATCTTTATGGGACCAGAAAGCTCCAACTTTCTCCCTCAGAGTGGCCGGTGGGTTTGAATTGCCAACCTTGTGGTTAGCAGTCCAGTGCTTAGAAACAATAAATTGTTTGACAATAGACTAGTTGCTATAATGATGGAGTAACTCAAGTATATTTCTCTGGAAAGAATGCAAATGATAGTTGTCTATGAGTAATAAGCAAAGAGCCTTGGTAGTGGAGTAGATTATGGCAATGGTCTGCTAAACACAAGGTCAGCGGTTCAAGTCCATTAGACACTTCTCAGGAGAAAGATAAAGCTTTCTGCTCCTGTAAAGATCAACAGGTTATACAGAAAACCCTATACATGGGTCTTATGAGTAGGGAACAACTCAACAGCACACCACCACCATGAGTAATAAGCAGCTGAATTTTGCTTAACTTATTACAGCCTCAACAATCTATAAATTCTAGAACCATGTAGAAGAAAAAACTACATAAAACTCCCTAAACTGACAAAAAAAAAAGATAAAAACATGTTGGTTGAAGAGCAATAACCTAATACATCCATATTCCTGAATCTACCTTTGATCAATTTTACTAAGCATGCTCAAGACATGAATAAGGATAGTTGTTGTTGTTAAGTGCCGTCGAGTCAGTTCCAACCCATAGCAACCCTGTATAGGGTTTCCGAAGAGCAGCTGATGACACTGATCCATAAGGAGCTCTGATAATGTAGTCGGCTATGAGTTGAGCTGCTAAAGCACAAAGACAGCACTTTGAATCTGCCAGCCATTCTGTGGCAGAAAGACAAGGCTTCCTGCTCCTGTAAAGATTTAGAGCCTCAAGAAGCCCATACAGGGTCACTATGAGTAGGAACTGACTCCATGGCACATAACCACCAGCATCTTAAGCACTATAGTGTGAAGTCCTGATGTGGCATTGTAGGATAAGCACTATATTGCTAGCTGCAAGGTCAGTGGATCAAACTTATCAGCTGCTCCTTGGAAACTCTATATAGGTTTGGAGTTGGAACTGACACAACAGCACTTAACAATTTAGTGTCACTTCTTATTTGTGTGATATTGGATGCATCACTGTTTCCTCATCTGTAAAAAGGAATTAAAAACAGAGTTGCTGAAAAAGTCAATGAATTAATGCATATAAAGTACCTAGAACTTTCATACCTGTACAAAGTGGTATGAAAGTGGTGGTTATGACTATGTATGATTTCAAATTTTCTTCAAGATAAAGTGTTATTAATCAAATTACAAAGGAAAGTATGCCTCGCTGACAGACTCATCATGAAGCACTACTGGAGATACCAACTTCCAGAAATCGTTAGATTAGAGTTCTTTGCTCAGCACAGTCCCAAGCATTCACTGTCTTCAATGAGTCAATGTGCTGTTTGTTGTTAAGTGCCACGGAATCAGTTCCAACTCATAACAACTCTGTGTAGGGTTTCTGAGGAGCAACTGGTGAGCTTGAATCACCAACCTTTCGGTTAGCAGTCCAGTGCTTATCCAACAAAGCAACAACAGGACTCCTGAGTAAATCTATCAGGGCTCAAATACCAACTCTATCCATTACGAGGTATGTAATCTGGTCAAGTTATTTCTATATGCCAAGTTTCAATTATCAATTGCATATATTAATGCCTCTTTAAATGAGATAATCCATAACAAGGAAACATGATGACACTGTGAGTTAAGCATTGGACTGTTAACTGCAAGGTCAGTAGTTCAAACTCACCAGCCACACTCCTTGATAAAAAAATGAGGCTGTTTGCTCCCATAAAACTTTAGTCTCAAAAACCCTAAGGAGCAGTTCTACTTTGTCCAATACAACAGCAAGCATTCAGACGACTACACAGCACACAAAAAGTAGTCCTGGATGTTACAGAAACACTTCACCTGTCAACAATTCTGAGCTATAAATAACACAGCATCATCACTGGGAAATCGCCTTTTTTATTTCCCTAAATCGCAATGTAGAATTACAGGTCCTTGGTTTATCACACTTGTTTGTCCTAACCATTATACAGAAAAGTATATATTAAAAATTATATATTAAAAATCCATGATTTTTAACAGGGGGAAATTTTATTTTAAAACAGTAGATGATAGTATAAACTGTTGTTGTTGTTAAATTTGTTATTGATAAGTGCCATTGAGTCTGTTCCAACTCATAGCGACCCTGCATAAGGTTTTGAGAAAGCATAAGGAAAAATAAAAAATAAAAATAGCTACGTATTAGTTCTAGTAGTTGCTCTAAAGGCCCTCTGTAGCTGCCTAACAAAACACCCACGTCTTTCTATTGATCAGGTGGTGTTGGGGCTGTTATTTTTTCAAACTGTGGTGGTTTGCATGTTGCTGTGATGCTGGAAGCTAGGTCGCCAGTATTTTAAATACCAGCAGAAACATCCATTGTGAACAAGCTTCAACTGAGCTTTCAAACTAAGGAAGATAAGAAAGAAGGAGAGGAAGACTACTTCTGAATGTTTAGCCACTGGAAATCTTATGAATACCAGCAGAATATTGTCAGATATAGTACCAGAAGATGAAGACATCATGAATAGAAACAGAAAATTATCAGATATAGTTCCAGAACACGAGACCCTCAGGTTGAAAGGCACTGGGGAAGAGTTGCCTCCTCAAAGTAGAGTTGACCGTGATTACGCGAAAGGAGTAAAGAGACTTTCAATTGTTGATGGGGCACAACTCAAAAGAAGAAAAAGGCTGTAAACATCCATTAATAATCAGAATATGGAACGCATAAAGTATGAATCTAGGAAAATTGGAAGTTGTCAAAAATGAAGTAAAGATTGATATCATAGGAATTAGTGTACTGAAATGGGCTGGTAGTGGCCATTTTGAATTTCACAATCACATAGTTTGCATTGCCTGGAATGATAAATTGAAGAGGAATGGCATCACATTTATCATCAAAAAGAAACATATCAAGATCTATCTTGAAGTACAAAGCTGTCAATGATGAAATAATACCCATTTGCCTATAAGGAAAATCAGTTAATACCTATTATTGAAATTCATGCACCAACCACTAAAGCCACTGATGATGAAATTGAAGAATTCTACCATCTTCTTCAGTCTGCAACTGATCAAACATGTAATCAAGATGCACTGATAATTACTACTGACTGGAATGTAAAGGTTGGAAACAAAGAGGAAGAATCAGTACTTGGAAAATATGGCCTTGATGATGGAAATGATGCTGCAGATTGCATGACCGAATATTATACATTGCAAATACCTTTTTTATTTAACAACATAAAAATTATACATATGGACTTCACCAGGTAAAACTCACAGGAACCAAATTTATAATATCTGTGGGAAGAGACTGTGGGAAAGCTTAAGATTATCAGCCAAAACAAGATCATGTACCATCAATATGAAAGTTCAGACTGAAACTGAAGAAAATTAAAACAAGTCCACGAAAGCCAAAGCATGACCTTGAGCATGTCCCACCTGAATTTAGTCATCATCTCAATAACAGGTTTGGTGCATTTAACACAAGTGGCCAAAGACTAGAAGAGTTGTGGAATGACATTAAGAACATCACACAAGAAGAAAGCAAAAGATCATTACAAAGACAGGAAAGAAAGAAAAAGTCAAAATGGATGTCAGAAGAGACTTTGAAATTTGCTCTCCAGCGTTGTTGTTAGTGGTGGTAGGTGCCATAGAGTCAGTACCGACTCATAGCAATCCTATGAACAACAGAACGAAACACTGCCCAATCCTGGGCCAACCTCACGCTTGAGTCCATCGATGCTGCCACTTGGCCTATCCATCTCGCTGGGGGTCTTCCTCTTTTTCTCTGACCCTCCATCTTACCAATCATGATATCCTTCTTCAGTGACTGGTCCCTCCTGACAATATTTCTGAAATACAAAAGATGAAGTTTGGCCATACTGGCCTTCAAGGAGCAATCTGGTTGCACTTCTTCCAACTCAGATCTATTTGTACTTTTGGAAGCCCATGGCACTTTCAATGTTCTCCTCCAACACCATAACTGAAAAACATCAATTCTTCTATGGTCTTCCTTACTGTCCAGCTTTCGCATGCATATGAGGTTATTGAAAATACCATGGCTTGGATCAGGTGCACCTTAGTCCTCAAGCTGGCATTTTTGCTCTTCAAGGTCTTGTGCAGCAGATTTGCCTAATGCAATGCATCGTCTGATATCTTGACTGCGGCTTCCATGAGTGTTAATAGTTGATCCAAGAAGAATGAAGTCCTTGACAACTTCAATTTTTTTCTCCGTTGATAAGAACGTGGTTTATTGGTCCAGTGGTGAAGATTTTTGTTTTTTTTACATTGAGATGCAATTCATACCAAAGGCTGTGCTCTTTGATTTTCATCAGTAAATGTTTTAAGTCCTCTTCACTTTCAGCAAGCAAGGTTGTAACATCTGCATATCACAGATTCTTAATGAGTCCTCCAATCCTGATGCCACGTTCTTCTTCAAATAACCCAGCTTCTCAGATTATTTGCTCAGCATACAGGTTGAATACGTATGGTGAAAGAATACAACCTTGTTGCACGCCTTTCTTAATTTTAAACCATTCAGTATTCCCATGTTCTGTTCGAACAACTGCCTCTTGATCCATGTACAGATTCCTCATGAGCACAATTAAGTGTTCCGGAATACTCATACTTTGCAGTGTTGTCCACAGCTTGTCATGATCCACACAACTGAAAGCTTTTGCATAGCCAATAAAGTACAGGTAAACAGCTATCTGATATTCTCTGCTTTCAGCCAAGATCCATCGGACATCAGCACTGGTATCCCTTGTTCCACGGCCTCTTCTGAATCCAGCTTGAACCTCTGGAATTTCTCTGTCAATGTACGATTGTAGCCATTTCTGTAATACCTTTAGTAAAAGTTTACTTGCCTGGGTTATCAAAGATATTGTCCGATGATTTCTGCTTTCCGTTGGGTCATCTCTCTTTGGAATGGGCACAAGTACAGATCTCTTCCAATCCGTCACCCAGATAGTTGTCTTCCAAATTTCTTGGCAGAGATGAGTGAGTGCCTCTTGTG